>NC_058132.1:524048291-524254015 GCF_016433145.1 Gracilinanus agilis
CACACACACACACACACACACACACACACACACACACACACACACACACGCACACGCACGCACGCACGCACGCACGTGTGCGTGCACATGCATACTAAATCTTAAAGAACTAATTTGGGTCAAGCTTTTAAACATCCAGGAATAGTTATATACCTAAACCAGTTAAAGAATGAAATATACTTTCTTTCAATCTTCAATATTTTTTTTTTTTTTGCTTAAGAAAACGGCACTCACTACTAGCAACCTTGTCATTTATAGCTTACTTATATCTCTTCTTTGAGAAAATCTTGACTTCTCTAACTCTAATTTCAAAATCTGAGCACAAAAGAAAAATTCTAACGATCATCTTAATGGACAGTTTCTTAAGGATCTAAGAAGTTAACCAATTTTAATTCAATTTACAAATCTCTATGATCAGATTTGGGCACCTGGCCAAAACAATTGGCATGCTTGCCTGTGGCTGCTTTGTTAGAATTATTATTAAAATGGTACATTGGAATCTGGCAAAGTTGACAAAATATCAAAACACTTTGGAGAAGTGGCAGGAAAAATAGATGTCACTCAAGGTAGGTGTGATACCCAACTAATCCAGGGCACAGTGTTGGACTGTTACTGATTATCCTAGAAATTCCGAAATCTAACAAGTGAAAGTAATGGACAGTAGGTTTCAGTCTACAATTGTGAGAATGAGACATGCTAGGGTTAAAAATAATGCTTTATTTCATTATCAATTAACAAGCAAGTTAATTACCTTTAATCTGCTGAAATTACATTAAACTTTGAAAAGTCCTTATACTTGTGAAGATAGGACTAACTCTCCCTTTGCCTATTTTCAAATTAATCAATAAAACCTGAAAACACCCCTACTTAACACTAAGTAGGGGAGGTCCACGAGCCACTTGCTAGAAGTGGGTATCAACTCCAGAAGCGACTGACAACCCCCTGGACAGTGCTAAGCAAATTTAAAGACTGCAACTGGCTCCCATAAAGTGGAGGAAGGGACAAAAAGTGATATGGAAAAAGGACTATAAAAGTCCTGAACTTCCTGTCCAAGAGGGTCTTTGGCCTGAATTTTTCAGCTTAGAAAATGTTGGATTGGGACTGTGGCTTGGAGCTACAACTTGGGACTTAGACTCTGGCTCTTGGACTGCTTCTGGTAAGACTGCTCCTGGATCTTCTCCTTTGGAGCTTTGGCTTGGGTGAGTGAGAAGCTGACCCTCCTTTCCTGGCTTCTGGAGAGATTAGTTCTGGAGAGGCCTTCCCTTCTTGGAAGAGGCCGTGTGGATTGAACCCTTGTTTAATTCACCACTGAGACCTCTGGCTGAGGGGTTATCAAGCCCTACCTTGGTTGAGTCAGCTACCAGAGCAACATTAAGGGTGATAGGCTAGGTTTCTTATTCTACCCTTTTTTACATTTCCCTACTTTCACTCTTTCAACCTCTTTATAAATAAAAGCTACTGAAAGTCTGTTTGACTTGGGCTATAATGTTTTTAAATCAGCAACCACAGTATTATCTTGGAATTCTCATATATTTAAACATACCCTTAATTTTAATTTCTTACATAGTCACGTAGAAGGTATATCAGGTTTGATTACAATGCTCATTTAAAAATATAATCCCAAGATTTATTAGAGGAAGAGAAATTTGATGCAGGTCAGTAAAGGACCTAGCTCAGGAACTTCTTCCTTACTCTGGCCAAAACCTGTCTCTCTAACTTCTACCCATTTTGTAATGTGAACCAGAATGTCATAGATTTTGTGTCAGAGGATCTGGATTTGAGCATTGGTTCTGTCACTTCTACTGTGATCTCTGCCAAGTCACATTAGCTCTCTAAGTCTCAGTTTCCTTACCTGGCTATACTAAATGTCCTCTCAATTTCTTTCCAAGTAAAAATCTATGAATCTACCTTCCAACTCTAAAACAAAGAACTTATAATCTTATTTCTGTCCTCTTGTATTCAAAGCAAAACAAGCCTGATCATTCTACGTCATAGTTCTTCAAATATTTGAAAACAACTATCATATCTTCTCTTCAGTTTTCTCTTTTCTAGGCTAAATATTCTCAATTCTGTTCACCATTCCTCTCATGCTAAGATCCATATCCTATTCATTCTCCTTTGGATGTATTCCATCTTTTTAATACACATTATATTCCCTCACTTTCAGAGCCAAACTCCTGGAAAACACTGACTAAACTCTCTGCTTTTAATTCTATTCTCACTCCTTGAATCTTTGGAGCTTGGCTTCTGCCCCCATTATCCAAACAACTGATAAACTTATTAGGGAGGTATTATATGTCAGGCACTGTGCCAAGCCTGGGGCTACAAAAGGAGGCAAAAGGCCTTACCTGTCCTCAAACTAATGGGGGAAAAAACATGCAAATATATACAAAGCAAGCTGTATACAGGATAAAAAGGAAATACTTAATGGAGGTTAGGCATTAGAATTAAGAGGGAAACAAATATATAAGAAAATAAGTTAAATGAACAAGAAATCAAATCAAGCCATTCCCCAACTGACAATGGTCAAAGGATATGAATAGGCAGTTTTCAGATGAAGAAACCAAAACTATCAATAATCACATGAAAAAGTGCTCTAAATCCCTCCTAATTAGAGAAACACAAATAAAAAAACTCTGAGGTACCACATCACACCTAGCAGATTGACCAATATGAAAGTAAAGGAAAATAATAAATGATAGAGGAGATGTGGTAAAATTGGGGCATTAATACATTGCTGGTTAAGTTGTGAATTGATCCAGCCATTCTGAAAGGCAATTTGGAATTATGCCCAAAGGGCTTTAAAAGACTGCCTGCGCTTCTGACTTCCAGTTAAGATGGCGGCAGAGTAAGGAGCAGCTGCTCGATCTCTCCTAACCGAAGCATACAGGACTCCTCAAGGGGACATAAAAACGAATCCAGACAAAAAGGAACCCCATAACAGGGAGCAGCATTGAAGGTATGCGGAACCAGGGCATTTCCACTCTGTGAAGAGGTGAAACAGCTCTCACTAAAATGTGAGAGGAAGAAGCCCCTCCACCACCCCCCACACCACACACAGCGCCAAGGCCAACGCACAAGAGTGAAAGCAGGATTGGGGCAACCAGTGAGTCACTGGCAGCTCCAGGGCTTGTACCTGAGAGCTGCAGGACGTAGAACCCCAAGTGGCTAAAGAACGTGCACAGACTTTCCGGAACGCCTGCGCGGGTGAAGACATTGCCCTAGGTGAGGAAAAAGATCTCCAGCGCACGGACTTTCCCGAGAGTCTGAGCGGGTGAAGACATTGCCCTGGGCGCGGACAAAGATCTCGAGCGCACAGACTTTCCTGAGCATCTGCGTGGGTGAAGGCAGTGCCCTGGGCGCGGACAAAGATCTCGAGTGCAGTCTTAGACCTTGAGTGGGGACCTGGTGCATTTGGGAGAGCGGCTGTGGAAGCAGCCCCTGAGACTGCTGAAGGAGCCTCGGGCAGAGGGGCAGACCGGAGACAACCAGGAGGCTTGACCCCGAGGACAAGCAGACCAGAGCCCTCTGGAGCTTAGAAAGTACAGGCAGACACTGAGTGTGAAGACAAAGCTGAAAAGGGGCGGGGCTAACAATGGCAAGCCGAGAATCCCAGAAGAAAAAGATTATCAAGAAAAACTCTGGAACACTTGACAACTTTTATACAGAGAAAATCCAGACAACAGAGGAGGACAAACAAGTATCCAAACCTTCCCAAAACAATGAAAACTGGTCACAAGCTATTGAAGAGTTCAAAAATGAGATGGAAGAGATCTGGCAAGAAAATAACAGTTTAAAAGGCAGAATTTCACAATTGGAAAGTGAGGCAAGTCAACTGAAGACCAGAAATGGCCAGATTAAAAAGGAAAACCAGTCCCTAAAGGCTAGAATTGAGCAATTAGAAGCCAATGATCTCTCAAGACAACAAGAACAAATAAAACAAAGTCAAAAGACTGAAAAAATAGAAGGAAACATGAAATATCTCAATGAGAAAGTGACAGACCAAGAAATCGGTCTAGAAGAGATAATTTGAGAATCATTGGTCTTCCAGAAAAAGCAAAAATTAATAGAAACTTGGATTCCATACCTAAAGAAATTATTCAGCAAAATTGCCCTGAAGTCCTACAACAAGAGGGCAATATAGACATTGAAAGGATCCATAGATCACCCTCTACACTGGACCCAGAAAAGTCAACACCCAGGAATATAATAGCCAAATTCAAGAGCTTTCAAGTAAAAGAAAAAAATCTTACAAGAAGCCAGAAAGAGACAATTCAAATATCAAGGAGCACCAATCAGGATCACACAGGATCTGGCAGCCTCCACGCTAAAAGACCACAAGGCTTGGAATACGATATTCAGAAAGGCAAAAGAGCTGGGCCTTCTGCCACAGATCAACTACCCATTGAAACTGACTATATACTTCCAGGGGAAAGTATGGGAATTCAACAAAATTGAAAATTTCCAAGTTTTTGCACAAAAGTCTTAAACCATAATAATTTTTAAAAAATGAAATAATATTCTGAATGATCAGGTCATTTTTATGCCTCATTACAATGGCTCTCATAATGCTGGTATTTATCCAAATTATATACATCTTTCAAACTTGAATTCAAACTTTATTTCTTCTAAATATTATTTGAAAATCATTCTAGTTTGCATTTTTCTCTCCAGGAAAATAATTAATATTCCAGACTGATTTTTACCTCATTTCTTTTTCATTTTCCAATCAACACATTTATTAAGCATCTATCATCAGTAGTATTAGTGCTAGGTACTTTTTAGTCAAGGGACACAAAGAGATACATGAAATGATTTCTGCCCTTGAAAAGATTACATTCAATAGGAGTCAACATATATGCATGTAATTATGTACAAAATAAATATACACAAATTAAAATGCAAGTTGAAATACTTTGAAAACCTTAAAAGTTAAATACATAGGGGCAGAGTACACAGACCCACCTGTTCCCTAACAAATTCTCCTCCAAGAATCTATGATATAATAACTTGAAATGAAATCCGGAATAGTATAACCCACAAAAATGATATTTTCTTCCATAAAAGGATTAACATGGAAAATATTTTACATGTAAAATCTACATGTGATTGCTTGCTTACCATATGGAGGAAGGAGTGAAAAAATTTGAGACTGTGCTTGAAACTGCTATTAATAACTGGAGGAAATTAAATTAATTTTTTAAAAGTTAAATACAAAGAAAAAGGAGGGTCCAAAAGGAAAACAAAAATAAAGAAGTATTAAAAGAACCAATGGATTTAAGACCCTAAGCACATTTTGGGGATTGGAATTAACTACTGGTAAATAAAAGAATGAATATATATGTATTATTAAATTTTTTGCTTTATTTTGTTTTCCTTTCTCAATGTCTATATATTTGAATACTTCTACTTGTAGAAGGCAAAATTTAAGTAAACCTAAGAAATGAAATAAAAAATGAGAATGAACTTTAATTTTTTAAATTATGTTTTTACCTAGTATTTATATAGCATTTTAAGCTTTATTTATATAGCACATTGTTACACTAATGTTATCTCATTTTATTCTTCCTAAAACTCAGTTGGTCTATGGCATTATTATCTGTATTTTATAGATAGGGAAACTGAGAATGGCAGAGGTTAAGGGCCACACAGCTAGCAAATGTTTCAGTTTGGATTTGAACTCAGGCCTCACTTACTTTAAGTTTAGCATACATAACCTTTCACCACCTAATCACCTCTTTAACATTTAATCTTAATCTCTAACATTTTTAGAAACATTTCACACAATATTGGTTCTTTTATTGCCTTGACAACTCTTTAAAGAACACACTGAAGGGCTCTGGGTTTCCCTATGCTTACTGAATCCTGAAAAGTCTCCAATTTTTACCAAATGCCAAGAAACAAAACTAGAGTGGAAGAAGTTCAGGTTAGAAACTATAGAAATACCTGAATAATAAAGTTGCTCAGTAATTCTCCTTCTACCTTCCAATTTCTTTCCAGTTTATTCCCAACTTTACCTTCTTTTATCAGGTGCCTAATGTAATCTGGAATCTCTTATTTTCCAAGTCTGCGTCCTTAACCTTGGAATCTCAGGAAAGTCACTTCTTTGGCCCTAGTTCTGGAAGACTGAAATCTAGGTAGAATTTGAAAATGTGATGATGATGATGATGACAATGACAATGATGACGTCAACAACAATAACAATAACAGCTGGCATTTAAATTGTTACTTTAAGGTTTGCAAAGCAGAGCTATTGCAAGTATTCTGAGAAGTCGGTGCTAATTATTATTCTCTTTTAACAGATGAGGAAACTGCGACAGACAAGTGACTTACCCAGGGTCATATTGCTAGTAAGAGTCTGAGGTCAAATGTACACTCAGGTTTTTCTGACACCAGGTACAGCCTTTATCCACTGGACTGCCTAACACTCACAATGGCCTGTTTCTTTATGATAAATATCACTTCATCCATTATCATTCACTTAACTCAGCTGACAAATTAAACAACTTACAAAGTGTCACCACACATATTAACCATAAATTTATGTATTGTATTCTCCAGGGTCTGTAGCATCTGTATGATTTTTTTAAGAACTTCTGATAATATGGAAAGAATTTTCTGGAACTCAAGAAACCTGAGTTCAAATCCCAGATCCTCTATTTACTATATGTCTACATGAGTGACTGTAGGCAAGTCATTTAACTTCTTAAGGACTTAATTTCTTCATTGATAATATGAAGAAAATATTCTATAGATCTCTACAGAGGTCTTTTCCAACTCTAAATCCTGTTCTTTGGATTTCTCCTTTTCTATTCTTCCTTTCTTTTCCTTAATGAGGCTAACAGCTTACTAACTCAAATGTTATTCTTACAGATTTGGTTACTTTTTTGCCTTAAACATTAAGCAAATTAATATTCTGTAATAAATTCACAATGTAGTGGCAAAATTATTGAATCTGGATTCAGTAAGACCTTGGTTTTAATCATAACCTCATAATACAATCATAGCAAAATAATTAACTTCTATGAATCTCAATTTCCTCATTTACAAAATTAGGATCTGAATACCTGAACATGGGGATATTAATACTTTTATCTACCCAGGTGTTGTAAAACTCAAAAGGCATTCATCAACAAGCATTTATTAAGCACCAATTACACGCATCAGGTACTCTGCTAAGGACTAATGACACAAAAATAGAAACAGCATGATTCTTGCCTTCAAAGAGTTTGTATTCTATAAGAGGAGATAACATATACACAAAAACATAATCATAATAAGTATATGCAAAATAAATACGAGGTAATAAAGTGCCTTGCAAACCTTAAAGCACTATATGAATGCCAGCTATTATTATTTAATAACCATTTCTTAAGTTTCCGAAAGACTTAGAATTCCTACATATACTGCGATGAGATAAACAAATACGCAGATATGCTATCATTTTACTAATCTCAAAGAACTAGCTATTTTATATATCTCTGAGTTCTCCCAAAACTCAGCACCAATATACAATGAACATTCTTCAACAAAACTATGTTTTCTTAATAATAACAGTTGTATAAACATAAGGTCTACTCAGTTAAAGAGAAACCAACATCAAAAAGTAGTAAAACATGGAACCCTAAACTCCTTTTTTCTTTGAAGAAATTTGTTTGAAGTGAGGTATTTCTAGTTATGGGTGAATGAAATGAGAATTCAACTGCAACAAATGGACATCCAGCTCCTATGAAAGACTAATTAGATCCATCTGAGAAGTTCCATCTAAAACTGTCTCACACATTTCAAAGGAAAGTACCAGTCTGTCTTTTAAGAAGACTACATCAAAACATTTAGTTACAGCTGACACACATCAAGGCATTACAACAGCATTATTTTTACAAGCTATAAATTATAATAAAGTAGTGTTAAGAGTTTGTATTACAATCAAAATAGCACTACAATTCAGAATTAAGGGAGAACTCTTTAGTTATTATAACTCCCCACCAAAATCACATTTTAATTTGGCAGCTTTACAAAGATCTTAAAAATGTGTGATTTACCTCAAATTTCTTAGAAAAAAGGAAAGCATGGGACCTCGTTGAAAAAGTATCCAAAGTTTTTTACAATGTAAAATTAGAATTTGATATTTGATTAAGAAACTTCCATAATTAACAAGAGACCACAGTAAGAGTCTAAAACTTTGAAAATTTATTAGTTGTGCAAAAATAGTTTACCCAATAAATATAATCTTGGATATGATGTAGTAGAAAAATAATATGCAAAATTTAAAACATTAACTCTACAGAATAAAATAATTTTCATATTCTGAAATACCTCATTACTTAAATTTTTACAGGAAGGGCATTAAATGAACTGAACAACTTTTTTTAAATATGTCCCATTAAAATCACTATGTATAGTTACTGAAATTCAAAGATTTTTTTAGGTGATTTAGTGGGAAAAAGCAGATACTTGGGTTTTAGTTTCGATTCCACTAATAACTACCTTGGTAACTTTGAGTTAGTTTTGAGCCTCAGGTTTGATCAACAAAAAGAAGTTGTGTATTGTATAAGAAGATATTTAAAATCTCTTTTAGCACTCATATTTAAGGATTTTTTGAAATGCTACAATTCAAAAAGTCTAATACTAAAATAATCTATATCTTTGAAAATTGCTTTCTAAAATAATTTGAAAAATATCTATCCTGCCTGTACTTGAAACACTAAGTCCCTTTCCTGACTACTTAATTTTCATTATATCCCATGATAGTTTTGACATTTTAGAGTTCTCAATAAATTTTGTTATTGCTTTGTCTAATTCTCTCTCTTTGGTAATCTAATTTGGGTAGTATTACAGTAAATTTATAAAGTAATTCAAGTAGGATTATGCTTTCTATACAGTAGTGTGGGCCTAGTTATGAATAATGAATATTTCTCCAATTATTTAGATCTTTTATTTCCTTAAAAATCATTGGATAGTTCATGTTCACATAGCTTCTATAAGTATCTTGTAATGTAAACTCCAAGATAATTAATGCATTTTGATATTGAAATGAAATTTTTATCTCTTTTTTATGATTCTTTTAGTAACAGAAATGCTGGAAATTTGGGGGGATTTATTTTGTATACTACTACTTTACTGAGGCTTTTAATTATAGCAATTAATTTTCCCATTCATTATGTAGGATCCTTTACATATAGACTTATATAAATAGAAACAATTTGTCTCTTCAGTTTTTGCTTATACTTTTATTTTATTTTTGTTACTGTTGTAATTGGTAGAGCTAGCATTTCTAGTACTGTCAAGGAACAGTTTGCTTCACTTCTGATCTTTAGATAAAGTTTCCAATGTTTTTGTTAAAAATCATATTAATTCTGGTAGTAAACACATACTTCAAATGGTATTACAGAATCATAAATATAAAGAGACTTCAGAAGCTACCAAGAGTAACCAATATAGGAAAGGGACTCATATCTCAGAATAATATCCATACTACCTCTATGTGAAACATTTATAAAAGAGGGAAATGTATTTCACTCCATAACAAGTACAAATCTGCCTTTCAACACCTTTTGCTCGGAGGACAAGCAGAACAAGTTAAAACTCTTTGAGATGGCATTCCTTGAAGAAAAGAAATGGCTATCAAATTCTCTGTAAGATTTCTCTTCTTCAGGCTAGATATCCCCAGTTCCTTTGACAAATTCTCACATGACATAGTGCCCACAATCAACTTTACCAAAGTAGTCACAATACAAAAAGATCTATCATTTTTTGCTTTTAAGTATCCTATTCTATCCTAAAATTAATGAGTGCTATATTTCATCAAATGTTCATTCTATATAGAAATATATAATTATTTGATTTTATTTTTTTAAACATTTAATAATATTTATTTTTTAGAAAAGTTAACATGGTTACATGATTCATGCTCTTACTTTCCTCTTCCCCTCCCCGAACCTCCTCCCCCCATAGCCGATGCACATTTCCACTGGTTTAAACCTATTTGCAAATTGTTGATAGTTGCATTGGTGTGGTAGTTTTGAGTCTATATCCCCAATCATGTCTGCCTCAACCCATGTTTTCGAGTAGTTGCTTTTCTTCTGTGTTTCCACTCCTTGTAGTTCTTCCTCTGGATGTGGGTAGAGTTCTTTTCCATAAATCCCTCATAATTGTCCTGGGTCATTGCATTGCTGCTAGTACAGAAGTCCATTACATTCGATTTTACCACAGTGTATCATTCTTTGTGTACAACGTTCTCCTGGTTCTGCTCCTTTTGCTCTGCATCAATTCCTGGAGGTCTTTCCAGTTCACCTGGAATTCCTCCAGTTTATTATTCCTTTGAGTGTAATAGTATGCCATCACCAGCATATACCACAATTTGTTCAGCCATTCCTCAATTGAAGGGCATACCCTCCTTTTCCAGTTTTTTGCCACCACAAAAAGCACGGCTATAAATATTTTCATACAAGTCTGTTTATCTATGATCTCTTTGGGGTACAAACCCAACAATGGTATGGTTGGATCAAAGGGCAGGCATTCTTTTATAGCCCTTTGAGCATAGTTCCAAATTGCCAGCCAGAATGGTTGGATCAGTTCACAACTCCACCAGCAGTGCATTAACATCCCAATTTTGCCACATCCCCTCCAACATTCATTACTCTCCCCTTCTCTCATTTTAGCCAATCTGCTAGGTGGGAGGTGATACCCTCAGTGTTGTTTTGATTTGCATTTCTCTAATTATTAGAGATTTAGAATACTTTCTCATGTGCTTATTGATAGTTTTGATTTCTTTATCTGAAAATTGCTTATTCATGTCCCTTGCCCATTTATCTATTGGGGAATGGCTTGATTTTTTATACAATTGATTTAACTCCTTGTATATCTGAGTAATTAGACCTCTGTCAGAGTTTTTTGTTATAAAGATTTTTTCCCAGTTTGTTGTTTCCCTTCTGATTTTGGCTGCATTGTTTTTGTTTGTACAAAAGCTTTTTAGTTTGATATAATCAAAATCATTTATTTTACATTTTGTAATTTTCTCTAACTCTTGCTTAGTTTTAAAATCTTTCCCTTCCCAGAGATCTGACAAGTATACTATTCTGTGTTCACCTAATTTACTTACAGTTTCCTTTTTTGTATTCAAGTCTTTCACCCATTCTGAATTTATCTTGGTGTAGGGTGTGACATATTGATCTAAACCTATTCTCTCCCATATTGTTTTCCAAATTTCCCAGCAGTTTTTGTCAAATAGTGGATTTTTTTTTCCCAAAAGTTGGGCTCTTTGGGTTTATCATACACTGTCTTGCTGACGTCATTTACCCCAAGTCTATTCAACTGATCTTCCCTTCTGTCTCTTAGCCAGTACCATACTGTTTTGATAGCTGCTGCTTTATAGTATAGTTTAATATCTGGTACTGTTAGGCCACCTTCCTTCACATTTTTATAATCATTTGATTTTAATATTTCACAATATACAAAAATGAATATATATAGGGAGCTCCCAAAGAGGAATTTGCTACTACTAATTCATATGAGCATCTGGTCTATAAGTTAGAATTTTAGAGTTGCCTGAGAAGGTTAAGTGCTATGCCAACCAGCAATAAGTGCATGCGATTATACATGGGAGTACAGGAATAAAATATTAGAACTTCAGTTTACATTAAAACTTTAAAACAATCAATGGAATAGAACTGGGCATGCTCAGAAGCTAGGACCAATTAAGCCTGTAAGAAGGAAGCCTTTTGTGCTACATCTATGGTTTACTGACAGAAGACAAAAAATACGCCAAGATGTTTCAGGAAAATTAGCCCTGCTTCCTTAGTTCCTAAATAAGCAGGAGAAGAAAATATCCTTTCCCCAAACTTGGGAGCTTCCTTGGGCCACATACTCTTAACCTCTCACAGTCTTGGATTTCTCATCTTTAAATGGTGAGAATAGCACCTACCTCTCAAGGTTGTTGTAAAAATCAACATTTGAAAAGTCTAGCATAAAGTGAGCACAATATAAATGTTAGCTATTAATATTAACTTATTATTACTGTAAGAAAATAAATATAACAAATAAAGAGACCCATGGACTTAAGTGACTAGTTGCAAACTCAAATAAACAGAATAATGAAAAAAACATAATTACTTGAACAATTTAAATAGAAAGACTAACAAGAACAAAAGATCAGAAATAGGACTGAAACAGTATAATCTCCAAATGGTCCCAAAAAGAGATATGAGAAAACATTGCTTGCCCCCACACCCTTGAGTTTTTGTTGGCACATGCTCCTATAGGTGCTACAACCACAGTTCCTGATCACCCAGAAAAGACAATTCTTGCCACCAATGTCCCAAGCACTGTCCAGTGGTTCAACATCAAAAAATGATGTGATTTTTTTCAATGGAAATGATATTAACAAGAGGCATTAATATCTACTTTACAGTAATTTCCTAAGCACTATGGGAAACTTCTATCTAAGTTAAAGCTAAAACATTCCATCGGTGTTCTTACTCCCCTTAGAATGTAAACAGCTTAAGAGTATGGACTATCTTGATTTATACAAAATATAAAGAGAAATGGTATATGTATCTGTGTATGTATAAAATGAACAATTTATTCATGGCATTTAATATAGTGTTTTGAAAAAAATTACTGATTAATAAATGCTTTGTTGACTCATTCTTCAATTTTCTTTTCTGCTGATATGGATATTTCATATTTTTGCAAATATTCATTTCACTAAGTTTTTAAAGTTAGTGTTCTGTTTGTATATAACTGGGTTTGATGAATGGAAAGATAATTTGCCAACACAGAAAATACTTCTATGTAGTCCCTAGAGGCAAATTTATGTCTTAACATGTAGTGCCTGGAATTTTCACCAATAAATAAACAGGTCATTGATTAATAGACATGTAATTGTATGATAATTTTCTTTATTTCTTCATCTTTTATTGTGGATTTCATTTCATGTTTTAATCTTGGCCATTCAATTTTTGGCTTCCCTTCTTTTTCAATTTAGCTAATAGTTTATTCCTTTTTTAAAAAAATGATCAGGTTTTTTTTTGTTTGTTTGTTTACTAACTCAGTAGTATTTTTGTTTTCAAGTTTGTTAATTTTAAAAATTTTTCCTTTGGTGCTAGTTTTAAATTATTTGATGATTTTCAGTTTTTATTGGTTGTTCAATATTCTTCTCTTGCTTTCCTTTCACTAATACATATGTTGAGGAAAATTAACACTTAATTGTATTATTAGCAATATTTCTAAGGGAATCCACTCATTCTCTAAAACTTTTACCTCAAAAAGTTGGCAGTTCAGCTTTCAGGCTAATATAATTTCCTCTTAGGTTCCAAGGCCCCCAAACCAGCCTGGGGCCAATGTCTTTGTTAAAAGGCAGGGTAGATACCTCTGTTCCTTCTTTATAAACAGGAACACCCTCTCAAAGGCATATGCCCCTTGGTCTTTGCTAAACACATCATCTAGATTTGGGATGACCAGGTCTACAATAGGGTTTAAGACAAGTTATATCTTTCTAGCCAGAGATTACTAGGAGAAGTTGGACTTCATCACTTCACTGACATTCCATTTCTTAAAATAACAGAGAAGGGTGGGTCTGCCACATTTCCCTAGCTTAGTGAAACTGTAGAAATCCATTCACCTAAGGAACAGTCCTTTCTTCCAAATTAAGTAAAGCATGAGAAGATGAGGTCTCTAACTTATCTCCTCCTTTAAATACCCTCCAACTAAGGCTGCCTGGGGAGATCCAAATCAGAAAGAAGATACACAAGTGTGTAAGGTCTCACTGAGAGTCCACTTGATGTACTCATCCTTTATTAGCAGATCGCATGGCTCTTACAGGTTAAAATTCCAGGCGCTACATGTTAAGACATAAATTTGCCTCTAGGGACTGCTTTACAAGCATTTTCTGTGTTGGCACATTGTCTTTCCATCCATCAAATTCAATCATACTGTTTATCTTTTCATTTTAAAAAACAAAACACAGTACATACAGTTGGTTTTACTTTAAAAAAAAATCAAACCCTCAAGATCAGGAATTTATTTAGTTGTTAACACCCAAATTAAAAAAAAAGAGAAATATAAAAAATGAAGAATCCTCATTCCAATAAAGAACAACCTCACCATTTTCTCAAGAATATTTAGCCATTCTCTTGAAAGAAATTCTAGCCTCAAAGATAGAATGCCAGCTTTGAATTAAGAAAAATTGAAGCACTGTTATACTCCTGGAAACCAGGTGGGGAGTGCTATAATAACTAAAAAGCATGCTAAAAGAATAAAAAAATCCTATTAAAATTATTATATACCATCATTAGCAACTATTATAAAATGACCACAATTGCACACAGATAAATATGTTATAAATATAGTATCAATAAATATACATTCATAAACAGTATTTCTGACATCAAAAAGTAGATCTTTCAATCATGTAGTGAATTATTTTTTTAATATTTGAAGAACATAAACATCATAGCAGATAAAGAAAAATAAACTTGAAATAAAAACATTATTACATGAAGACAGTAATATTAAAATTTAAGAGAAAATAAACATACCTACATAGTATTGGGCAGCTTTCCAATATAATTGACAATAAAAGCAATTTATTTAGGAAGTTAAACTTATAAAGTTGCGAAAACAGTTAAAACCTTTAATACTTTTAAAAGTTGCTAGGCACTTGAGAAAACAACTTATAAGCTACAGTACAACATGTTGTTAGGCAGGTGGATACACTTAGAAAGTAGACAGTTGGCCTCCTATTGCAATAATTTGCCCCATTATACCATCACATCTTTCTCACATGGAGCCCATTACACCTGTGCTCTGCAGTTTGCACTGCTGATCTATTCACTTTTGGGCATTTTTCAAATTTGATATTTCTCAAAGTGCTTACATGGTTGGGAGTTTGGGTGGTTCTAAATTTTCCAAAATAAACATGGAACTTTTCAACACAAATCTAACATTCTCTAAATTAAATTCCATAAGACAGTATGTTGTTTTCTATGGATATGAAATACCTTATCTTTAAATTATTAACTTATAAACTGTTATCTTAAGTATCTTAAAAAATAGACTATAGATAAGATAGTCTTCTGTCACATTAAAATAACTAAGGCAAATTAATGTTCTTTATAAAAAGTTTCATTTTCCTTTTAAAATTATTGTCAAAAGTACAACTGATATTTATGCAGAATATTATTCAACCTAAAAGATTTCTTTGGTTTTTAAAAAGAAAACATAATTAGTTTAGTAAAAAAATCCTGCAATTCTATAAGAAATTTAATGAAATAGATGACTTTATAAATTTATACATTTCACTTATCAAACAAACCATGTAGTTGATTATTCAACAAACGCCCATGCAAAAACCAAATCACTTTAGAAAAATCTATAAGAAAGTAATCTTGAAATGCATTTCTATGCCATATTCAAAAGTATTTTAAAATACATTTTTATTGATATGCTTTCTTTTTAACTTGCCTAGACTTCTCATTATATCTTCTGTTGTAAGATAAATTAGCTGTGAGGCTTAGCAAGCAGGGCTGAAGGTTTCTAAATGGAATGGGGAAGCAGGAAGTTGTGCTTCTTTCTCTGAGATGGACTCCGTGGTGGATGGGGACAAGTTGTAACTGACACCCTGGGAGAATTCAGAGGAAGTGGAGTTTGTATCCTGATATCCTGATATCCAGAAGGAGGAAAGTCATTTGCCTGTGGGAGGTTAGGTTGAGACTATAAAACCTAACCTGAGTTGCTGGTCAGCTCAGGTTGGTTTAGTTCCCTGACTTACCCAACTGAAGGAGTACTGGCTGAAGACCTGAGAAAGCTGTATTGTCCTTGGATTTTGATAGGATTCAGCAGTGAGGATCCCATTTTCATTCCTGATCTCCATTGTACCTTGCCCTGCTATAGTTTCTAGCTTAGTGTAAATAAGTCCATTCTCTGCCCCTGAGTCTTGCCCATAGGCTGCTAGAATGGAACCCCCTTTCCTTTCTTTCAGACTATAGTTCATTTAATTAAACCCCTGTTTATAAAACCTCTTGTCAGTCTACTCACTTGTTGGTTTCACAGATTCCCTGGCTAGGTGGATCAGTGTGACAGTTAAGGCTCAACAGTCACTCCTGTAAACTGCCATTCCCCAAACTGCCAAACCCAATTTCCCTAACTTGTTTGGTCCCAAACTATTGTCAATTCCTGTCTCCTACTCACCCTTCTGAACCCAGATAAAATATAAGTTAATCCCAGGTTTTTACCTTAAGACTTCTCAGCATCTTTTCCTATAACAAGGAAAAATTTTTAAAGGGGGAAGAAAACTCAGTAAAACCTATCAATAAATCAAAAAATTCTTAAGTTATATGTAAAGTTCCACACCAGGAAATCCTTCCTCTCAAACTCTATAGTCAGGGAAAAATATCTTCTCATTTCTCTACCTTGAGATCATACTTATTCTTTATAACTTTTTAATATTAACCTTTAATTGTTTTATAGTTGTTTTTACCCATTGACATTGATATAAACCTGATTTTGCTTCACTTCACTATGCATCTGTTCACAGAACTGTTTCCATGCTTACCTGTATTTACAATGTTGATTTGTTAGTCAACAAGCACCAATTAAGGGATTACTACATATCAGGCACTGTGCTAAGAACTGAAGAAAAAAAGACTTTTGCAGGAAGATAACATGCAGAAAACTCTTGCAAACAACATGTAAGTAAATATTGCCTATTTGTGGATTAAGGCACACAAATAAATATAGAATGAGTTAAGAGTGTGGTGAAATTCTCTCAAAAGGGCCTAGAAAACATGTTTAGGAAAATTTTAAAAGGAGAGAACACTTTCTTCCAGAATGAAGAAGAATATAGGTAAATATTCATAAAGGGGGAGAAATTGGGCTTATTAAATGGTTGCATAACAATATGTATGGGTAATACGGTCAGATCTGCATTTAGACTTACATTAATCTGAGAGCTGTATAAGTGGATGGGTTGGAGTGGGGGAAAAATGGGAGTCAAGAACAACTGTTGGGCTATTGCAGTAGTCTAGATATGAGATGAGGAGTGAAAGAAGGGGACACATAGGACAGATGCTATGATGCAAAATCAGTGATCCTTGGCAATAGATTGGATACAGGAAGACAGGAGGGAAAGAGTGAGGAATAAAAGATGTCATCTAGATTGTGTCTAAGAGTATAGGAGGATAGCGTTACCCATTACAGTAATGGGGAAGCTCAGAAAATAATGATACTTTGAATTTTTCATTAATGGTTAAGCACAAATTTGAAGAATAGGTCCCTGGTTTGTATCTTTAGTTCCTTTGCTGTTTGTTTTCTATTTGCTCTAGCAATTTCTGGAGGATACAAAAAAGTCTTTTGTTATTCCAATTTTACTTTCCTTTATATTTGAGAGTATTTTTCCTGGTTGTTTGAAGTTTGTCTGTGGAAAAGTTAAAATTAGTCAATACATGGCTAGAATTTTGTAGCATAAAATTTTTCTTGAAATGTGTGTATTGTTTTGGTTGGCACTATGTTTTTCAGATTAGAAAATCTTGACAATTGAGTTTTTTTACATGTGTTCTTATAGGAGAACAGTAATCAATAAGTTGCCCTGCATCATATCTTTAAAGTTAGTAATTTTCTTTTATGGAGGTCATTTTTACTTTTAACATTATTTTTTTCTTCTCTTCTTCCAGATTTCTCTTTATGTCTATGTCTTTGCATTCCCACTCAGTTATTCTTTCTTCTGTTTCTTTCTTTCTTCTGTGAGACTTGCCACTGTGGATTTGATATTTAAGATTTCCTATTCTGTCTATAATTTCTGCTACAGATGATTCTGCTTTCATAAATCTTATTTCTCTATTAAATGATTGAGGAATATCCTGCTTTGGATGCATGTTTTCTTGGGAATCCACAGGGTTCTCTTCTTCATCAAGTATTGATTAATTTTCCTTTGTTTTATAATACTTATTTATTTTTATTCATAGATTTTTTACATCTTTCATGTGATCTGGAAGTCATATTCCCCCTTCTGTTATCTTCCCTTTTGCTTTATCTGCTTATGCTTGAGGTCTCTACTTGAGTTTTTCTCATTTGAGATCTTTGATAATTTCAGCCCTTTTTTCCTTCTTATTTTCCCTTACTGCTTTCTGACTCCATCCCCAGTCACTGTAGTTTCCCTGTGGGCCAGACCTCAAAGTCATGGCACCTGAAATGAACTACCCTCTTCTTTTTTTGCCTTTCAGATTCCTATACTTCCTTCAAAATTCAACTCAGTTGCTACTTATTTATGAACATTTGCTTGACTGCCTTATTCACTCAAGCTGAAAGTATTCTCTCCTTTAAAAATTTTTCTAAATCATAATTTTAGACCCTCAAAATATTTCAACAGCTTCTACCCCAAGGAAATCTAAGATCTGTACTTTTAAAAATTACTTTTGTTGAAGATGGATTAGAAAGGAGACTTGTAGCTGGAAGCCCAGTAAAAATGCTAAAAATCAAATAATAGGTGATGAGAGTCTGAAATATTAAAATATTCACTTTCATAGGTTCATAGATATAGGATGATAGAGAGGTCTTATACTTAAACCCCTACATCTTACAGATCAAAAACTGCAGCTTAGAGAAGTAAAATAATTAGCTCAGAGTCACAAAGGTAATAAGTAATAGAGATAGGCTATGAATGTTTAAAAAATCCCATTTATAGAGGAGAATATAGCTATAATTGCTGTCAAAGTTGAAGAAATAAAAGATACTTTTAAAATTTTGTATAGTCACATATGATCTATAATTTGAAGGTCTACTTCACAACTATACAATTATATAAACAAATTTGACTTGAAAACAAAAACAATGATATAACATCACTGACAGATTTTTTTTAAATGGTTATCCTTAGGGGTGGTACTTAAGAGAATTTTATATGGAAGTATCAGAGAAAAGTGAGACTTATTTGATAGTTTCAGGAAGACTTGCATTTGAAACTTACTACTCAACTTTTCTGAATCTCAATTTCTTAATCTGCAAAATAGAAATAACAATACTACCTATAATAGTGTTGTTTGTGAGAATCAAATGATATGTGTATGTAAATCACTTTTACATTCTTAATACAAAACACAAATGGAAGCTATGATGATGATGATGATGACAAATGTAGTGGTAGTGGAATTCAAATAAATTTGAAATAATCTCTGTCACTTTAGAAAAGTCATTTGACTTTTTGGGACCTCATTTGTTCATTTGTAAAAATAAAGCAGTTGTACAAAATGGTATCTAAAGTCCCTTCAAACTCTAAATCTATCAGCCAAATAATCGTATAAGTTAAATTTCTTTTTTTTTTTTTAACCCTTAATTTTTGGTGTATTGTCTTATAGGTGGAAGAGTGGTAAGGGTGGGCAATGGGGGTCAAGTGACTTGCCCAGGGTCACACAGCTGGGAAGTGGCTGAGGCCGGGTTTGAACCTAGGACCTCCCGTCTCTAGGCCTGACTCTCACTCCACTGAGCTACCCAGCTGCCCCCTAAATTTGAAAATTTATAGTTTGATTTCCCACTTCAGAGGAATCTACATAGTAAAAACCAATATTCCTTTGTAATATGTGAGTATAATTTCCTATTAAACAAGAGTTTAAGCAACTGTTTATGAAGCTTATTTAAAAACAATTTTCTAAATTGGTTCTGCATTTTCTATCATATGGAGAAGCTAGTTAGGAATTTCCTCCCCTAATGCAGACCAGTACAGAATGACTTGCCCAGGGTCACAAAGCCAGGGATGTAAGCACAGGTCTGCAGTTGACAAGTTTTCGATCTACATCACAGACTCTCAAAAAAAATTCCAAGGGTCATAAGTTAACTCCACAGATTACTAGCTAGTAGTACACAAGTATTTATAACATTGCTTTTTGATTCTTTGATGTCAGCTCTTCTCTTAATGAGAAATCCTATCACTACAACATTATTCTCTCTTACAGTCATGTGAGTTGCAGTTTGATGATCCTGAGGAAGGATAATTTTACTGATTGATTTAATACCTTCAAATCAGAATGCCTCTTAAGCAAGAGAATATGTAGAATCCAGGCAGCTTGCATGGGACTGGATAACCAATGTGCATGAGCTCTTGCTGTCCTGATAGCCATGTTCCCATCTTCTTGGGGGGAACAGGAGGGCTATTTAGCCCTGGCTGGAGTGGAGGGCAGGGGCGATTGAAGAGAGTGTTTCTGCAGCCATCCCGAGAGAAAGAGAGAAGACTTCTTGCATGAAATGTACATTTGCAGGAAACAGGGCACTTAGTAGCTACCTCATTATAATCTATTAAAGGTCAGCCCTTCAATTTGGAATTATGCTCAGAGGGCTTTAAATGACTTCAAGCCCTGTGATCCAGCCATACCAATGATGAGTTTATATCGCAAAGAGATAATAAGGAAAAAGACTTGTACAAAAATATTCAAAGTCATGTTCTTTGTGGTGGTAAAAAACTGGAAAACGAGGGGATGCCCTTCAACTGGGGAAGGGCTGAACAATCTGTGGTATCCGAAGGTTATGGAATACTATTGTGCTAAAAGGAATAATGAACTGGAGGAACTCCATGTGAACTGGAACAACCTCCATGAATTGATGCAGAGTGAAAGGAGCAGAACCAGGAGAACATTGTACACAGAGACGGATACACTGGGCCACATTTGAATGTAATAGACTTTTCTCCCAGTAGCAATGCAATGACCCAGGACAATCCAGAGGAAATTATGAGAAAGAATGCTATCCACATCCAGAGGAAGAACTATAGGAGTAGAAACCCAAAAGAAAAACATTTCCTTGATAACATGGGTCCATGGGGATATGATTGGGGAAGTTGACTATAAACTATTACTCTATTACAAATGATAATATGGAAAGAAGTCTTGATCAATGATACATGTAAAACCTAGTTGAGCTGCTTATTGGCTATGGGAGGGGGAAAGGAGGTGAGAAGAGAAAAATATGAATCATGTAACCATGGAAAAACACTCTAAATAAATAAACAAACAAACAAACAAATAAATAAATAAATGAATAAATGAATGAATAAATAAATAAATAAATAAATAAATGAAAATTTAAAGAGTCAGCCCTTCACACACACACAGTGAAAACTTATATTTGTTTATATGCTTATAGGCGATCTACTTAGCTACACAAATTTGCTATAAATAACATGAGACATTTACTTATTTCCATGACTTTCATGCAATACTTTTCAGTGTAATGCCTTAATAATAGCAGAAATTTTGGTATACAAAATAGAACACAAAGTTTTATCAAAACTAAATTGATCTAGCCCCAATAAATAATGAGAAACTGTAATTTTCAGAAATTACCAGGATCAGTATCTCAAGACTCATTAGGTTTCACTTATAGTAACATTTATTTGCATTTACATCTAAATTTACTCCTAAGAGGTATAATTGTTGTTGGTTATTTTTTAAACCCTTACCTTCCATCTTAGAATCAATACAGTGTATTGTTTCCAAGACAAAAGAGCAGTAAGGGCTAGGCAATAGGGTTTAAGCGACTTGCCTGGGGTCATACAGCTAAGAAATGTCTGAAGTCACATTTGAACCCAGGATCTCCTATCTCTATGCCTGCATCTCAGTTAGGTGGCAGAGTAGACAGAGTATGGAGCCTAGTGTCAGGAAGATCAACTCTTATCTCAGTCACTCAATAGCTGTGTGACTCTGAGCAAGTCATTTAACTCTATTTGCCTTAGTTTCCTCATCTATAAAATGAGCTGGAGAAGGAATGGTAAACCATTCCAGTATCTTTGCCAAGAAGAGCCCAAAGGGGTCATGAAGAGTCAGAAAGGTCTGAACAACACCAATTTCCTAGTAAATTGCTAAAGATTAAATCTACCAGAGCACAAAGACAAAAACAAATTTCTCAAGGTACAAATTTTAAATCTCTTATAAACAGCAGGTTTTAAAAATAACATGTATGCTACTATATTTATACATTGGCAACTCCCTATAGATGTTCACCATACCCTAGAATTAAAAAGGTTCATTCTGGATTCTATCCAAGGAGGGTTTAGCTACTTAAGTTCCATAAGACTGTCATTATAATATGGCAATCTTATCTATGAGAAAGTTATAAATCACTGATTTCTGGCTTTATATAGATTCCATGGTTTATTAATTTACCTAAATATTCTGGTCCTCATAAAGAAAAGAAAACATCATATTCCCCATTAAAGAAAATAATAAGCATAAAGGAACTGGATTTTGCAAAATATGTGACAAATGCATAAAGGTACTGAAAGGCAGAATAGAACTGAAGAATATTTTTAGAACTGTTTTCACCTAATTCATTATTCATATTTCATATGATCTAATTTCCTAATTACTAAAAAAATGATAAAACTTACACAAAATGTTGAGCCACTGTTTGATGCTATAACAGAGTGAATTTCATCTCCCATTTTGATTGATAGGTCCCAGTTTGCCATTTGTGGCTTCTGGACAGGAATTCTAAATAAGAAGGGAAAGAAAAGCAATTAATATTTTCAAATTATTATTTCTTTATTTAAATTGGCCTCTCCTACTTGGTGTCTTAAAAAACTAGAATTTAATGATACAGATACAAAAAAAAACACATAAGGAAATAACTATCTTTTAAAACCCTATTTACAAAGCAGTGCCCAAATCATAAATCAGATATTTTATAAAAATTTGTAAAAAAATTGAATCTCACTCTTATCTGATATAAATACATACATTCAAAGAAGTAAACATAGGCCACTAAAGACTTATGAGCAGAAAAGAAACATATTAATGTATTTTAAGATAATTTTACTAGCTATATGAAGGATTATTATTTATTTTTGTTTAGTTGTTTTAGTTGTGACTGACTCTTCATTACCTGATTTGGGGTTTTGCCATTTTAAAACTTTTCTCGTTCAATTTACAGATGAAGAAATTGAGGCAGACAAGGTTAAGTGACTTGCCCAGAGTATGTAAGTGTCTGAGGCCCAATCTGATGCAGGAAGATGAGCTATTCAGACTCTAGGCCTAGCACTTTATCAGACTGTGCCACCTAGCCACCCTACGTGAAGGATTGATTGTAGGAGCAAAAAGTTGGAACATGAGAGTATCATAATAGTCCAGAAAAGAAGTGATGGGGGTCTGAACTACTGTGGGCATTATGTCCAGAGATGAGGGCAAGAATGCAATCAATATTGTAGAAGTAGTATTAGACAGACTCAACAATTGCAGAGGTAAAGTGGAACAAGGGAAAAGGAATGATTAAAGTTATTACAAAGTTGAAGTTTTGGTTACTTTTGAAGGCAGTGGCACCATCCATAGAATTACAAAGGCTAAGATCAAGACCAATTTAGGGGGAATCAGTTTTGGACATGCTAACATTCAGTTGTTTTGGGACCCAATGAGATGAAGACATATGGCAAGAGGCTAGAAATGTGGAACTGGAGTTCCAAAAAGAGATTATGGAAGAAGAGATTAGGAGGAGTCATCAGGATATAGGAAAGAGTTGAATACTTAAAAATAGATAAAATGGTAAAGGAAGAGACTATGTAGAGAGAAGAAAGGAGATTCAATGGCATACCCTGGGAAACGGAAGGGAATAAGCATTTATATAGCATCTACTTTAGGCCAAACAAATATTATCTCTTTTGACTCTCACAAAAAGCCTGTGAGGCAGGTGCTATTATTGCCTCCATTTTACAATTTATCCAACTGTGGCAAACAGAGGTTAAGTGACTTGCCTAGTAACACAGCTAGCAAGTATCTGAGACCAGATTTGAACTCAAGTTTTCCTAACTCCAGGCCATTCAGAGCTCTAAACACTTATCACCTAGCATTGTTTAGGAAACAGGAAATCCACTTCTCCACATAGTAGTTGGAGTAGTAGTAGGTCAGTCCAAATGGTGTATTTCCATCAAAGATTTATTTAACTCAGTCTCATTTTCCTTCCTTCCCAAACTCAACTCCATGGCTAACCAATTCCACCATCCTTCCCTTTTGAATTCCTTGTCCTGTTGCTTCTCCCAGCTTGTCAAACTCAAACTCTGCTTCATCTAGGAAGGTAAGGAAATATGCATTTACACAGCAGCATCTATTAGTGCCAGGCATTGTGCTCAGCACTTTATCAATAACTCATTTTATCTTTATTCCAATCCCGAGAGACAGGGATTACTATTCTCTACATTTTACAGTTGAGGACACTGAAGGAGAAAGAGGTGGAGTGACTCACTGCCTAGCCTCACACAGCTAGCTAAGAGTCTTGATTATTGATTTAAACTCAAATCTTCCTGACTCTAGGCCTAGAGCTCCAACTATTGCAATACCCAGCTGCTTGCTAGGGAAGTCTACTAAATCAAAATAATCTTAATAACATTAAGATGTTTTCATTTCTTATTTGGTAACTATTCATAGCTGTAGCTGAATCAACAAAAACCCAGTGGAGGTGGGGACATACTAATTTTCATGAGTGTAAAGGAGTCCTGGGAGGTTAGGGGGTTAGGGATGGAGGTGGTACAGTGAATAGAGTATGAGGCCTGGAGTCAGAAAGATTCATCTTCCTAACTTCAAATTTGGCCTCAGATATTAAATATTAAATAGCTGTGTGACCTTGGGCAAATCATGTAACCCTGTTTGCCACATCTGTAAAATGAGCTAGAGAAGGAAATGGCAAACCACCCTGGTGTCTTTGCCAAGAAGCTCTCAAATGAAGGCACAAAGAGTTGTACATGCCTGAAAAAATAAATGAAAAAGAAAGAGATTTATAGCCTACTGCATCCTCTTTGCAGCTATATCAAATCTTTTTTCTCCTCAAGCTTCCTACATATCTCCCCACAGGCTGTCTTCTCAATTAAGGGTCCAACATTCTATTTTAGAAACAGAGGCCATTTATTTTGAATATCTCTTTCTATCCTACTTTATACCTTGAAATCCATTGAAAATATTCCCTATTCTTCTATTTAATCTAATCTCTGATGAAGGGTGAAGAGCCTTTCCCCTTTTCAAGATCAACTATATACTACATGAACCTTTATTATCTCCTCCACCATATTGCCCCTACAATCATCTTCTCTCACTTTAATTACTGATTCCTCCCTTATTGCCTTATTGCCTATCCTCTCTTCTCAAACCTAGCAATCTGGCTTCTGGTCTCATCACTACTAATGAAACTGCATTTCTATCAATGAACCATTAATTAACAAATCTAAAAGCCTTTTCTCAGTCTTCATCCATCTTGACTTCTGAAAATTTTAACATTATGATCACCTTTCCTACCAGATACTTTCTCTCTCTAACTTTCAATGACATTGCTCTTTCTTGGTTCTTTTCCTACCAATTTAACCACTCCTCAGTCTCCTTCGTTTTATCATCATCCATATGATGTCTCCTAACTTTGGTACTGAGATTTATTCTTAATATCATTCCATTTTTAATATTGCTCCGTAACAATGCATTTTATTTCCAAGTCTTTTCTTCACTACTTTGTCCTCACACACATAGAAATGTCCTTGCTTTCCTTGCCCCAGAGCATCTTCTAAAACTTGGATAAGATTGAGAATGTAAGTTCCATCTTTTTCCTGCAAACAAATCTGGCTTCAACCAAACATGTCCAGGGGTGGCACAGTTGTGTCCTTGATTTCTTCCACAGGGATGAATGATGGGAATCAAACTTAACTTCTCCATCTAGATCACTAACAATATTGGGATCCTGTGATCAGGCATGGGACTTCCCCCTACTACTGTAAGGGGATTTGGGGAGATATTGGGCTGGAAGATATAGCCTATCTCCTCATTAGGTATCCACCAATTAGAGATGTCCTGAGCTGTCTAGGAGGAGGGCTGAATCATATGGCATTTTAGAATTATGTTTTCATGATTCAAGTCTCTGGTTGAATTTGTCTCTGATCTCTGACAGAGATCATGGACCATTAATTTATTAGTCATTGCTAGCCTAATTAAGAAATTGATTTTTCTAACCCAGAGTCCTGTCTCTTGGGATTTTACTTGTCATAGTAGTATCTCAATGTTCTTTCCTGGGTCCTCTTCTCTTCTCTTTATATTCTCAATCAGTTCTAGGCAGACAATTCATGTACCTTAGTAATATGGCTCTAGACTTTCTCCTGAGGTTTAATGCAGTATTTCCAAACCCCTACTAAATTTTTTAAATTGAATGACTCACAGGCATCTCAAACTAAACATGTCCAAAATATCAAATATTCTTTTTTTCATCCTCCAAACCACCCCTATTCCTAACTTCACTTTTTTTTTTTCAAAGACACCACCAGTTTTAAATGCACCAGTTAATCAGGTTTTCATCCTATCTTATCAGGTGTAGAAACCTGTTGATTCTTCTTTCACCACTTACCTTGTATGAATATTCTCTCCTCCACTCACACAAGCAAGCCCTTGCCACCTCTTGCATGGATTATCAAAATAAAGTGTCTCCTCACTACAATATGTCTTCCACATAGCTGCCACGGTAATTCTCCTAAAATACGGGTCTCACCATATCACTCCCCTGCTCAAGAAACTCCAATGGCTCTCAAATATTCCTGAGATCAAATACAAACTCTTCTCTGTCATTTAAGCCTTTCACATTAACTTCAACCTATGTTTCCAGGCTTACTGTACATTATTCTTCCCCAACTCTACAGTTTACCTAAACTGGTCTTCTTGCCAGTTCCCATACATATCACTCTAGTTCCCATTTCTATGTCACTGCTGTTATAAGGAAGAGAGGATTTTTAAATTTTTTTCTTTATTTTATTAATTTATAACATTTCTCTATGGTTATAGGATTCATGTTCTAGCCCTCTCCTCCTCCCACCCCCTCCCATAGCACACACACAATTTCACTGGGTTTTACATGTGTCATTGATCAAGACCAATTTCCATATTATTGATATTTGCATTAGGGTGTTCATTTTGAGTCAATATCCCTAATTATATCCCCATCCACCCATGTGATCAGGCAGCTGTTTTTCTTCTTTGTTTCTACTTCCACAGTTCTAAGGAAGAGAGGATTTGAGCATGTGATGTGGGTCTGCAGGGAGATGCAGATGCAGGGAAAAGATTCTAGAATGTGGGAGTAAAGGGTGAGACAGTTGACTAAGGTTTAATATGTGTCTTTCTCTGGTTTGACCTGGAGGGACTGGCTGCTTTTCCTTGGTGGCTGATCCTATCCTGTACTACCTGATTTCCCATCCTGCTTGCTGCCCTGTACTGTGATCTTCTGAGTTTCCTGGTGTGATCCTGAACCATATGGGCCATCTGTCTGTAAGATCAGGTCTAGGTTCCTTGTGGATCCAAGATCTCTCCCTGAGCCCTGTTAAGTTTGCCACAGACTACAACTCTATTCCCATCAAAGGGCAGTTGGTTTAGTGCAGGCTTATCTAGACTAGGGACTGGGATCTTTAGACAGTTAGGTAAGAATCAGCATAGCTCAAACTCTTTGAAGATTCTCGGCTACGAGACATTTAATCTGGGGGGGGGTTTAGGTAGTTGAATTGGTGTTAGGGTTATCCAAAATTCCCATTTAACCTTTCCCTGTTATAATAAATACAACATCCATCCCTGCTAATTAGTGGTCTGTGTGTGTCATCTCAAATTCAGGCTATGCCTGTTGGTCTTCTCTATCCAGTTAATCTTCTGATACTGGCCCTATCCTAATCATCTGGTCCCATCCCCTAAACCACTCTCCTATACTGCAAAAGCTATTGTTATCCATGACTGAAATGAATCCCTCTCAAATTCTGTAGTTTCCTTCAAAACTCTACTAAAGCATCACATGTGACAGTAGGCTTTTCCTGGAGCCTCTCGCTGTTGGTGCTTCCTTCCAAATTGACCAAATTTTGTGTGTGTGTGTGTGTGTGTGTGTGTGTAGTACATATGTAGGTATCTTTTTTTCCCAAACAGAATTTAAACTTCTTGAGAACAAGCAAGGATTGTTTCATTTTTGTTGTGGCATCTTTAATGATCTAGCATAGACAAACCTTTAGCACATGTGCCGAAGAGGGCTGTTCCCCTCCCCATCTCCACACAGGCTTGAGGACATTTCTCACCTGACCTGCTCCTCTGCCCAGCAGTCCAATGGGAGAGCTTTCTCCCTCCCCTGTCTGGGGTAAAGGGGCAGTTTAAATTCGGCATGATTGTTACAGTTTGGGTATTCAATCCCCATCACTAGACTAGATAATTGATAAGAAGCCTGTTGATAAATTATCTGATTCTCTTCCTAATTTTGGATGGTTAATTTTCTTCTCAATTGCTTTTTTTGAGATTTGTTTTTGTCTTTCCTTTATGTAATATATTGTTATAGTTATCATAATGACTTTGTAACCTTAAGCCCAAGTTATCCTTGGTCTCCAGGTATTTCTAATTGGCAGTAAGATTGTGTTTTCTCACTGAGAAAGTTTTTGGAATCTTTTGGTCTGATCTTTGGAACCTCTTTTGCATATGTTAAACTTGCTTAAGAAATGGTGATATAATTGATGCCTTTATTTTCCTTTTATTTCTGATTTTTCAGAGTTGATATTTTTAATAAACAAGTTAGTTAGGTGTCACCATAATGTCAGAAAGTAATTTCTCATCTTCATCTATTCCTATAATTTGATATTTATTTTGACTTGTGCTCTGATCAGTTGATAATCTGATTTCAGGCAGCTGACTTTGAAATGACTGCTCTTATCTATAACTAGTTATTTTCTGTCTGTTCAGAAACCATAGCCCAAAGTATTCATCTTCATGGTCAAACTTCTGATAATGAATTTATTCATATTTAGGCAAATCAATTTTTGGAAAACAGCTTGGTAGAACCTGGCAGGGCTTGTATTCCAATGGCAGAGGTTTCAAGAACCAAAGCACTTACAATGATATGAATTTTCACAATAGAATGAGGTTGGAGGCAAGGGAATACTTTAAAGAAATAAAGAATTCAATGAACCATACTATTCTTTTTATATTTCTAAGTACCCATAAGTAAATAGCAGTTTTACTTTTAAAAATTCACATAATATTTTGACACATCTTGCTTTCTATACCAGAGATGCATTTTAAATTAATATTTTTAAAATACTGACACTTAAAATCAAGGCATAAGATTTTAAGACAACAATTTATTATTTTTGAAAATACAAGTGTAAATAGAATTCCTATAGTAAATTTAATTCTTTATTCACATTTAAATACTAAATATGGAGATGATTCTAGAAAATGATTTTATTAGTTCCCATGAGAACCCAAGGATCATTTAATCCAGTGGTTCTCAAACTTTTTGGTCTCAGGACTCCTTTGCACTCTAAAAATTATTTAGGAACCCAAAGAGCTTTGGTTTATGTGGGACCAGAGAGGCGAAATGAATTCACCCAAGGGTCTCATTATTAAAGAAGCAGAGTAAGGATATAACCCTTGAAGTCATGAGACATGTTGAAAGCCTTGTTCTGTTATTGCCCTTGGGCAAGTTACTTCATCTCTATAGTCTATAATTCCTTCATCTTGAATTTCTCTAAGATTCCTTACCATTCAATGATTTTGTAACTCCAAATTCAATGCTTTTCCTACTACAAACAGTGCAGAAAAATCAACTTATGGAATTAATGTGACTTCCTCACATTTTAATAATGGAAATAGTCTGATGACTATAGCTATGCAAAACTTAGGACAAAATTTAAGTTAAATTATAATTATAAGCTACTTTATTATCATTTATAGCACTTTGTTTTAGCTATGTAAAAATATGGATGTTATATATTTTATAGGTCTTTAAAGTTTCCAAGCCACTTCACATATATTATTTCATTTGAACCTCAAGACAACTCTGCAAAGGATATGCTACTAATATCCCTGAGAAAACAGTTTGAGAGACAATAAGGGAATTTAGAATAAATATTTAAAAAATCAGAATATACAATTTATGTAAAAGTCACTTTTATAAAAAAATAACAAAATTGAGAAATTAATTACATTCAATAAACAAACATTCAGCAATGTTCTTTGTTTAAGGGATAGGAAATCAAAAGAACTGAGTTGTAGTGCTAGTTCTGCCATCTTGAAAAAAATTCCTTATGCCTTTCTGAGTTTTGGCTTCTTACATACTAAACTGAGGGGAGTTAGACTAAATGACCAATTTTCTTTAACAAATTTTCCTTACTTTCCTTTTCTAAATCTTTAGACTCTATGAACTGAATAATGTATTTTTTTAAAAAGCTTTAGTGAGTTATATATAGATGACTTAATTATGGTAAGATGGAAAGGGGAACTAAACTATAAATAAAGATATTCAGATAAGTATAAAGATATATCAAAATATTTAAATGTTTTAAATATACAACTAAATTTTTCTTAGTGAAGAATACAATGGGAAGAACTAAGGATACATTTAAACTCTCAGAATATTAATAGTTAAATAAATTCATTCTAATGTGAACTGGTCTCAAAGTTGATTTTTATGAAATTCATTGCTGTCTACACTCTTTTGTCCCGGGAGAAGGAAAAAAAGCCTTGTGGGTTTACTGCACTTCATACATCACAATAGCACTGACACAAAGAAAACTATGTTTCCTTTCCTTCAATAAGTTTTCAGCAAGGAAGACTGCCATCTGATCAAAATTTAAATCCATGCAACTTATTGTTCAACCGCAAAGCTGACATCAATTAAACTAGTGTCTTTGCTATTCAAATAAAAGGAAAGAAAAGAAAAAATAAGAGAAACACAAGCAACTAACATAAACAGGCATTCACAAAAGCAAATCAAATAATAGTGCTTTAAGGCCTGTCCACTTTGATTGCCATCAGCCAACTGCTATAGAAGAATTCAATAAAACTACAATTTTCTATCGTTTGCTGTGAAAAACCTGTCTTCTGACTGTCACTGACAATGTAGTGAACTTTTAATAAATATCACTAGATCCTTTAGTATCATTGTCTTTAAAATAAAGAATAAGTTATACACTAAAAGAAATGCTATAATGCCTATCAAATGCCATATTTTACAGTATATTGGGCTAAATAACAAGAGACTTAACTCAAAGCAGGGTTTCCAATTATCAAGGATTATGAACATTTCAAAACCATATTATTCAGTAATTCAGACATTCAGTAAAGCTGGTTTTCAATTGTGCCATTACCTATCCAGCAATAAAATAACATGAAATATTGACTTAAAACAATGATAATGACAAAAGAATCATTAAGAAATCCTTCATCATAACTTTCACAGCAGGTGGCCTATAAAATGATCAAGAATAATATGCTGGATTCTGTAGTCACTGAGGTCAGTTTCTGCATACAAATTTTTTCAGAAAGAAAAAGACCTTCAGAAAGTGGGCCATTCATCTGAACCAAGTTCAGAGAATTTCCAGCACTGTGAAAAGATATGTTATGCAAGCACATAGATGTATTCAGTGGGGGTAGACTGAACTAGCTACATGGAGACTACAAAGGAGCCCTCCCATGGTTCATGAATAAGTCGAGGAAATGATCAGAAAAAAAGGGAGAGATGTTTAGACAGATGGCCCACTTAAAATGCCTGGGACAGAGTATAAGCAATTTTAATGAAACTTTAGATCTAACATATGAATTGTTTTCTTATTTCTCCCCTCCAACCCCCCTCAACCTGACCCAATCTCAAAGAAGACAAACACAAATTCAGCAACTGATTGATGAGTCCACTGCAGCATGTTAGGGTAGAAAAAAGCCACACAATTTAAGTATTATTGATAAAATAAGTACATATAAAGAAAAATTTTTCATAGAACCTTCAGCTATCAAAATGAATATAAAGGAAAGGAATGGATAGATTAAAGGAATTCAAAACTGAAGTCTACTGCCAAAAAAAAAAAAAACAAAAATGTAAGCCTTATTATATGAGTACTTTCAACACTCCAACATAAAAGTTTATCACTATAGAGGAAAGATAAAAGCTGTGGTTCCAGAAGATGTCTTTACTGTTATTAAAAAATACATGGATGTGCCCTAAAATTCTGGTTGTATGCAGTTAAAAAGCTATAGTCATTTATATATTCGTGTTTCTGTATATGAATGTGTATGTGTGTATGTACACACACATACCTAAATCTGTGTGTGTTTGTGTGCAGACAAGTATAGAAATATGAAGCTGTTTTTCCTGAAATTACTTGGTCCTCCAGGAAATACAAGATCAGCAAAATATTCAAAAAGTCATAGAAAATACTGAAGCTCAGTAAAAGTAACATTAAATAGCTTCTTAGGAAGAATATCTAAACTCCTCAACTTCAAATCTTAAAGTCTCTATATTTTTATCTATGCTAAAAAAAAGGCACGAGAGCTTTGAGCATTAATTTTTGGCAGTCAGGTATTTTTTAAGTCTCAGGGATGGAGAATCTAGGGCTCCTAGCTAAGATACTCCATGCACAACTCCATATTTATCTTGTAACTCACTGTCTAAAGTTAGAGGGGGACAGAAGAAGCTGTAGCAGATTTCTCATATAACTATCTGATGTGCCTCTAAGAACTACCACATGGTAGTCTGAGGACCTATTTGCAAATACTCACCCCCTAGATAGTATTTTCAAAGGCTAGTCAATAATAAAATAGTGCCAAAATCTCATAAATATTAGCTATCAGTAGTTAGAGAGAATAGCAAATTTTCTCAAAGCAAATAAAGTGTAAAGAATATAATACTTAGCAATATGTCTTACCCTTCCTGAAAAAGTAATGAATATTTTAAAATAAATTAATCATAAAAGATGAAAAAATTTAAAAGAGATATCATTTGACATGCATTATTTTATGAACTTGGGATCACAGGGGTTTAGAGCAGGAAGGGGCCTTAGAGATTTATTTTTTATTTATTCCAACTTCTCATTTTACAAAGGAAGAAACTTGTGCAATATTTTTGGATGAAAAAGGAAATAAAAAGCTTCAGAATACATCTCAACAAACAAGAAATAATTATTGAAAATTAAACTTTTGGTAAATGTATGTTTAAATGTCAATTAACAAATCAACATGCTAGTGATATGAGGACCTCCAAGTATCTCATTTTTTTAACCTTCTTTTTACCACCTTCTACAAGAGGCCTCTTCCAGTCCTCCTTAATCTTTATATCTTTCCTCCGAGATAAACCTCTCCAATTTATCTTGTAGTTATTGTGTTTGTACATAATCGTTTGTATGGTCTTCCCTCTATTAGATTTATCTTAAAGATAATAAATTAATAAAATATTAATTAAATCTATAACATGAAGGTGCTTTTTATATCAATAATGATATATAAAAGTCATGATTCAGACTAATCTGAAAATCCTAATAACTCTATATCGTTTTATTACATGTATTAAAAATGATAGTGAAAATGTAGACAAGGTGTCAAACCTGCCTCAAGGGCCATCTGACCAAATTAAAATGTAACTGAAAAAAGTTTAACAAAAGAAATAAAAATACAATATAATAGATCACTTTAATACATGTTTTTTTAAGTAAATATGAGCCTTCCAGGTTTTCAATTTAAGTTTGACAATAGTGATAGAGATTACAAGCCAACATCCATGCTATTACTTCTTTCTATAAAAGCCACCTGAATAGGATAATTCATTAAAATGCATTAAAGTTATTCCTATTGTGATTACCTCCTATGAGAAGAAGAGTCTGTTGTGGATGGAGTGTCAGGTATATAGACAAGAAGATAGATTCAAAAACACATCACATACTAGCATTGGAATCACAGGCAAGTCACTGATTCTTAAGCCAAGTGGATGTTGCAGAAACCTCTGAACCTGGACTCAGAAATACTCAAGTTTGAATTCAGCTTCAAACATTAGTTGTGGGACTCTGGGCAAATCACTTATCTGTCACCAGTTTCCTCAACTGTTGTGAAAATTAAATGAGAAAACATCTATACAATACTTTCAAAGTCTTAAAAGTGTAATGTAAATACTAGCTATTATTATTTAAGCCTCTAAGTTACTAATAATGTAATGAATTATCACTGTCTATTAGTCTGAAATAATTATAACATTAATCCATAATTCTATATTCTTTCAGGCTTACAAAGTACTTTCCCCATAATAAACTTGCAAGGTGGTTAGCATAAGTATTCTTATATTTATTTTGCAAATATAGAAACTGAGTCTCAGAGGTTAAGTCAGCCAACAATAAGCATTTATTAAGTTTACTGTGTATAACCGGACAAGATAACCAGGCAAAAACATAAATCACTGTCTGTACCAAATAGATTCTGAGCAAATAGAAGGCAAGCTCCAAGGGAAGGTATTGGCAGTGATGCAATCAGGAAAGACCTCCTAAGCAAGTGACATCTGAGCTGAGCACTAGAGGTAGAGATAAGGAAGGAGACAATTCTAGGCACGTTGTGAGGACAGCCAGGAACTAGGTACAAAGTCAGGAGATAAAGGGTCAGAAATGAAAAGAAGGCCAATTTTACTGGATTGTAAGCATGCCAAGTGGAATAAAATATAGGAAGAGTAGAAAGAGAAAAAAAAGGGGGAAGTTGTGAAGAGCTAGGTAGCTGTGGGACTCTGAGCAAGTGACTTAGCCTGTGACTACTCCTCAGCTGTGACTGTTTCCTCAGCTGTTGTTAATGAAATAGTAGGCAGCTGAGTGGCAGGATGGATGGAATACTGGACCCAGAGTAAGAAAAAAAACCAACTTTGTTCAAATACTACCTCAGATATTGGCTGTATGACCCTGGAGAAGTCACATCAACTTCTCTAGGCTTCAATTTCTTCATTCACGAAACAAGAATAATAAAAGTATCTAACAGGGTTATTATGAGGATGAAATAAAATCTATAAAATGTTTTGCAAAACTTAATGCAACACATAAATGCTTTAAGATGATGATGACAAACATCAAACAGCATTTTCTATTTGATCTTGGAGGTAAGAGGAAGCCACTGGAATTTAGCAATCTGTGGTGACAAAGTCACATCTGTGCTGTAGGAAAATGTCTTTGATAGCTGAGTGGATTCATTGATGTGGGTAAAGAGGAGGCAAGTAGACCAACCACAAAAGTCCTACAACAGATAATTAAAAAAACTATAAAATGTTGGCATGGTGAAGTTAGGGAAGGAGACATGAAAGATATTAAGAAGGTACATATGACAAGATGATATAACACTGGATAAGTGAAGTAAGTGTAATGAAGGAGAGATGGATAATAGGCTGTGAACCTAGGTTATTAGGAGGATGGTGGTTCCCTCGACAGCTAATATAGAAATTTGTAGGAGAGAAAGTTTCTTGAGGAAATATTATGAATTCTGTTTTGGACATATTAAGCTTTAGAAGCCAATGGCACATCCATTTCAAGATGTACAAAAATCAATAGATAATGAAGCTCAGGAGAGAGATTAAAGCTGGATTTGTAAAACTGAGAATCATCTGTACAGAGATGGGACAATTGAATCCCAGAAGATACTAGTAGAGAAGGAAAAGTGAAGGATCCAGACAGCACTTTGGAGAACATTCATGGTTAGTTCATGTTGTAATGTGGATGAAGATCTAGCAATGAGAAGGTATTTTCAAATGAATAAGAGAAGAAATAAAAGGAAGTCATAGCATAAAAACCTATAAAGGAATGAATATCTAGGTTATAAACAGTGTTGAATATGGATTTTGACAATCTGAGTCTAAATGCCTTTGTCTTTACATATGAATTGTGGAGGATAATGTGTGGGAGAAATGATGAAACCTAGAGCTCATCCTTACAGTGACCAGCCTCTGGGTGACTGCTTCCCATACTATGGCACCAACAAGATTCTGGCCCTAAGTCTCTTCCTTTTCTGTTCTTCTTATAGTGAATAGGGGTTGTTCCTGGCTTTCAGTATAACAATGGGGTGCAGACCCATTTGGATCTAAAGTTTACTATACAGCGGGCACCTGAATTTTAAGTAAGACTAATCTGATGTCACATACAGCTTGAAACTGCCTAGCTGACTTGCATTGTATGGGGTGATGAGATTAAAATAAAAGGACCATTATAGGTTGTTTTAACACTAGGAAAGAAGTAATGATGAATTTGTGGTCGGATGCTTTCTTACAGGAACATATAATCAAATTATTTCATAATTAGAAGGCATTTAAAAGGCTGTCTAGTTAAGTCCTCCATTTAATAGATGAGAGATCCAAGAGCCAGAGAGAAGAAGTTTGTCCCAAGACAGCATTATTAAGTAATAAGAATAGAAATTTTATCTGAGTGGGAGTAGAAGAAGGAAGGAGAAATTTTGGATCTTAAAACTTCAGAAAACATATGTTAGAAATTGTTATATGTAATTTGGAAAATAAAATATTTTTTAAAAGGAATAAAAATTCAAGTCCAGAAACTTCAATTTCAAATTCAACGATCTTTCCAATCTTACCTTTAACTTACCTAGAACTTACGAGCTCTACCTGTTGGGATTACTGTCAAGAAAAGGGATACTTGGCATTGGACAACAAACAGGCAACACTTAGGCAAACTAGAAGAAGCAAGGCCATCACAGAAATCATGTAGGTGGGGACTATTCCATCTATCTTTTTGCATTTCCAAGATTTCACACAATGCCTAGCACTGATAGGTGCTTAGTAAATGTTTTTCTTTTCCTTCAGAATAATTCGTATTCAAAGAAGATCTTTTTAGCTCTCAAACCTACAACTGAATGAACACAGGAGTTCATGCTCTTTTGCTATCAGATAAAGGCCTTTAGCATCTATGGTTTGACACATCCTGGCTATTTTTTCTAAAGGAGAAATGGTTTCTCTGAAGAGAGAGCTTGTGGGTGTTCAAAGGAAAGAGAGACCAATACAGATTGAAATTGTTGAAAACGAGTTCAGGGAGTCAGTAGATTTCAAAAATGGGTATAATTTTTATTAGTCAAGGAAGAAATGGGAAAGAGCATTAGAAAAATATCAGAACAGGACATAGAAAAGGAACAGATAGGAATAATCATATTCATTAGAGTAAGCAGATAAGGGACCAAAAAAGCTTCAGATGTGTACTGAGACAACTTTTTAACTTACACAGTTACCAGCCTAATTCAGGCCCTGACCACCTCTTACCTAGACTAAATCTGGAGCCTGATTATTAAATCTCTCCTCCATCAAGCTGTCAAAACAATCTTCCTGAAGCATAAGTGTGATCATATTACTGCCCTTCCCAAGAGCCTTAAGTAGATCTCTGTTGCTTAGAATGTTCTATCTCTCCCTTTCAGAATCTCTGGTTTCTTATAAATTTTAATTAATGTGCCACCTAATAAGAAAAGTCTTTCCTGACTGTAAATTATTAGTGTCCTTTTCTTCCAAATAACCATGTATTTGCTTTTTTGCTTAAATGATGTAACCATCAGGAGAATATACATTCACTGAGATTTTTCACTATCTCTGATATCTCCAGGTCAAAAACAATGCCTTCTGTGGCATAATAGATGAATCTTGGACTAGATTGGCTAGTTAGGTGAAGTTCTCATAAACAAGGCAGAATTTAAACTTGAAAAATGATGTAGACAACAATTGTAGCTTACTGAAGAAAATGGTTACACAATGAAAATTAATGAAAATTTCTTTTACATCAAAGAGCTTAATGAAACGGAGAAGGAAAATACTGAAATCAAACTGATAAGCTACAAAACTGGTGTGGTCATCTAGGAGTATGATGATGAGAACATGGTCAATGGCAACAACAGCTAGTCTGAAGAATCAAGAGATTTTTCCTAGGAAGAACTAATGGTAGCTGATGATAGACTAGATGAGAAATGGGAATATAGGAGTTAGGGTATAAGGGAAAGGTGCTGAAAGGGAAAGAATAGAGTTTAAAAGAAACATAAATTTATAACTGCTTATGTTTTTGTGAAAAAAATTTCCAAGCAACGTGAGTGCATGCACATATGTGCCTATTTTTCTTCCATTTTACTTTTTCTTTACACATATAAGTAAACTTTTCTGAAGGACTCCCTAAAATATGAAATTTCTTTAAACTACTAGCTATGAAAAAAAAGACTACTAAAGGTTCATAAGACAACCTCCAAAATGTAGATGCAAGAATGGGCTTATATTTTTGCCATATATTATTTCAAAGTAAAACTATTAAAAAGGCTGTTTGATCTAAAACATTACAGGGATTGGACTTGCCTCAGGGATATAATGTCTCACTGTTGCTTAAATAGCTAGAAAAAAAAATCAACAGAATGTGCAGCTGCTAGTTAATAATTTAAAATAAAATATACAAATAGCTTACTCTTTCATAGTTGCACAATGGAATGAATACAAGAATAAGTTTAAAAAATAGTGAATATCATCATTGAAATATTTTGGCTTTAGAATTGGTAACAAAGAACTCTAAAGTTTGTAAAAGTTTCTTACAAAACTGATTATCTCATTCATCAATGATGTGCTATGTAAAGAAGGATAGGGAAGATATTTATGGCCCGATTATGTATTATAAAGCCCATTCATATTACCATCAATCCTCACAAGGACACAGGCAAAAAATAGGACAGGTCTCATACATGAGTCAACTCTACTTCAAGACTATTTAAATGTTTATTAACCAGTTGGTGGTTAACCCTACTTGTTTGTTAACTGGTAGCAGTGATCAACCAATTAACATGCATTTAATGACTAGTATGAGCCAGGTACGGTGCTGGTGCTAGGGATACAAAGGCAAAAAGTCAAGTCACTATCTTAAAGAAGTCTTATTCAAGAATTATATTAGTTGGAAATAGCCACTTGCCCAAAAAGGGAACTGCAAGAAAATATACACTGCAAAGGGTCAATATGATTTCAAAAAGGCCCTTACTGGGAAATAAATTTAATAAAAGAAAATGTATATTTCTTTTGACTTAGATTTCATGTTTGAAAAGAGCCATAAAAAGTCTATTTGCAAGGGCATGATAATATTATCAGCTGGTTGATATTAGAAAAAAGGAAAGAGGTAGTTATAGAAGGAACACATTTTATAAAACTTAAAACATTCATGGCACAAACATCTACATAAGTTAAATCAACCTTCCCCAATTTTTTTAATCATGAAAAAACTATTTTAAGAGTTGACTTAACTAAAATATTACACTGCCTTGTCTCATAAATCCTATGTGCAAATATTTCCTGAATCTATTAAATCATTGAGAAAGTTAAGCAGGAGAAGACACATTTGTAGCATTCCTTTTGGAATATAACTTTTTCTTCTAAATAGATTATAAACTTAATGAAGTCATAGAGTACATCACATTCCTTTTTCATAGCATCTCACAGTTCCCAATATAATGTTTTCATATAGGAGTATTTATCGAATGAACAAATATCATCAATTTAATATCCTGAGGTTTAAAAAAAAGCACCATTCCTACTAATATAACTAGAATAAAAAAGTTCCTTTTTTAAAAGAAAGCTATGTCAAGAAATATTTTGCTATTACAATTATAAAGTATGTCATCATACAATACATAAAAACGAAACTCTTAAATCTTCTATGAAGATGGCCACTGGTTACATGTAAGCTATACAAATAAATAGTTGACAATACCATGCTGAGCCAAACCAGAGGCTTTAATGAAAACAATTCATAAACAAGAGAATGAGCAGATTAATTTATACTCATAACAATGTGGACTAGTAGTAGTTAAATGAGGGAAGACAGTTTAAGTAAACATGGACAACCAGCCTGTTTGAGTCTTTTCTTTCCTATAGCTGAACAAGAAGAGTTTAGTGAATGTATATACCCAAGAAGAAAAAAATAATTTAAAGACACCATGTAATCTTACTAGGATACTGTCTTTTACAATAAGACTGATTAGAAAATATAAATGATAAAAAGATAGATATTGATAAAATAGATGTTTACAAGGAAATACAATTATACTGATTTGAAACAAAGTTGTACCATTAAAGCCCCTTTATGATGGAATATGATGGAAATCTAATTCTAATCTACTGTAGTCCATCTTTGTAAATTACATTGAATGAGATATTTTGAATACATACTAATAAAAATAAGTTTTCTAATAAATCTAAATAGAAAACCAAAAATATACGAATATTTACAGGAGATAGGGAGGAATCTACCAAAACTTTGATTTCATTAATAACAGTTTATCTGAATTGTTATAATAATGAATTTGATGCCCAGAAATATAATTAAAACGCAGGTTGTGCAATTATGTTGCAGACATTGGTAATGACTACAAAGGAGCTATTTTGCAGTTATCTAGAAAGAATTGTTTAATATATACTTATTTATTCCTTTTTGTTAATAATTTGATATCTAAATGGATCTTTTGACATTTAAAAAATATAACAATATTCTTTACTAAATCTTGACTCTAAAATAAGGAACTTTATTACCCTATAAAACATATCCACAGTTCAAAGTATTTAAAGGGGTTAAACAAAATGCAAACATTTAATGCAACATTAAGCATGTGAAATAAAAACTTGATTGCCTAAAGAAAGCATGCTATGCTGTTACCCTGGTGACAGGTTAAAAAAAGGGATTGTGAGCTGAATAGCTGTATGATATGAAATTAAAATGTTTCACATTGAACAATCCAAAATGAATTGGGAAAGGTTAGAGTAGAGGAGAGAGAAATCAATTCTCCAATGGCAATGGTGAATAGGAAAGAAGTATGAATAGGATTTGCCAGTGGGGTGCAACAGCTGCCAAATATCCTGCAGCCAAAGAATTACAATAATACTGATGAAGTGTGCAAGAGCTTTTGGAATCATTGCAGGGAACAGAGAAATACTCCTACAATAATGAGGCTATTCTGTTTCCAATACAGCTTCTGTAGCAATATCAAAGAGAAGAAAAATATTTTAAAATATGATACTCAGCAACAAACATGTAAATATACCATCTTATCCATTTAACTAATATTTTGTCCTTAACTAAACATGGATTTCAAAAATTATACAAAACATTGTGACATGGAAGAAGTGAAAATATAAGAATGCACATATCAAAGCATAAGCAAAACTTAAAAGATGACTGAATTAATGTTTTCTACATTATTGCTGTTTGAAGGATATTTATTTGCTAAAATCATGGTTTTCATTTGAAATGACCCAATATGGGTATGTGTATTTGTAAGTATATATCCAAAGTGCTTTTTATTGTTTCCTACATAATCATTTTTCATTCACTAATTTACCTAAAACAAACTATACCAGCATATTGAAGAACATACATGTAACATTTATATTTGTTTTCAAATATGGTAAGAAATATGTTTTAATTTTATGATTAATTCTGTGATTGAGAAAAAAGCTTACAAGACCTTCTTAAGTAATTTTAATAACAGTTGTTATGAAAAAAATTTAACATTTTTCCTTTTTCCTCTCCTATCAATGATTAAAATTTTATTACAGAACTCTGAAATTATATTACCAGAGGGGTAATTAATGATAGTTACATGAATAGCAAACTTTGCAAGTGGAAAAATATAGCTTTCTAAAGGAAGCAAATAAAAAAGAAGATATACAAATTGAAATTGAAAGCATAAGTTCATGATATATTTATCTTCCTTTTTTATTTATATAACATTGAAGAGTTATATATTGGTTCTTTGCTCAGGATGACATTTGTTTCATTTTCCTGAATATATTCACAGAAAGCATTGTGCTTAGTGTGGTCCTTTGAACCAATACAAACAAAATAATTCCCAATAAATATTAATAATGGCAAAGTTGATGACAATAGATGGCATTTATATGCCAGCTTAAACATTTTTAAAGCACTTTTTATGAACTACCATCTTTTAATTTTTATAGCAACTCTGTGAGGTTGATACAAGAGTTATTATACTCACCTTATAGATGAAGAATAGCAAGGGTAAGTAGTTTAAATATGGTCACATAGCTAGTAAATATCAAGTATGAGATTTGAACTCCAGTACTCTTAACCTCAAGTCTAACCTTTTATTGTTGTCATTATTGTTATTGTATTTAAAGGCAATGCTACTATTATTATTGGATGGTTCAGATATTTTTTGTCATTTAAGTTCTTCAAGATTATCAAAAAAGAAAGAGTGTTAAAAGTAGGGACCAAAAGAGGAAAAGAAACTAGATCAATCACATTTGTCATAAACTTTGTAGTTTGGTAGGCCTATCACTAAAAATTCTCAAACATATAATCCTCTATAATCCTCTTCCACACATCTACATTTTTGAAAAAATGATTCTCAGGAGAGAAAGTTTATTAATAACATGAATATTTTCAAGAAAATATAAATCCTTTGACAAAATGATGTTTTTCAGAAAAAGTTTTGTTTCAGTTCAGGTTCAACTACTTAGCTTGAAAGAGAGATAACATGGAATATATGATAAAAAGTTAGACTAGAAAATCTGGATGCAAATCTTGTTTGTGACACTCATTACCTATGTGACCATAGGCAAATCACTTAATCACTTTCTATAAAATGAGGAAAACAATCCCTGCTGCATTACAACCTTTATAGGGCTATCTCTCATGGGACTCAACTGAGAAAAATGTATGTAAAACACTGAATTTTATTATTAAATGACAGTACAGAGGATTTGGAAGAATGGTACATATATAATCAACATGAATATTAACATTTGCATCATAAAAAATTAGAAAAAAATCAGATCAGTTAATTTTCACAACTATGAGGAGAATTTTAATCAAAAACAGAAAGAGACAACCACAAAAGATGAATGAATTATTTACCTTACATGAAAGAAAAAAGCTTTTGCACAACAGAAAGAGATAACAAATTTTGCAAAAACAAATTAACCACAGTAAATATAAATCAGAACAAGCTAATTGGGAAAAATCATTCTATCAAGTAAATATCTTTGAAAAAAATCTGATATTTAGTCATAAAGAAAAGACAAAATATATAAAAACAAATGTTATTTTACAATGCATAAATGTTTAAAAATATTAATTGATTAATATCAAAGCAAACCAATAACAGCATGATAAAACTATTCCAAAAGACTAACAATGAGAGAAACATGAATTAAAATAATTAAAACAAACTCATATTAACAGTGATATTCGACTGTCAAAGAACAAATTGACAATGATAACAAAAAGATGGCAATAGTTAATACTAAGGGTCTATAGAAATACAGGCATAATAAACTTTTGGTATATTTGTGAATTGGCTCAATGATTACAAAATGTAATTTGTACTTACTTTGCTAAAAAGTGATTAAAATGTCTATATCTTTTAATCTATATAGCCCAATTCTAGACACATATATAAAAAATGTAGAAAATGTAAAGCATGTGCCATGCATATCAAAATATGTATAGCAGAAATTCTGTAGCAGCCTGTTGATGAATGACTAAACAAACTGGCGTGTGAATGGAATGGAATATTACTGAACAACAAATATGAAGAATACAGAGAAAATATGAATATAGAGAAATATGATAAATACTGAAGTAAGGATGGGATTTGTGCAAGGGGGATGAGACAAAAGGAGCCAAAGAAGGAGTGGCTGACAGTTGGTGATAGTTGAGACCAGAGGGGATTCTGGGTAATTCACCAGAAGAGGAAGGAGGAGAAGGGCTGCCTGCGGAAGTTCTCTGGAGGAGGGAGAGAGAGGAGGAGGACGACATCCCAGCTCGGATCCAGTCCTGAGGGCTTCCAGAGGATCTTTCTTTGGACACTGAAACCCTGATTCCCTGGTCAAAGATTCCATCACATCTCACTCAGCAAGACTTCAACCAACGAGTTAGATAAGTTTGGGGACTCCATTTTGGGAGCAATCTCTTAGGCTCCTTCTCCCATTACTCAACTTTGCTGAAAGACCCTTTCTGGTCAAACCTACAATTATAGAAAAGGATAGAAATAGGAAACTAGAAATAGAAATGGAAGAATAAGGGACAAGGGGGGAGAAGCTTAGGAGTGGGAGCCATTAAGGTTCCCACCTAAGCAATGGACTCCATAGAAATAGAGAAGAGGGCACCCCAAATCCCTCTGCCCTTCAGCCCTTTCCCCAATCCCTGAATTGTGATTAATAAAAGCCATTCATTAGTCAGATAGCATTCCAGAGAGCCTGAGAGACAATGAGGGGGAGGGGAACTATGGCTTGGTCTGGCTGCCTCCATCTTGAAGCCAGACCACCCTCTCTGAAGTTGACTGACCTCCGGGGAGGCTTGCATGAATCCTGCCCCGATTCAGAATCGGATTGGGGTACCTCATCTTATAGGGAAGCCTCACCCTCAACTCCTGTGGGATGGCACAACTATCCAGGTCACCCAGTTTTGGGGTGACACCCCCTCAAATCTCCCAGTATATATTTGTCGCGAGGGGAAAGCTAGAAGAGAGTCTCACCATATAGACTCTCTCTCTCTCTCCCCTTCTATCATAACATTGGTTACTGGCTCTCATTATTATTACAGTTTTGGCAGAGGCTCTCTTTATTCTTATACAGAGAAGAATGGCAAAATTTACATGAACTGGGGCAGCTGGGTAGCTCAGTGGAGTGAGAGTCAGGCCTAGAAACAGGAGGTCCTGGGTTCAAACCCGGCCTCAGCCACTTCCCAGCTGTGTAACCCTGGGCAAGTCACTTGACCCCCATTGCCCACCCTTACCAATCTTCCACCTATGAGACAATACACCGAAGTACAAGGGTTTAAAAAAAAAAAGTTAAAAAAAATTTACATGAACTAATGCAAAGTCAAATAAAGGAGTATAATACAGTAAAAAGAATGCTGGATACTGAATAAAAAATCTGGATCAAATCTCTGCCAAGGACTGTGACTAATGGACTTTGAGGAAGTCACTTAAACTCTTAAACTATCCAACTGTAAAATAAGAATTGGACTGTATAGTCTCTTAAGTATTTTCTAGCTAGAAATATTTGACTCTCTGATCCTATGATGCAAACAATGATTAAAACAACGTAAATAGAAAAAATGCAAGGAAATTGTTGTTGAACTGTAACAGTCTTAAAAAATATGAGAAAATAAATCTTCCTCATTTCAATGGAAAAGTGAGGGTCTATAGGAGGAGAATAATATATACATTTTGCTGTCAGGTGTCATAGGATGCACTGACTAGTTTTATGGAACTACATTTTTCTTTCTTTTTTGCTTTATTCATTATAATAAGGGATGACTCTATGGGAAATGAAGGGAAAATATAATCAGAAATTAATATAATTCTTAATTAGAATTAAATTCCAAAGCATTAATTTTTAAAAGAAAGGAAAAGGGAAAAAATACTCTCCAGCTTTGAAGTCAAAGACTTACAGAGACAGAAAAAACCCAGATATATAGTCCAACCCTCTAATTTTAAGGACAAGAAAATGGGGGCTTAGAAGTAGAATGAATCAATATGAATATTTTAGGAGCCAGTGTTAAATGAAAGTTTCCAAAAAGAAAAAAAAAGGATACATTATGTATATGCACTACTCACACACTCACCCAGAATACAATGTATAGATATTTTTAAATGAGTATTAAAAATCCTAAGGACAGTACAGAATCAATCAAGAATCAATAGTAACACATGTAAAGTGATTAAATTTGAATTATTATCCCAAACAAAGAATAAAAAACAGAAAAAAGAGTAGCTGGTTCTATTTTGGGGAGAAATCAATGTTAAGGCTGTGTATTTAAAAACACTGTAAAGGCTTCATCTTGTGAATTTCTAAAGGGAAGGGCTACATTAAACTTGTTCATCAAATATACAACTTCAAAATGCCTATTATACAGAAAATATTTTGCTAAGTGCCATAGGAAACATAAGGCATGGTATCTGTCCCTTTAAAGTTAAATAACAATGTAAGACAGTGCATGATTAAGTGCCAAACATTTGTTATATGCCATCATCATAGCATCACTCAGAGAATAAATTGTAGAATGTTAAACACTTAAAGGAATCTTAGATTAATGTAATAATAATTAATCATTATTGAAAACTAAATTTCTTTGAATTAAACATAATAATAATGCTATATTGTGCTGGATTAAAAGATATTTTCTGGAGAAGTTGTAAAAGTAGGTTTAGATTTATTGATATAATTCCTCACAAAACATTTTTTTAAAACTGGAAATATAGTGATTTCTCTTCATAAAAAGCACCATAACTATCTCCTTATTTCTAATACTGAAAATGCAAGTATTTTTGATTAGGCATAATTTACATATTTTTCATATATATCGCAACTACATGTCATTATTATTTTAGAATGTAAGTTATAGATCAGTGGTTTTAATTCTAATTTTTATATATGCCAGAATATTTCTAATTATCTCTGGGTGTGCTTTTCCTTTACGAGCACCTCAAAATTAATGTTAATTAAAAAATAAGTAAATGTCATGTAGTACTATTCTAAAAGGTTAGGAAAAGTTACAAAGAAATATGGGAGAATTCAAATAACTTTAAAAACTTTGGGAATCACTGTCCAAATGGTAGAGATTTCAAAATGTACACTATAATGGCTTTAACAAATTATTTAAATAATGAGGTAGATAGATAAATCAAGCTAATTAGCAGGAAACAGTTACAGCAACAGAGCCTTATGGTGAATTTTTTCCTGCCTTACTTGTTAAGCCATCTCTTGTCAGGTTACTATACAAGAGCTAATAAATTATGCTATTATCCTGAAGAAGATTTTAAGTATCAAGCAAACTGTTGGACAGCTTGTATACAAGTACCTGTTATATCTCCCAAATGATAGTTCCTAGAGGGCAGACTGGCAGGTTTGTAGTTTTTTCTTTTTTTGGTATAACTAGCCCTTAACATAATGCCTAATTAGAAAAGACATTCAATAAAGAATTGCTGAATTGAAAATTGAACAGAATTCTAAAAAATTTATATTCAACTATTTGCAGCAGTATTTTAAATTGTTACTGTAATCTTTTCTTTTTACACCACCTTTATTTCCCTCAGAGAGTGATCTTTTGTGATAAAGAATAAAAAAAAAGAAAGGAAAGAATCTCAACTAGTAGATTAAAAATCTATCTCCATTACTCTCATAAAAACCATGAACCCACTTCTAATTGTTGGAAGTTATTGTTCATACATTTAAATTATCCTTTCTAAATGTCAATGCCAGACTGTGGAAAATATGTGACAAGACAAGCCAGGAGTGGCCAGAACTAGAAGCCAGTCTACAGAGGTAGTCTATATCATTACAAAATCTCAGAAGTGAAGGGGTCAAGTGATATGAAAAATGTGTATTCATATACACTGAAGGCCAAGTTGAGTGGAGAGTAGTTCCCAAAGAGGTTTAAAAAAAATCGCCAATATCAGGTTTTCCACCTTGTTGCTATACAAAAAAAGGGATTTCCTTGGCTTTCCAGGACCTGAAGAAAAGCCTCTATCTACATTCAAAGGTGTCAAATGAATTTTATCATTTCCTGCCTAGAAATTTTGGCAAATGTGAGTTACCTATGAGGCCTTAACTATTCTTCTCTGTTATGACCACAATACTAGTATTAAATACTGCCATTTCGAAAACATTCTAAATGCATATCAATGTCTGATTTATTATGATAAAATATTTTTTAAAGTTCAGTAAAGGAGATCTCTTTGGAAAGGATAGAATCCATCTTCTCTTTTCAAGAGTGTTTCTGGATTGTGTGTCAGTAATGCTGTACACTGGATTAATGGAAGAAAATAAATGTTGCATGGAATGCCTATGGTCTTTGTGACTTTTTACTTATCAGTTAATTTCTTAATTTGATGTACATCATGATATCATTTCTGTATGTCTTGAAGTAGGATTGTCATTTTTATTATGTTAGCTCATCCTACCCATGAACAATTAATGTTTTTCCAATTGTTTAGCTCTAGTTTTAATTGTGTGGAAAGTGTTTTGTATTTTTGTTCATATAATTCCTGTGTTTGTCTTGGCTAATTGATTCCTAAATATTTTATATTGGCTAGGGTGATTTTAAATGGATTTTTTCTTTCTAACTCTTGCTGCTAGGATGTATCTGATATATATATATACATATATATATATATATATTTCTGTGGGTTTATTTTGTATCCTGCAACTTTACTGAAGTTGTTCATTATTTCCACTAGTTTCTTAGTTGATTCTCTAGGATTCTTTAAGTAGATCATCATATGTGATAGTTTGGTCTCCTCATTGCCTATTTTAATACCTTCAATTTCTTTTTCTTCTCTAATTGCTACTGCTAGTGTTTCTAGTACCATATTAAATAATAGTGGTGATAATGGGCATCCTTGTTTCACTCCTGATCTTATCAGGAAGGCTTCTAATTTATCCCCATTACAGATGATGCTTGTTGATGGTTAAAAATATATACTGTTTTGTTTTATACTTTTAAAAATTTTATCTGCACTACAAAAATAGAGGTTCCAATTACAAAAAGGTCAAAGAAATACATATAGAGAGAATACGAAATCAAGTTTTAGTTTATGATGTCAAGGCTATGGCAATATTAAAATAGGTAAAAGCTCAGAGGATGCATACATAAGTACTATTTTGTCAAACCATCAGAAATAGATTCCATTTATAGATAGGGGGATGTAAAAGTAGAAAACACTATTAGCATTTAATTTCCTAAAATTTTATTTTAGGGAGCATAGGTAAGTACTTCTGCCAATATTTAAATGTTCTATGTCAGTGATTCCCAAAGTGGGAGCTACCACCCCCTGGTGGGTACTGCAGCAATCCAGGGAGGCAGTGATGGCCACAGTACATTTATCTTTCCTATTAAATCCTATTAAAATTTTTAAAAAATTAACTTCCAGGGGGCTAAGTAATATTTTTTCTGGAAAGGGGGCGGTAGGCAAAAAAAGTTTGGGAACCACTATTCTAAATAAATAAAAGTAATGTTTAAATGTTATGAAGGAATCTTCTAATCTCAAAAAATTGAAGTTAATGCTCCACATATCATTTTAATCACAAAATATCTACCCAAAATTTTTACAATAGCAATGTAATAATGACATATATTTCAGAGTCTGAAAAACACTATAAATATATTTTATCTGAACTTACGATAATGTGAGGTCAGTATTGTATATATTAATATATCAGTTATTAAAATGAGTAAAGTGAGGGCCCGAGAAGTTAAATGACTTGCCCAAAGTCAGCTATCAGGATCCTAGACTTAGAGGTTATAGTTTTTACAAATCACCTAGTCCAATCCTTTCACTTTACAGATGAGGAAACTGAGGTATGTGGAAGCAAAATGACTTGGTCTAAGGACAAAGGGGATTAATTATAAGAACTAACATTTCAACCCAGATACACTTACTCAAAATCTGCCACTGTTCCCATTATACCACATTCTTTTTTTCCTGATTTTAAGTAAAATTCTCTGTTAAACTAATAAGCATCGTTTTATTTTCAATGAGGAAATAGCTATAATTATTTAGAAAAATATGTCAATGTATATTATTGTAATTATTTTAGATTCATCTAAACATCAATTATACCTACAAAATTTTTGTCACCACAGAAAAATGGTTATCTTCTAACAGTATCAGTTTTCTTTTTTTTTCAAAAGTATATTTCCATTCTTTTACTAAGCTGGTGTCATGGCCATTTCATATCTCTGGTTTTTTCCAAGTCATAAATGATGAAAGAGTAAAACTCATACAGAAATTAGGAAAATATACTTAGCAGCCAAGATAAGCAACACATGGGAAGTGCTGCAGGCAACTGGGCATAGAATTATAAACATTACATTAGTACACCCATGAGATAGCAAGATGTAGCCACACCTGGAGAGTCACTCTCATAATCCATTCCCAAGCTAATAATGAAAACAAGACTGACGCCAAAATGTGAAAATTCAACTGTACTACATTAGATTTGTTCTCAGAGGTCTCTACATCAAACAGGCATAAAATAAGCTGGATTCACTTTAGCCAAATATGTTTCCACTTGAAACAAGATCATACTTTGTTAAGAAGGCCTCAGGATTTTACTAGATGCTATAAATCTGCTATGCAGCTGTGGGTGGCACAAATTTCACAATAAACTAGACTACTGAATAAATAGGGAAAGTTCAATGTAAAATAAGCTAACCCAGAACAATAAAACAATCATCAATCACCCACAGCCACTTCCTGGAGGAAATACGTACCCATATTTTCTCTATCCTAACTAAATTATTATACTGCTAACTGGCTCACAAATCTCATGCTGTCCCCTCCTACCTCTATTCCTTCAATCATGCATGTAATGGATACATGCCATTTCCTTCTTTACCTACTTAAATTCCTCTTTTCCTTCAAGTTTGTTTCTGCTTGGTGCTTGAACCCACTCACCAGAAAACTAACAGAATGGATTCTAAAGATCCAAATGTAGGACTGTCTTTTATCTCACTCTAAGCTAAAAGGATCCAAATTTAGTTGTCCTTCTGTCTTCAAGTTCCCTTCCCATCCAACATTCTACTCTATTCAATTTGAATGCAATTTATTCATGCTCTGTTCTTCATTGACTCAGTTTTCACAATAAGCTCCAAAACAAAGGCACTCTGACATACCAAACCATAACATATGAGGTATTTAGCAAACGCTTGTTGTTCTGAATTAATTAGGTTTTTAAATTGCTAATTTCCAAAGGATAACGGAATGCAGTATGATATGGAGAGAACATTGGATTTGTGGTCAGAGAATCTGAAATCAAATCCCAGCTCTGATAATTACCACCTCTGTGACCTAGGGAGAATCATGCTCTCTATCCAGGCTTTCATTTCCCTATGCATAAAATGAAAGGGGAAGGAAATTCAACTAGATGACCTCAAAGGTCCCTTATAGCTCTAAATTTATGATCCTTTAAGGATAAGAAGGGTTGTATTATAAATGGAGAAACTATTTAATGATAAAGAATCACAAAGTCAGAGCATCTAGTACAAAGAGTAACTTGACTAAGAATCACCTATAATATTTCCAGTAAATCCAGGTTTTGCTTGAAGCTATCTGATGAGAGGTTACACACTACCTTCCAAGGTACCCTATTCCATTTTTTAAGAGAAGTAACTTTAGAAAACTTACTTTGCAAAATCTAAATCAACCTTTCTGCAACTTCTATTCGTTTTTCTTTATTCTGTACTCACAAAACAAATCTATTCCTTTTCTTCCATATGCTGGGTCTACAAATATTTAAAAATGACTACCACAGCCTCCTCTTGTTCCCAAGGCTTCTCTTATCCAAATTAATCACTCCAAGTTCCTCCTACTGATTTCCTGTTTGTACTTTAAGACTCTCATCATCTTGGGGACCATAATTAGGAGGATATCTAGGATATCTATAATGTATTTCAAAAAATGGGGTTGCCTATTTGAAATTAACACAATACTCCAGATGGCTCTGACCAGATTATGTTTCATCCATGGTTACTCACCTATCTACCATGACATTGGGTCCAATTAAATATAGAAGCCTGGCCACCTACTCTTATAGTGTCAAAATACTCAACCCCTATATCACCTTATCTACCTATTGCACTGGAAACAACATTCTTTGAATACAATACAACCCCTGCTATTATCGCTTGAATGGAAAGGATGTCACAACTTGCTACCCTCTGGTTTCACTTACAAGAGTGACTACCTAAACAAAAACAATTCTTCTTTAGGTGTAACTCTATGAAATGTGTTGTAGCTCTCTCATAGAACACAAGCTCCAAAAGGGAAGGGACCATCTCACTTTTATATTTGTATCTGCAGTACCTAAAGTGCAATGCCTATCTTAGGGGCTTAAATGCTGCTTGTCAACTATCTTTCACTTTCTTCCTTCTGAATTATATATGTCTCAATGTAGATCAAAAAAGGGATAGCTCTTTTGGTAGCCATATCACACTGCTCACCTACAGTGAATTCTGAAGTCTGGGAAACTCATATACTTGACTCAGGATTTATAATTTAGCAAATACACTTCTCTCACATCCCGTATTTTTCTGAACTTGATTTTCCAAACCCAAGTATAGTACTTTATATATAACCAAAGAAATGTGTTCTAAACTTTCAGATCTTTTTGAATCATGAAACGTGAATCATTGAAATGTGTTAACTAACATGTTAGCTATCCCCCCAAAACTGTATATTATTTGAAAATTTCAAAAGTTATCTATGCTCTGGAACCAAATTTAAAATCTCATTTTTATTTTCCCTAGAAATATTAGGAAGTAATATTTCTCTGATCTAAATCCTATCCAGAAACTTTCCTATTAGGAAAGTAGTTCAAAAATGAGCTGAAAAGTTCTTAGGGAAATGAATTACAGGTGATAACCAAAGCTACTCTGGTCTAGAATGGATGAGTCCATCAGCATTGATTAAGTGGTTACTATAGGTCAGACAAGACACTAATCTATCTATCATTCACCTGCAATGGCTAGAGAATGGACCCATTCTTTAACATGATGAAAAATTGAGGAAATTAATTTCCCCTAGTTGACTCTAGGAATAAGAGGAGTGATCAAGAAAGTATTGGGATAACGAATTTATTACTCAACTATTCTAAAATGTCAACTCAAAATTGTATTTTAACATATCTTCTCTTATTTCAAGATTCCTATAAATATTACCTGTAATTTATCTTTGGGACAGAGAGTCAAGCTGGGTTCAGTGGAGAAATGGGTTAGTTTAGACATTTTTCTCTCTTAAAGTTAGAAATTCTTGTATATTAGATTAATGGCGAATTAATGTTTCTGACAGACACAAGCCAAAAATAAATTGAACAGTATTAGTATTAATATTTTTTCTTTTATAGCGCATTGAACTAAGGCACTAAAAAAAATCATAAATAGAAGAGGACTAAGAACTAATCTTTGGAACAGTCCACTAAAAACATCATACCAAGTTGAAAATAGGACAGAAATTATTAATCTGGAATATATAAACTTGTTTTTTTAATAAAATATTTTGATAACTATATTTATATATAATTGGTTTCCTATATAATGTTATATGTTTTGTGCATTTAAAAACATTATTCTGAGGAAGGGTCCAATGAATGCTTGCCAGAAAGAAAAATTGCCTCCAGAATAGGGAGTATGAAGTTTCCTACTTACCACATAAGTATTCAAGTAAAACACTAATATTTACTCCAGGCTGTATAATATCAATACAATCAATGAGAAAGATCCTAGGAAAAATTATATCCAACCCAGAATTTTTCTGCAAAAGAAAAAGTCAACTGGAAACACAGGAAACACAGGTCTAAAAGGAAAGCCTTCCCACAGATTCTTTCCTTCCTCTCAAAAAAATCAATATAAGCCCCTCCTGGTATAAACAGAAATGTGATGAATCTGTAGGGTTCTGTATTTCAGGAGGGTTATCCTCAGAAAAGTGGCCAAAAAGCCCCAGTCTAGGACCTTGGAAACCCCCCAGGAACTTCAGCAATAAGCTGTAGACAAAATAGCACTATGGAGCTTAGACCAAGAAAGCAAAGATCAAGGGTTTATGCAGTTTCTAACACTGTTCTGAGAATTGGAGAGGGACATGAAAATTCACTGTTAATCTTAAAAATGCAGGAGAAACTAGTGCAAATCAATGTGAAAACCTAGAACAAAACTAAATAGGAACAATCACTAGAGCAACAACAAAAAGAGTAGAGGGCAGAGCGTGTCACTGGAAAAAGTAGAGATATTAATAATTTAAGGACTATAAATTGCTCACAATAAAATAAGAATAGTGTCTACAATCATTTGTTTATTGAGTGTCATACAGATTAGTCTATTAAAGGATTACTTTACAGAACTAAAAAATAATGAAATTCACATGGAGGGACTAAAGTCAAGAACTTCAAGGGAAAGAATGGGACCAGCCATACAAGATCTCAAACTATTTCACAAAGTAGTAATCATAAAATATTTAGTACTGGTTGAAAAAAAATATAAAATACTGTAACACATCAGGTATATAAAGTAGAAGCAAATGAGTATAACATAATGTTCAATAACTGGAAAGCAGTCTGGCAGAAATAAGGTTAGATAAAGACAGACTCAGCCAAAATGCTTTATCTGTGAGAAATTAGACCAGTGGTTCCCAAACTTTTTTGGCCTACCACCCCCTTTCCAGATAAAATATTTCTTAGTGCCCTTGGAAATTAATTTTTTAAATTTTAATAGCAATTAATAGGAAAGATAAATGTACCTGTGGCCATCACTGCCCCCTTGGATCGCTGAAGCACCCACCAGGGGGCGGTGGCATCCACTTTGGGAATCACTGAATTAGACTAACACCTACAGCCGCTCTTTAAAAATATTTTATGGTAAATAAATTGTTTTTGTCTTTGTACATATTACCTGGCATATCATAGATATTCCTCACTACTACCCTGATTTTAAAAAAGATTAATTTGGTAATTAACTATACTTCATTAATCCTGCTAACACTTAATGATCACTTATTAAACTCGTTCTTAGAAGGCTAAACCAGAGAAGTGTTACCTCAAACAGGTAACAATGACCTTCAACTCAAAAACCCAACATGCAAATGATGGGTAGCCTCAGAGACATGGAGGTTAATCTAGGCTTTTCCTTCTTTACTTCCTTTCCTAGGTACAGTTATTTGCAGATTAGGAGGATTGTGGGGGTAGAGGACAGAAGAAAAGAAAGAGGAAGAAAGGAAGGAAGGAAGGAAGGAAGGAAGGAAGGAAGGAAGGAAGGAAGGAAGGAAGGAAGGGAGGGAGAGATAAGGGGAAAGGTAGGAAAGGTGGAGGAGGGGAAGGGAAGGAATGGGGAGGGAGAGAAGGAGAAAGGAGGGAAAGGGGACCCAAAGAGCAGTAGAAAGAAAAACATGAGATCAAAGGGAACAATGAATTGGTGACAGAAATTTTCTAAGTGTCTCACCCTGATAAGAATGAAAATATTTTTAAGGGCTTTTGACTAGGCCAAGTAGCAGGCAAGAACTATAAGAGATACTGTGGACAGGAGTAAAGATTACATATCTCTCTAGACTTTCTCTTATACTGATTATTTTGGTAAATAAGACTTAGTTTGACACCAAAAAAAACTCTAAAATTTATCATAAAGAAAAAAAAATAAAACATTTTTTTACCAATTCAATGACAGCTTCTCTGATATTTCAATTCTACCATCTGGACTGTTTACCTACCTCCCCAAAATATCACTTTGATCAGGCCCCAATAACCTGTAGAACATATACCACTGAATATCAAATTAAATCACTCTGATTAGCAAAAAAAGTCTTGCCTAGTAAGTGTGGTAGCAATAATAATTAGAAGACAACAGGTATTTGTTTGATTCCCCTATTCAGAAGATTAGGGCTAGAAGGTCTGTAACAGAAACTTAAATGTTATTACTCTTCAGAGGCAATAATTAAAGGTTCCTCTAACCTTTAGCAACAAACCTTAGAATGTGAGAGAACCCCTTATTGTAAATAAGAGGTTTTACAAAAACATTTTACAACTTCTATAAATTATTCATTGCAGTACTCTTTGCTATTGCCTTCCTCTCTATACATTCATTTCTAAATCCATTATGATCTGAATTTAATCCCCAGCAAAACCAGTATTCTTTTTTCAAAGATCCCTGCTAATCTCTTTATCACTAAATTATTATCTCTATTCTACATAAAATATACCTCGATAACCTCTCCTTATATTATCTCTTCCCTTGACTCTGATATTATATTTTCTACCTTTTGTTATAATAAAAAGAGCCACTCTTTCTCTGGCTCCTTTTGTCCCATCCCCCTTGCACAAATCCCATCCTTACACTTTTCAAACACTCCATTCTTGATTCTCTTTCTTTTTTTCACAATCCTTTAAGATAAATGCTTCCTAAAATTCAATTTTCAACATTCTTTTAACTTTATATTCCCTCCTTTGGAAATCTATTCCACTACCACTGGCTAACTCTCATTTTTATTCGCAAAAGGTATGGATACATATATCTCTCTCAAATATTTTCTCTCACTTAGAAGGTCCAATAGAAATCAGGAATTCCTAGCAATAAACAAACAAATTTTCTATGTAAATAGAAATACATGTAGAGCCTCTTCATTGTGGAGTATAAATTAGGTCAAGTTCAACAAAGACCAAGACAATGAAGCTCAAATGACAAAGATTTGAAGTATGATTTAAGGAATGGACTTGTCTTCTTTCCAAGAATTAAATTAACTAAGTAAAGAGAGTATCTGCAAGAGTAGGCTGGCTACTTAGTGACAAATTCTTTAGTCATAGTAACAAAAGAAATAAAAACATTAAAGATCCTAAAGGCTGAAACAGTTCCAAACACTATGCTTCCACCTTAGTATTGGCAAAAAATGAGGAAAAGCAGAAGATGCTGCTGAGAATGAAATAGTTTTCAGAATATATTCAAACATTAACTGAAATATTGGTATTCAAGTGTGAGTTTTGTGACCAGTAATCAACAGGTGGACAGATAGGAGGATTGTGATTTGTATTTACCTTCACTTTGTCTCTAAAAATGAAATCAAAAGATAAAAACCTATAGCTAAATAAATAAATAAAGCTATAGCTAAATAGAAGAATAGCTCATAAGCTGTCCATTTGGAGAATGAAACAAAGTTAGTGGACCAATTTTATTTTAATGCCCTAAGGTAATAAGAAACAATTTCATTTGATATTTCCATCTCTTATAGTAATAGACATGGTAAGTACTTGCAAAAAGGTCACCATAAAAATAATTGTGGTTCATGTAATCAGTATCTATTGTTAACAGTGAGAAGCTAAAGGAATTCTATTTAGAACCTGATAGAAAACCCCAATTATATACTTTCACACTTGATTCCTTTGATTCTAAGACAGATATAGTAGAGAAGAGTAAACAATATATTGGGAAGTACTGTACAGAAGCAAGAGTAGAGAAAGACCAAAAATTCTTCACAACCTGGGCCCAACCATTTCACTCATCACATATACTTTCTCTCTAGTGCTTCTTGATATTCTCCTCACACAAAATCCTACTACTACCTCTCTAAGCATTTTTAGTGGCAGTCTTCCAGACCTAAAAGGCACTCTATCCTTTCCCCTTTGCCTCCTGAAGTTACTAGTTAACTTTAAAATTGTAGCTTCACTTTCTACATGATGCAATTTGTGGAGGGAGGAGAGAGAGAGAGACAGAGAGAGAGAGAGAGAGAGAGAGAGAGAGAGGAACAGAGAGAGAGAGAGAGAGAGAGAGAGAGAGAGAGAGAGAGAGAGAGAAGAGAGAGAGAGATTATCCTCGACAGAATGTTAGTTGTTTAGAAACAGGGATTGTTCTTCTGCTTTTCCATCACCAATCCTAAGCACACAGGAACTTCATAAAGAATTCTTTGGAGGGGTGCTCAAACACACTGATTTGGGCTCCCTTGACTTCTATCGTCCTTGGTTCACACATCTGCTCTCAGGCTTGTCCTGCCCAGTACTGGGCTAAATACTCCCACTCAAGGAAGTTCTATGGGGCAAATCCTAAATAACACATGTAGCAGACATTGGAAGGAGCTCAAGAGGCAATAGGTATGTTCCAGATCTGAATGTCCAGAGGCTACAGGTGGCAGAGAAAGGAGTCTTCTCAGGCTTCACAATGATGGAATAAATCTTAACTCGAACACTAAATAACACAACCCCTCAATCTGCTCCTCACGGAGTGTCTTCTTTGTCTACCAAGGTAGAGACTACATTTATTATTCTCTCTGACTAAAAAATATTAACTTCTATCTTATTAAGCTATGCTAAAAGGATGAACTAAAGTATCTTATAGTAATTGTATAATCTTGAGAGAAATTGAAGTAGTTTCTCTCTCTTCAGAAATCTGCCTTTCCTCTAACCCAAACTGTCACCTCACAACTGCTCTTCAGCTCCCCCTGTGGTTCAGTGGGGAAAAGTTCTCAGTACATTCACTCTTTCTCAGTTCAGTATATATTTCAAATCGCAAATCAAACTCTCTCAAAATAAAAAAACAAATCTTCTTTTTCTGTCAGAGGAAAGATCCAGCTACCTGCTCTCAAGATGAAGTCCAAGGGACAGGTCCAGAAACTCCCAACTGTCGCTGTTTTTATCCTACATCTCTTAAAGTGACCTCTGCAATTTCTATGGTCTTCTCCCTTAAAGGGTCAGAGTAAAAACAAACTCTCTGATCTGAAAGCTGTTCTTAATGAAACTAAATAAATCCTAATCATATCTCATAATTTTAATAGAATTTTCTATTCTTTTGTCTTTTAACATATCTGTTTTGAGAAAACTTCTCACATTCCCTAGTACTTTATAAGGGTTTCTCCTGTATCTCTAAAATGATTATATCTATAGTGAGAATTAAGTTTGTTGTCTTAATTGGCTCCATTTTGTAATGAATATTTTAATGCTTGTTCTTCATAGCTTGTTTTGCAATATTTAGCATATGTTACATGACATAGAGAACAACATGTCTATTCATAAACAATTGATAAGCATATCGAACTTCCAGGCAGTCCAGACAAAGAACACAAAATCTTGAAAAACAACCTCATCAACGGCCTACATCATGAGGTATTAATAAAATGAGTTACACACCACCAATCAGAACATAGTTTTAACTAGCTAACATAACATCATTAAGTAAGCAATTACTGGCCTATAGGCATTAGTGAGCATACATAATTACAAATCAGTTTTGTATTATGTTAAAACGTCCTTTTGGAATAGTTTTCAAATATTACAAATTATGAATAGTGCATTTACCAAATATTTTCTATAAAATAAATATTCTGAGTATAAGACCACATTTGTGATTAAAAAAAAAAACAATCAAAAGACCTACCACTTTCTAATTCCTGTTATCTAGCTCAAATATTATGCTTTCATTAATTAATGTTGTCTTTACATTTCTTAAATGAAAAACCAATTAAAATTAAACTAAAATATATTTGATGAATTAAAAAATGTCATTTGATTGTTTCATTATTTATAGACTACAAAGATTTATGCTGATATATGAATAATTCTTTTTAAGAAAAAAATCAGACCACATTACACATGATAAACAATGAATAATATTTTGTAAAATTAAATTTATGTCTGAACTGACATGAAGTGATCTGTTAATGCCATTCAAAAACAAAATTACATTAAAAATGGAGAAAAATGATTTTGAAATGTTGACATGTACAATTGACGCAACTCCAGTTTGATTTATTTAAATAAGAGGTCTATATGAAATAACAAAAAATGGGTGGTGCTTGACAATGGCCCTAATTACAATAATTTCCTAAAGAAAGTTAACTGAAATAAAATAAACACCATAATATGACAGAGACTATAGCAAACTCAGTGAATAAACTATGAAATCTCTTTACTAAACAGAGAAATATATTAGCTACGGGCAAAATAAAACAATTAGAAGCAGTTAAGAGAAAAACAGGCTTGAATTAAGCAAAATCATTACAACACTATATGTGGATGAAACTATAAGACAAACAATAATGGAAATGGAAAATATTTTCAAAGAATTTTATTTAAAACAAACAACAAAAAAAAAAGCTTTTTAGAATCAAATATAATAGAGTCATTACATTGGAACTCTAATACCACAAGACAGAATGTGTTCAAGAGGAAGCAAAAGTGACACTAAAGAAAACATAAATAGGAAGAGAACCAAGACCTAATAAAAACAACACAAATTTGAGTATCTTGAGAATCTGATTCTAAAGAGATAAGTTAAAAGAGATCAAGAAATCAAGATAATCAAAGTATAAAAAAATCCCAAGTGGTAAAAAATTCCATTATTTATCATCTGGTTGTCAATCTTCTTTTAAGAAATCTCTTTTAATGCAGCTAGGCTGATTACCAAATAGCAGATAAAGTGCCTACTTTATCTAAATGTTAGAAATTTTCCTAACTAGAGGCTTTGGATTATTTTGAATGTTATCTTATAATTTATTTCATATAAATTCCACAAGTAGTAGCGGACAGGTCTATGTGGTATGAGGGGCCATTATATTATCCCAAAGGGTTGTTTTTTTAAACACCAACTCCAAAAACTAGAGGTTTGATTAAATTCTCAAGAGAAAAGGGGAATAGGAAAGAGGAGGAGTAATAAGCATCTGTAGACTAAGTGAACATTCACATCTATCCTCAGAACCATGTTTCAGTCTTATGTGAAATCACCAAAGGTAATGTTCTCCCCACAGATCTTTTAAGAATTCAAGTGTTAATATCATGGCAGGAAAAGACTTTGGAATAAGAACTTTGGCTACATGGTAGAAATTATCATCAATTTATTCAGTGTATTTCAGTTTCTTAAAATAACTTACCTTGAGTTTTCCTCAAATCGTTGTGCTCTTAACTGGAAAGACACATACAAAGAAGATGCTATAGCCATTAACTGTTGTTTTTCTGTTTTAGTTAATTTATGACCTAGAAGTAAAAAGAGGGAGAATAATTTAAATATTCATGTAAACATGTAATTCTGGCATATAAAATTATTAATCAAATAAGCATTTGCTATGCTAACCATTATGCTACATAATTTAAGGAGCTCAATAAGATATGTTTCTTGTCCATAAATTTTTATAATTTAAGGGAAAGATAACATATGAAACAATTATTCTAAAAATCACATTAAAATATTATTAATTGTTATGACAAAGTGAAAAATGTATAAAGTGCCTGATATATTCCTGAGAGTGATTGTTTCATCCTGTTCTCTTCCTTCATAATGTGCAAACCTCCTCACATCCTAAACTCTTCACAACCATCCTCCTTACTTTCTATTATATCAAGGAGATTGAGACTATATCACAGGAACACACTAATCTAATGTTCTTTAAGCTAAAACTTTACTGATTTGCTATTTCTCACTTGTTCTAGTTAATGCTCCTCTTTCCCAACATTAACCACTCTCTAATCATGCTTTCTATCCTATACCCTGCCAAATACAACAGCGTCATTTTCCCCATCAGGGCCTAGAGAGCTATCCATACTTACTTCTCTTGCATTTTTCTTTACAAGTATTAACACATTTGATACTGACAATCACCCTGAGAGGTAGGTGCTATTATTCTTACCATTTTATAGATGAAGAAATTGATGCAGATAGAAACTAAGTAACTTGCCCAGTGTGTTACACTATTAAGTGTTTCTGGCTGGATTTGAACTCATGTTTTCCTAACTTCAGGTCTAGTGTGTCTAATCATTTTGCCTTTTACTCTCTACCATACTCTCTTGAAAATTTTCTCCCTCTTATTTTCTGGAGACACTATCCTATTTTACATCTCCCCTTAACTATTCAATTGCTAAAAAATACAATTACAGCCTCTATTTCCTTTCCACCAATTCCTTTCTCAATTCTTTGCAATCTGGCTTCGGTCTCCAAAAAAATAAGGAAAATTTTTTCAAAGAACATGAATCAAATCATCCAATATAATGACCCTTTCCCAGGTTATATCCCCAGTGTTTTTTTGGGTGTCATCTTGTTATCTCCTCCTACTTCTTGATACTCTCTCTTCCTTTGGTTTAAAGACACCTTATTCTTTCTTATCTCTTCTTCTTTCCTAATGTCTAAGTTTAGGCATTCTCCAAAGGTTTTGTTTTGTTCTCAAGTTTTCTCTCTACACTACTGTTTGGTGATCATATCAACTCTGGGTGGGGGGGGGGACAATATATATGCAAGTGATTAACAGATATAAATATATCTCATATATATACATATACAAACATATTCTGGAATCTCAAATTAGATATCCAATTGGTATCTTAAACCCAAAGTGTCTAAAACAGAACTCATCATCTTTACCTTGCAAAGATGCTATTTCAAACTTATATTGTTACTGTCAAGGTGCTTGACAACCTCTATAACCAAACTATTTACATTAGATTTTTTTGTGGGGTTATGTCAAAATTGTTATGTATACAACAAAACTTCAATCTTTGAATAATATCATGAATTACAAATGCAATCTTTTTAGTCACTTAACAGCAACTGAAGAAAGTTTTCATGAAGTTAAAAACTAACCAGAACTAGATATAGATATATGTATATCACAGAAGAAAATAATTAGATTTAGCAGTAACCAGTAACAAGTTAAGATTTAAAAAATTTTAGATAACATTCTAAGTGTTGTTTCTTATAAGACTGTGGTATTTATATTTCTGAAATTATTAAAGCTTAAAAACTTCACTGAGATTTCTGGGACACACTACATATTTCTCCTTCTGTTTAAACACAGCCAACACCCAAATACAGATGTTTGGAAACTCTTTCCTGAAAAATTGCAAAAGCCTTTTTTTAATAAAAATTTTATTGAGAACTTTTGGGATTATTTTTTAACATCACTGTAATTTTTCCCAGCTTCTACTCTTCTTCCTCCTAGAGAGCCATCCCATATAATAGAATTTTCTTAAAGACAAAAATGAAGATAAGTAAAAAAGGAGAAAAACATCAATATATCTGAATAATACATCAAAAAAAGGCTGCAAAAAACATATGCAGTGTATAACACGTGTGGACCTGTAGAAATAGAGAGATAAGGGATAAGGGAAAATGCAAAATTGTCTCTAAAAGGGAAGAGAGGAAAATTTAGCCAGGAACCCTGGAAAACATTCTAGAAGGAGAAGGCACTGCAGAGGAGAGGGAGTTAACTGTCACTTCTCTGTCTTTCCTGTGCCTGAGCTGGAAGGGAGAACAGTGGCTCCATCAGCTCCTGTGACCTGACCAGTTTCTGGAGAAACATGGAGGTTCTTGGGCTTTAGAAGATACTTAGGAGGTGATCTGGTTTTCCCTGCAGTGCTGTGTCAATTTGGCTGAGGTAATCCAAAGATTTAAGATCTGGGACTATGGGGTTTTTTCCTAAGAAGCCAACCCCAGGCTTGGGGAAGGACTCAGTCCACCTGTGAGTCCATTCTCAATAGCCTGTTTAGAGACAATTGAGGTTAGTTGATTAACAATATGGGATACTTAGTCTAGATAGTTAGTCAGATAGTTTTGGGGTTAGATAAGAACAAGGAGCTAGTAAGAAGGGTTTTGGAAGACCAGAAGAGCTCTCTCATAAGAGAGGCATAGAAGTTGGGTGGAAATAGAACTCTGTAGAGTCAGGGACATTTTGGATCTTAACTATCAGTTCCCTAACCTTAATAAGCAAAATAAACTGTGAAAGGGAATTCTTGGTTCTCTTTGAGTTCACACTTGTGAAAAGGGAATCCTTTGTTCTCTTTGCCTAAGATGAAGTTAAAACTTTGACAAAAACTTAAGTACCCATACTTAGTACCTCACTTGATTATGAGGACAAGATTAGCTCTCTTTTGTCTACCTTTCAATTGAATCAACATAAGCTTGAAGTAGGTGGAGGAGCTCACAAAACACTTAGTGAATTCACACCTTACTTGATATTAGGTAAGAACAAGCCAGAAACTTAAAGAATTCACACACTCAGAAAGGTGTGGTTCCAAAAGTGAGAACTCAGACAATTTGGAAACTGTGATTGGCCCCTGTGAAAAGGGGCAAGGACAGGAAACCACCATAAAAGCAATGAAAATCCCTGAGGTCTCAGTCTGATGAAGGTGACTCTAGTGAAGAGTGTCTCCTGGAGATAGTCTCTGAGGGAACTTTGTGGGAAGCCAAGAAGAGAATAGATAAAAATGAATCTGAGACTCCTCTTTTGACCCCTTTTGTGGTTCTTGTGATTTCTTGTTGAAGTGCATTGTGACTTTATTGAAAAGCTTTATGTTCCTATCAAACCTGAATTTAAAGGGTTAACACTTTTAACACAGCAAGGAATGCTGCTGCCTGTTATAGCCAAGGCCAAGATACTCCCCAACTTGGCTTTCTGATAAGAACCTAGTCAAAATTCAGCCTTGGCCTTGGTCTATTCTGAAGCCAATGTTTTGTGTTGTAACTTCTGCTCATCTGCAAAGTTTCGGGGTGGGGGCGGGGGGGCTGATCTTTTGTGTGAAATGAGTCTTGAAACATATATAATAAACTCCATGCTCCTGGAGCCAGAGCTGGAAGCATGAAGTAAAAGACATTTCCCTTGTCCTGTCCTTATTTCCTTATCAACTAAACTGTCATCAGATTATCAGAGATGATAAAGAGATCTCCACAGAACTTCACTGGTGACTGCGGCTTAGACTGCAGCTTGGATCCAGGCATCAACCTTGGATTCTGTATCCTGGATTACCTAGTTGGGTGAGTGAAAAGGGCTGACTACTTTCCTGGTTTCCTAAGAGTCTAGCTTCCTTCTTGGAGGAGACTGTAGTTACTCACTACCTGCCTTCCTGGCTGAGGACTAGTATAGGTATTTTCTCTAACCTCTCACATTTCTCCCAATGTATTGTTTCCTACTCTATTTTTGTAAATAAACTTCTGACTTGAAATATAATAACTCTGGCCAACCATGTTATTTCACATAATTTAAGTCCAACAACTAAATCAAAATCTTACAAAACTTAACTCTTGTGTTTTAAAATAATTTCAAGGTGTTTTGTGCTTTACTGGCACTGGGAAGGTCCTTAGGTGGGGTTTTTTTTACCACCAATCCATCTGGGTCCTTCTCTATATACTTATGTACTATTGGAAGACCATTTCGTTTTCAGACCCCCTAACTCTACAAAAGAGTAGAAGTATTTTTTTATCTGCTTGCTTTAGTCAGGAAATAGGTGGCAAGAATGAGAAAACAAAAAACATGAATGTCATCATAAAAAGCTATTATAATGACAGGGGTACTTAAGATGTCAGCCTAGAAGACAATGAACAAAATATCAATAAAGAAATTCTTAAAAGACACACAATCTTGGGAATAAATTCAACTAGAATTCCTCAGATATGAAACAAGAGCTAAAAAGAACTTTTAAAAATTTTATACATAAAATGAAAGAATTTGAAGAAAAAATGGAAAACTTTATTTTTATGGGAGAAAGAATTGAAAAAAGAATTAATAGCCTGGCACAATAGGTATGACTTTGCCCAAGCAACAAACTCCTTGAAGAGTAGAATGAATCAAAGAAAGCCAGATTCTACAATACTGAAGAAATTATCAAAATGAAGTTAAAAGGCTGAAAAGGTAAAAGAAAATATGATACCTCATAGCAAAAACAACTGCTCTGAAGCAGAGTGAGAAGACATTAAGAATCATTGGATAACTATATGACTAAAAAAAAGAATCAAAACATCATATTTCAAAAAAATCTTGAAAGAATACTTCCCTGATCTCAAAGAACCAAAACACAAAGTAGAAATAGAAAGAGTTCATCATTCACCTCCTAAAAGAAACCTCAAAATGAAAACTTCCAAGGACAAAGTCAAAATCTACAGTTTCCAGCTCAAAGTAAAAAAATACTGCAAGTAGCTACAAAGTAAGAATTCAAGTACTATGGATCCATAGTCAGATTAAAAGACAATTTAGTGAGTATCACTAAAAGGGAAATAAAACTTGGAATGATTGGAATGATATTCCAATAAGTAAAGGATATAGGCTTATTGATAAGAATAATTTACCCAGAAAAACCAAGAATAATCCCAGAGGTTTAAAAAAAAAACTTTAATGAAATGACAGAAATAGAAGTAGTCCTGAAAAAAAAAAGAAACTTACAAAAAATTTTGAAGTTTAGACACTAGAGTTAAGAAAAATTAATCATTTAGAATGGTATATGTCTTAGATAACAAACACTCATCAGAGATTTTTCATTAAATTATTTTTTCCTGTTAGATTTCTTTGTTTCATATCCTAGAACAGTAACATATTTGTGCAAAAGCTTTTCAATGTCAGATCATCTAAGACAGTGGTTCCCAAACTTTTTTGGCCTACTGCCCCTTTTCCAGAAAAAATATTACTTAGCCCCCCAGGAAATTAATTTTTTTTATTTTAATAGCAATTAATAGGAAAGTTAAGTGCACCTGTGGCCATCACCGCCCCCCTGGATTGCTGCAGCACCCACTAGGGGGTGGTAGTGCCCACTTTGGGAATCACTGATCTTAAGATATAAATTTAATCTTTTGTAATTTCCTCTATCCTAATTAGGCTAACAATAAAACTACCAGAACTGTAAGAGTTTTAATCTGTTGCACATCTAAATTTTTATAACATATCTAATAAAAAGTCAAATATTCATTTTGACTATATTATGGAATATAGTTGAGGGTAACTAATAGGCCTAAAATACATCCATGAATTAGGGGGCTGTATACCCCAAGCATGTGAAGATGTCCTATAATGGAATGGGCAGATGAGAAGAATTTGTTCCAACAGCCATGAAGGTGGCTAAAGCAGGCAATATGGAGAGCTTAGAACTTGGTCAGACGCTGAAGATGCGAAGGTCATATCCCTTGTCCAAGTTCTCTGCTTCATCCAGTATTTATATATTTAACTTTGTCTTACAATAATTAGATGCCTGGTATCTTTTATCTGGAAGCCATATTCCTTCTAAGTTATTAATATCTACTCTGTTGCTTAAATGTTTATGTGCAAGGTCTTTAACTGAGCTTTCTTCTTGCTAGGATTGTTGGTAATATGAGTCCTTTTATTTGGTTTGAGAGTCTCCTATAATTCATTTTCTTGCTTCTTCCCATTTGATACTGATTTCCATAAGGCCATACCTCAAACTTATGTCACCCTCCCAATAGACTACCTCTCTGTTCTCCCTTCCTCAGTCTCTCCTGACTCAAATGTATCCTCTGCTCATTTCCAAAAGGGAATTTCCTGCCTTTTGATCCAGCTGTACCACTGCTGGGTTTATACCCCAAAGAGATAAAAAGGGAAAAGAAGTACAAAAATATTTATAGCCATGCTCTTTATGGTGGCAAGAAATTGGAAAATGAGAGAATGTCCTTTGATTGGGGAATGGCTGAACAAAGTGTGGTATCCGTTAGTAATACTATTGTGCTGGAAGGAATAATAAACTGGAGGAATTCCGTGTGAACTGGAACAACCTCTAGGAATTGATGCAGAGTGAAAGGAGCAGAACCAGGAAAAAATTGTACACAGAGACAGATATACTGTGGCACAATCAAATGTAATGGACTTCTCTACTAGCAGCAATGCAATGATCCAGGACAATTCTGAGGGACTTGTGAGAAAGAATGCTAACCACATCCAGAGAAAGAACTATGGGAGCAGAAACAGAAGAAAAACAACTGCTTGATCACATGGTTCAATGGGGATACGATAGAGGATGTAGACTCTAAATGATCACTCTATTACAAATATAAATAATATGGAAATAGTTCTTGATCAATGAGGCATATAAAACCCAGTGGAATTGCTCGTTGGCTAAAGGACAGAGGTGGGAGTAGGGGAGGGAAAGAACATGAATCATATAATCATAGAAAAATATTCAAAATTAACTAAACTTAATTTTTTTTTTAAAAAGGGAATTTCCTAAATCACAGAGTTCTGGACATGTCATTGTCTTGCCTTGGCTGAGGAAGGGGAAAATGTGGAGAGGACTTAAACATTCTGGACCTCAATTTCTCATATGTAAATTAGGGACTGTAAAACTTGAATTATTTTATAAGATCATGAGGAAAATTATTCTGAAATACTTAAAATAATAAGAAAGTGAATGATTATCAATATTTTAGTTAAGTAGTACTGAACTTATTCATATGTTCATTATAATAATATTATCATATTATATAATATATTATCATCATAATATAAACTTAAATGAATAAATAAATAATAACAAATGAAAAATAAAAATCATTATAACATAAAAAGTAGGATCCATGATACTATTGATTCAATATACAGAATAAAATAAAAATAAGAAAAGCATCTAATTTTGCAAACATATTCATGAGCAGTCAAGTTGCTTGAGTATATTACTTATATTTTTAAAATACTGTAAACAAAAAATCAACAAAATTAAGCAGATTAATGAGAAAGAAAAGATTTCTTATGGAGGATACATTCTCATCTGAATTTAAATATAACAAATTTTAATACCAGTGATTTAAAATGTATGTAACAATGTTTCTCAGAGTAATTATTCTTTATCTCTATTCAACATGTGCAACCTATATTATAAATGCAAGAAAGGAACACAAAAATGGTCATTAATTCTACTTGGATCTTAATGCAAATTAATGTGGTTTTTTTATGTCTTCTATCATCTATTTTTTGTGCCCCTTCTTCCCTTACCTCCAACTCCTATACACTGTTATGATTAATTATAGTTCAGAGTACTTTGTCATGATCCCTAAATAACTGTGGTCTTAGACTTAGTGAGAGTCTTCATCCTGAACACTGTTGAATTTGTGAGAGATAAGTATAGTTTTAGGGTAGTTAACATTTATTAAACAGTATAAAGTAGGAATGAATGGAAAAAAAAATTTTGCATTCCAAATCTAACACTTTCATTATCTTTCAGGAAACTTCAATGATTCCCCATTCCATTTGGGATGAATGCAAACTCCAGTGTCTACCATTTAATAATATAGCAATAACCTCTCTTTCCAGACTAAATGGATATACTTTCTACGAATCCTGTCCAAATTGTCCTTAAGAATTTTTCATGGACAATGTTCCTGAGAAAGCTTTCATGTCTCACTCCTGCCTCACTAAATCTCTAGTGTAGTATGTTGATTAAAAATTTACATTCTGCCAAAAATTTATAATATCATTACTGTCCTTTTAAAACAGATAAAACAAAAAAGGAAGAAAACCAAATTACCAATATCAAAAAATATATAAAATCACATTCAATAAAAAAGAAATGAAAGCAATTATTGGGAGTTAGTTTACCAAATGATATTCCAATACCTCTGACAATCTAAGTGAAATAGATGAATATTTACAAAAATACAAACTACTCAGATTAAAAAAAATACTTAACCCCATCACAGAAAAAGAAATTGAACAAAGCATCAAAGAACTTCCTAAGAAAAAGGCCCAAGGGACAGAGGGATATAAAAGTGAATTCTAACATTCAAAAAACAATTAAATCCAATACCACATAAACTATTTCAAAAAATAAGGGAAGAAGAAATTCTTCCAAATCCTTTTTATGACACCAATATGGTACTGATCAACCTAAACCCGAAAGCCAAAACTGAAAAAGAAAACTATAGACCAATCTCCCTAATGAACATTGATGAAAAATTTTAAATACAATATAAGCAAAGAGATTATAGCATTATATCACAAGGATCACACATCATGACTAGGTGGATTTTATCCCAGGAATGCAGAAAGGTTTGTTATTAGGAAAGCTATCAAGATAATTAACCATATTAATAACAAAATAAAGAGAAATAAGATGCAGAAAAAGCCTTTTACAAAAGACAACATCCATTCCTGGTTGTAATGAAATACTATTGTGCCATAGGGAATGATCAACAGGATGATTTCAGAAAAACATGGACATATGAAGTGATGCAAAGTGAAGAGAACCAGGAGAACACTGTATATACAAGGAATAGAAATATTGTATGATGATCAACTGAGGCAGTGGGTCATGTACCATGTAGCATTTTCTGTACTTAAAGAGTTGGAGAAGTTCTAGAAAAGTCGCCATAATAGCCATCATATGGCAAGGTAGTAGATTAGATTAGCTCTTAGGGAAGTACAGAATCTATTTGCCTTTTATTTCATTTTTCTGAAGGTTTTTTGTTTGCAAAAATAACTAAATCATCTGCAGCTTTAAAACTTTCTACTAATAGCTAGAAACCACTTCTAGGTAAAATGTATATCTTTTATTGATTTCTTTATTTTTGGAAATTTGGAGATAATTAGACAAAGATAATCCCAGATGCCTATCTGTTTAAGATTTTTAAAATGTTGAGAGAAAGATAAGAATAAAGAATATACTCATGAAGTTTAGGGCATTTTTGGGAACTAGGTTTCTAAAACAAATTGGGATTCATGTATGTGGTGAGGTGTTGAAGGTATCTGCCTTACAAGACGGGCTTTCCTTTTAGGTGATTCTTTCAAGATTTCCACTTTGAGGGAAATGCTCCCTTTTATGGGAGGGGAACTAAATTCTAAATAGGCTTGTTTTTGAAGCATCTGCCCTAGATCATATCCAGTCTTGAAATAGGATGTATGTAGTCTAGAAAATTGTGTCTCATAAGTGTGTGTTCTTGTGTATATGACTGTATCTTTAAGAGCAACTTTTTTTCTTCTTATTCAAACTCTGACTATGACAGCTTCCCTGAATTTAACTAATTTTCTGCTTTTTTTGCATTTATTTTGTCCTTAGAAATCTCAAAGAATACATTCCTTTTAAACAGAATTTGGTTAAAGAAGGGAATAAAAAAGAAGGATCTTATAAGTTCTCTATGATATATAAATTCTCTATGATATGGGAATGGGGAGGAGTAGATAGTCTGAGATAGAACACCTCCTAATTAACTGTCTACCAATTAGAGCAGCCTTGGGATGTTCAAGGAAAAGGCTGAATAATGCACTCTTAAAGTGCATTTTATTATATATCTTTTAAAATGTTATTATTATAGTTATTTATTTTGTTAATTATTATATATCTATTATTGTATATTAATTATATCTATTCTATATTATATTAATAAATATTACATATTAATATATTGTCTGTCTATTTATTGTTATCTATCAATTTATTGAACTGCTTATCGAAGCAAGATTCTGGATCTCTGACCATTCAAGAAGGCTACTGACTTATACACCACTTTTTTGGTTATGATGCAAGCCTAACCAATAAACTAATATAATCAAAAAACTTATATCCATAACCAAAAATATTGGTCTCTGGAGAGGAATTTAATGGTAACAAATCAGAATGGTATAATTATGTTTATCAATCCAAAAATCTAAACTTAATCAGAGCTAACAATGAATTTAAACTTTTAGAATTTCATAGGCTTTGGGGATATTTTTGTTTTGCTATTGCTGGAAAAAGTTCAAAACTCAACTGAATAGTTTTACTAATGTAGCAAAGAGTAGAAGGAAAGTCAAAATCTGGAAGGAAATGTATAGACAATTTTTCAGATAAAGGTCTCATAACTGAAGTATGCAGAGAACTTTATCAATATTATTAGAATAGAAGTCATTCACGAATTGATAAATGGTCAGAAGATATAAAAAGACATTTTTTAATAAAAGATATATATATATAATCATAATGGAAAAATGCTCTAAATCGGTACTGATTAGAAAAATGCAAATCAAAACTCTTCTGAGATATTATCTCAAACTTATCAAATTGGCTAAAATGATAAAAGGAAAAAACAAATGTTGGAGGGGAGGTGGAAAAATGGGGACACTAATATGCTATTGGAGAACAATCAGGAACTATGCTCAAAGAATTACAAAATTGTATAGAACCTTTGACCTAGTAGTACCACTATTAGGTCTGTTTCCCAAGGTGATCAGGAGAAAAAGGAAAAGAACTTATATGCTCTAAAATATCTATAGCAGCTATCCACATTCAGAGAAAGAACTGTGGGAGTAGAAACACAGAAGAAAAACAACTGCTTTAACATATGGGATGATGGGGATATGATTTGGGATGTAGACTCAAAACTAACACTTTGGTGTAACTATCGATAATATGAAAATAGGTCTTGATCAATGACACATGTAAAACCCAGTGGAAATGCATGTTGGCTATGGAGGCGAGGGGGGAGGAGAAAGAACATTAATCATGTAACCATGGGAAATTTTTCTAAAAATTTTATTTCTAAAAAAATGAATTAAAAAAATAAAATATTTATAGCAGCTCTCTTTGTGGTGGCAAAGAACTGGAAAGGATACCCATCAACTAGGGAATGGTTAAAGAAGTTGTGGCATATGATTGTGATGAAATACTACTGTGCCATAAGAAATGATGAGCAATTAATTTTAAAAGACATGGAAAGACTACATAAAATAATGAAGAGTAATGAGCAGAACCAAGAGAATATTATATATAGCAACAGAAATATTATATTGTTTTTAGAGTAACTATGAATGTTCACCTCCAGAGAAGGAACTGATAAGTAGAAAGCATTTATGACACCAGTATACACACACACATATGTCAAATGAAGCCTTCTGTAGTCTGGAGATGGGATGGAAAGAGGGAACTAACTAGGAATTTTAATATAAATTATTTAACAATTTTAAAATTAAATTACATATACTCATTATTGGACATATTCAAAATATAAATGGGGGGGTGGAGGGGGAGGCATAGCTGGATGGCTCAGTGGATTAAGAACCAGGCCTAGAGACAGGAGATCCTAAGTTCAAATCTGATCTCAAACACTTCCTAGCTGTGTGACCCTGAGCAAGTCACTTAACCTCCATGGCCTAGCCTGTACCACTTTTCTGCCTTAGAACCAAGACATAGTATTGATTCTAAGACAGAAGGTAAGGGTTTAAATATATTTATATTAACATATAAATATATTTAAACATATAAACTAGGTTGATGAAGATCCTGCAAATCCTATTATATAAAGAACTGTTGAAGAAACTAGATGTATATTGCTTAGAAAAGAGAAAACTAAGGTGCAATCTAACAACTGTCTTCAAGTATTAAATATTCTGTCATTTAGAAGAAGCAATATTCTTTTTATATTGCTTCAGAAGGTCAAACTAGGACCAGTTTTAAAATCAAAATGAGTTAGATACAAGGAAAACTTCAGTTAAGCACAAGAAAGATTTGTCTAATAACAAGAAGTATCTAACAAGAGGATAAATTGCTTGAGAAAACAAGCCGTTCCCCATGATTTCGACTATTCCAAAAGAAAAATTACTTTTTTTCTTAGAAATGCAGTAGAAAGAACTTTTGTACTATTTAAGGATGAACAAAAGGTTCTTCACAGTCCTTCAAATTTTTGCTTCATTACTTCTGTATCAAAAAATTCCATATTGAAATTCAAGCCAATATTCAATTTAGAATTCTAAAAACACAAAGTTACTAGGTATTATGCTCATGTTTCCACATAAATTTAACCTGTTGAATCTGCAACCTTTTTAAGCAAGAGATTATAGTGAATATCCAAAGAGCTATAATTGAAACAAAACAAAAGTTTCAGTTACTTTTAAAATTTTCACTCTATTATATATTGTATCAATACAGTCATCAAACAACATCTTCCATTTTAAACTTTACATAATAATTTTATGCCTCTTGATGCCTATCATGATTAATTAAAAAAAGGTTAGTGGTTTACTTTTGTTCTTTCCATTCTTAACATGGAATTCCCATCACTTCTTTACTTTATCTCTAGACTAGTGATATATCAAATTACTTCTAAAACAAAAGTCTGTCCAACATCATATCTACCATCCAGTCAGGTATAGGTTTACTCTTTTTTTGTATAGATTAATGTGTTCTCTATATTTCAATACACTGATCGTGAGTTCTATAAAATTAGTTCTTTAAAGAAAAATGTCTTGTGGTAGACTATATTTCCATTGGCTATTATCTGTGGTATAATGATTCTCAGAACCATATAGCTATCCTTAAATCTCTCCGCTTGGTCCAGCTAAATATCACTAGCTACAAACTGGACGTTATAAATTGGATATCCTTTAAATAGTCCAAACTCAACATTTTTGAAACAGATATGAAGTATAGCTTGTCTAATGCATATATCTGAAAGATAATTTAGGTAAGTAATTTTCCCTGCTTTAAGAAAAATTACTTGATATGAGCTGACTTAGAATTTTACTGTTTTACCTGGTTTGAAGAAGGGTCCTTCCTGTTGTACTCTGATTTGGTTTTGGCTTAACCTAGCAAATAAAATGTAAGAAGACTGGTGAGATAGAAAAAGGCTAGGTTATGAGGGACTTTAAAAGCTAAACAGAGGATTTTATATGTGATTCTGTACATAATAAGTGCAATGAGAATGTGAAATCTACAAACTCTAATATTGAGCATGCTATACAACTCTGATTTCAAAAGTTATCTTACTGTCTGGCAGTAAAGATTATCTCTTTTTTTTTTTAAACCCTTACCTTCAGTCTTGGAGTAAATATATTGGTTCCAAGGCAGAAGAGTGGTAAGGGTAGGCAATGGGGGTCAAGTGACTTGCCCAGGGTCACACAGCTGGGAACTGTCTGAGGCCAGATTTGAACCTAGGACTTCCCATCTCTAGGCATGGTTCTCAATCCACTGAGCTACCTAGCTGCCCCCTGATTATCTCTTTTCCTATAAATCCTCAGCAAGAATAACAAAAACAAACAGGAACAGTTAGTATATTACAAATAAGGAAGAGGTTTACTCCTCTACCAGTAGGAAAGTGCATGGATATCACCATGCTAAGTGTTAGGGATTTAAACTTTAATAGATCTGTGATCACAACAATATGGGTATTCCTTCCACTGGTGAAGATCATAACCCATTCTCATTTTTATCCTGTGAAGCAGGGAATTAAAAAAAGAAGAAAATTGCTACACATTTCTTGAAGTTGCCAAAAGCATTTCTTAATTTCCCTTGGTGACAATTTTATCATCAGATTTGTCTGCTATCTGTTCTCTGTAGAGAATATTCTATCTCATACCTCTGTGGCTTTTTAGCAGATGTCTTCCCATGTCCATAATGCGTTCCATTCTCATGCCTGCCTCAAAAGAATCCATGACTTCCGAACAGATAGAGTACATATGTCTATTTACATGAGCCCTCTCTCAATTCCCCCAAGTATTAATTTTTCTCACTATTTTATATATACTTTGTATTTATTAATTTCTATACATGTTATGCGTCCCTAGTAGAATATAATGCTACTTGAGGTCAAAGACTGTTTCAGTTATGGCTTTGTTTACTTGGAGCCAAGCATAGAGCCCATTTAATCTATCAGACTTGAAAATTTCCATTAAATAAACAAAGCAGTTAAATTCCAAAATAAGTGCTCTTTTACTTCAAGAGAAAATATCAAAGGCAATAGAAACTAAGAAAAAAGACACTTAACTTCTTAAAACAATTTATTTTTAAAAACAATTTGCTTTGAGAAGACAAGGCAGAAAAACAACTTTTCTGCCTCAAAACTATTGGTAATAAATAAAAACAGGACAAAGTTTGAGAGAACTAATATATACTACAATCTGAGGGAAGAGAGAGAGAGAAAGAGAAGGATGAAAGGGACTAAAATAAAAGGGCTGAGTGCAAAGATTTCAGTATTCCTAATTTCCCATTGAAAAATGTTAGTAAATATAGGAAATTTTGCTATGAAATCAATTAAATTTTAATTCAATTATCATCTGCAAGTTTACATATTTAAGGTCACTTTTAATTCATATATTATGCCTGCCACCCAGCTGTCACCTGTGTTTCCAAGAAGCTGTAGCATAAATGGTGGCCATATTCTGTTATAAACCAGGTCTTGGCTAAAACAAGTTGAGGGTAACCAACAGGCCTCAAACCTGTCAATGATTTAGTGGGGTGTCAACTCCAGGTATGTGAAGACTTCCCCTGGCATAAGGGACAGATGAGAACAATTTGTTTCAACAGTCGTGAAAGCAGGCACTGTGAAGAGCTTAGAGTGAGAGTAGACTAAAGTCATTCAACCCATCAATAGTCAGCCTGACTTTTGTCTATTCACTGGACTCTGGAAGAGAGAGCAAAGCTGATGACATGCAACTTTGCCTATTTAAATCTAAATTATGGTCAAGTCAAAAATCATCAACTATAATGTCACTTTGGTCTTTTTTGAATACCTAAGACATTTGCATCAGCAAAGTCATAAGTTCATCTGCATTACTACAAATTTTAGCAACAAGAGTCTTTCTGAATCAAACTCAATTTGAATGATCTCTTTTCCTGTTTTTTGATTGGGTCACATCAAGGAAAAAGACAGATCTGCACTTAAATGGTAAAATGTTTCCATTAAATCAATTTGTCCTATTCTGGGATGTTTATTTTGTCTAATGATCAATATACACAAACATACCCACCTACTCCCTATACACACACACCTGTATGTGTGTGCATTAAAGATGACAAAATAACACGTGCCAGCATTCAATTACAAATCATAGTTTAGCCATTCAGTCATGTCTGATTCTACCTACCCTCATGGATTTTGTCCATGGGCCTTTTGTGGCACAGATTTCGTGGGGTGATCTACCATTTCCTTCACCAGTATGTCCTCCTTTTACAGTTGAGGAAATGAGGCAAATAGGGGTGAAGTGACTTGCCCAGGGTTACACAATTAGGAAGTGTCTAAGGCCAAATTAGATCTTCCTGACTACAGGTCCGATGCTCTATCACTGTACCACCTCACTACCCAACATTCAATCATAGTAGGGCCCCTGTACCCCATGAATAGGTTTCAAGACCTATCATGGATGAAACCATTGATATGAACTTGCTAATACCATATGTAATGTGATTTTCTTATACATACATACATAAAATAAAGTTTAATAGAATACTGCTGAGGGCAGACCTTTCGCATTTTATGCCACCCCCTCCCTCATCCAGTAGTATTCTGCCTCCCTACTTTTCCTGAAATGACCTCAGATAACTGAAACTGAGGAAGGTGAAGCTGTGGATAGAGAATTACTGAGAAAATAAGACAGTAAAAACTTTCACTTTTTGGACATTCATTCCAATTTTACCCTGGAAGACTTTCAACATAATCTTTATTTTGAGAGCTTTTAAAGAACTTTTTTTCCTGCTGTAGTGTCTTCCTTACTTTTAAACCCACTTTCATATAGGCTTAAAAATTCCTAGTTATTTTAATTATTTTTAAAAGTCCACATTTTAAAAACTGACAAGTCCTAGGATTATGATGCACATAAAAATAAATTGGTGTCTTTCTCAGAAAATGGCTTTAGAGTTCCTCTCTTCTCTATCCAATCTCCCCTGCCAAGTTCATTCTAACCACAAAGGTATTTGCATTTGAGAGGGGTGGTGGTGATAGGGACAAAATAGAAATAACTACAGTCATCAAGTAAAACTAGGAAGGTAAAAGAAAATGACAATCATTCATAGTCAGCAATATACAAGATAGACAAACAAAAAAAAAGCTGGCAAAAAGAACATGAAAAACAACTCCAGAATCTTCAAACAAATCAGAAGACAACAAAGCCTTGTTCAGGGAGGAAATCTGGAGCTATCTAACAATACCACAGAACTAAAGCCATAGTAAAAATTTGAAGGTTTATAACTTCAATCAGTTCATAACTTCAATCAGTCTCAGACAGAGGCTATCCATTCTTAAGCAAATAAAACAGGAAAGATAAAATTCCTTTAAATGAGACATACTAACCAGATCAGGCCCTGAAACTATTTGCTACCTTACTAAATCAGAGCACAACTGGAAGGATGATTCTTCAAACCAGGTAAAATGGTAAAAATTCTAAGACAGTTTATAACAAATTTTTTTTTCTTTAAACAAGGAAAACTAAACACTCACCTAAAAGATTTACCTCTCAGAAATGTGCATTTACACAAGCCATACTTCATATCTGTTTGGTTTTTAATGTGCGAAATTGAGGGAGAGCCCAGGACATCAGTGAGGGGGGACTCAAAATCAGAATCAGAAAAAAAAATGTCACTCATCATTCTGCATCTTTCGGATTTAACCAAAGGAAGAATCAGATGATGGACATGAGAGAAAGTGTTCCAGCCATTTTCTTTTTCCAAAATGAGTACAGGTGAATAATTTAGATCTTACAAATGAAAGGATAAGGTAGGGGTGGTGCAAATTTGAAAGACAAATAGTTGGTAATTAGTGCTGGAAAAGGAAATTCTATTTAGTGAGGCAAATGTGATTAGGAAATTCTTAAAACAAGTACTCAATGTGGAATAAGTGCTTTCCACTGTTATACAGAAAGATGGAAAATTTTCTTACAGGAAAGAAAATTTCCTCTTTTCATATATTCTTGAGAGTAGCAATACCTGATATACATCTAGGACTTTATGCAGCAATACTGAGCTCCCCACAAGGTCAACAAAAAGCCTGAGCCTAAAATTACAATTCTACACTAGCAGCTTTGGAGAGATGAGTAGTAGTCAGGAAATGTTTTATGTAAAAAGTGGCACATAAGCTGAATTTTTACATAAACCAGGGTTTCCAAAAGACAAAAATAAGAAGGGAATACATTCATGGCATGGGAGAAAGCCTGAGATTACAAAGGTCCCAAGAGACAATACACAGGTCTGTTCATTAGGAGCACCAAGAAGACTAGTTTGTCTAGGCTATGTTGTATCTTAAAAGCCAAGGAATGAGGATGATGTTAGAAAAATAGGCTGCAAACAAACTGAGAAAACAAAAAGGAAAGTCTCTGAATTCAATGAATTTATTCTTGTGGAAGTGGATGGGAATGGACAGACAACAAATATACACCTAAAAACACACCGTATTCAAGAGTATATTGAAAACACTTTACTAGTGTTTTGTTTTTATTTTTGAGCTTATGATTTCAATGATACACAAAACATTTATGAAACTCCTAGTAGTAGGATTTGAACCAAAATCTTCTTTTGTTGCCTTTCTCTTTTGTTTTCTAACATTCTTAATGTGAATATATAAGTAAACTGACTCTAGATTTGACTACACAAATATTTTCATCAATCTAAATTTTACTTTTTAAATAAATATTATAATTACCTATGTTTTGATTAAAATTATGTAACTTTCAAATGGAGGGATAATATCTGAAAAATATTTCAATAAACACAAACCTTTAAAACCTTCTGGATATACATCAGAGAGGAACTTTGTGTTAATGTCTCCTTCAACAAAACGTTTATGGTTGATCACTTCTCGAAGTAACGCAATATTATGTGTAACACCTAAAAAGAAGATCACATTAGAACAAATTAGAAGACTATTCAGAGAACTTTAAGATTATCATTCCTGAGAAATTAAATGATGTAATAGGCTAGAAGGGATTCTAAAAACTTACTTTCCACTTCCCTCTCTGATTTCAGATATAAATGCAAGTACTTAAAAAGAATCAAAGTTGTCTTTTGGAAAATGTAATAATTATTTTATCTATTCCAATATTTAGGGACTCTGTCAAGCAAGACATGAGCCCATATTTCATCAACTCTTAACAGATATAAAAGTTTCCACTAATATGAAGACATTTTTTGTGAAAGCAAAGAACTAGAAACAGTGTATCTATTCAATGAAGAACAAGTAAATAAATGGTGGTACATGAATAATTATCACATTTGTGTTATAAAAAAAAATCACAAAAAATGAATGCAGAAAAGCACAAAAAGATCTTTATGAACAATGCAGTGAAATAAGCAGAACCAAGAAAACAATATATAGTGACATCAATGTAAATATAAAGAAAAATTATTTTTAAAAAATCAAAAACTAAATGTTGAAAAATTACAATGAATAAGTATGGCTCCAAAGAAGTAATATGAGAAGATATCCTGCCTACCCTTTCCCAAGATGTGGTACATTGCACATATTTTCAGACTTTTTCAATGGATGGGTCAGTTTTACTGATTTTTTTTTCCTTTTTGTCTCTAAAAATATTTTTGTATTCTGGGGGGGGGGGGGATTCTCCCAAGAGGAGGCAGGGACTTGGGTAATATACAAAAAAAATCAAGACATCAATAAAATTATTTAAAAAAAAAGAAAAATTAAAGACTTCAGAAGGAATACCTCACCAATTCTATACTGCAAATCACCTCAATATTAACTTCTCTTCATTAGCTGCAGCTTTAAGAAATGAGGTAACCCTTCTCCTCAACTACACTAATCCTTCTAGACCAGGGGTCTGCAACATATGGCTCTTTCTGCAGGAGCCATAAAGTCAATTTTTTTCAGGCACTGTTACAGAAACGCACACTATGAGCACTGTACAGCTCTCACAAAATTGCATTTTTAAAAATGTGGCGTTTATGGCTCTCACAGCCAAAAAGGTTGCCAACCCCTGTTCTAGACCCTCATCTCCCAACTCCCAAGAAGCTTACTCTTTGCAGAATTCCCATATCTATAAGTTTAAATTGATATTTAACCAGTGATTCCTATTCATTTCTAAAATTCTTGCAATCTGGATTGACTCAATATCACTCCTCTGAAATAATTTTACTGTCTTAAAGGTTACCATTAAGTTAATTTCTTTTTTCAATCTATAGTCTGACACTGCTGATAAACTTTTCTTTGAACTGCTCTCTAGGCTTTTGTGGTATCTCTTAAGTTTTCCCTCTTAAGGATATGACTGATTCTCAGACTTTTTTTGCATCTTTTTTTATTGCATCTTCATATAGGTCATGCTCATTAAATGTAGTTCCAACAATTAATATTATTAACACCCTGTGTATCAGGCACTGTCCCATGCACTGGAGGCAAAAGATAGCACATGTTCTCAAGGAGTTCACGGTATAACAATGCAAACAATTATGTAAACAAAAGCTACCTGGAGTTTTAACTGGAGAAAATCAACAGAAGGAAGGTACTAAAATTAAGAGGCATGCAGAAAGTTCCTGTAGAAAATGAGATGTTGGTTGGAACTTGAAGGAAGTCAGGGAAGTGAGGAGAAGATGAGGAAAGAGAACTATATGCATGAAGCAGGCCATAAAAATGTTTAGAATCAAGAAAAGGATTGTCCTGTGTGAAATACAACAAGGCAGCCAGTGTCTCTGAATTATAGAGTACAAGGGAGAGTATAAGTTGTAAGACTGGAAAGATATGGGGGAAAGCAGGATCAGAAAACCTATGTCAAACAAGAGAATTTTACATTTATTTCTAGAAGTGATAGGGAGTCAATGACATTTAATAAATAGGGTAGTGATAGTCAGATTTGGACTTTAAGAAAGATCACTTTGGCAGCTGACTGGCCTGAGAAAAGACCTCTGACAGGAAGAACAACCAAAAAACTACTGAAATAGTCCAGATCTGAGGAAAGAAGGGAACATATGCAAGAAGTGTTAGAAAAGCACAATCAATAGGCCTTGGCAACAGATTAGATATGGGAGTTGGAAAGAGAGTGAAAGTGAGGAATTGAGATTAATACTTGGGGGCAAACTTGGGTGACTGAAAGATAAGAGTAAGAGAAGTTAGAAAGAAGGAAGGAATTATGATGATGAGGGAGATATAACAAATTCAAGTTCTGGACATCTGAATTAAAGATGTATTATTGTAAAAGGTCTTAAAAAAGTACAATTCAAAGGCTGTGCTATAGAAACAATCTTACATATTGTATTATATCAATAAGGTTTACTTTGAATACAAAGACTAATCACACATTCAGAGTTTGAACTGGTAGATTTAACAACTATTCAGTAATTGTTCTTTGCATCCTTCTTAGCTTTTGGGTTTTCTACTTCTGGCCCTTCCAGCAGTGTGTGGTTATTCAGCATTCCCTCTTTCTCTATTTTAATCACTTTCAGAGTCCTCTGAACATTAAGGACTGGGACAATCATTGTCATCAGCATCATCACCAGCAATATTACCTTGTCTCTCAGGATTCTCTAATACATTTGAGTCAAGTTTATAATGTCACAAAGATTAATTTTGCCCTCTTTGCTCTCATTCTCATTCACTAGGTGATCTCATCAGCTACCACGGATTTGTCATCTACTTGTAGATAATTGAAAATTATTAGTTATCCAATATTAATTTCCCTACTAAGCTCTAAGTTGGCATCAACCACCTATTAGACCTTTAGAATTAGATGTCCTGTAGGCATCTCCACTTCAACATATTCAAGAGAGTTCATTAAATCCACCCATATTCCAAACTTAAGAAACTCTGTCTCTCTCATTCTCCTTCTCCCTTCCCTCCACTCTACTCTCTCTCTCTCTCTTACACACACACACACACACACACACACACACACCACACACACACACACACCCCTCTTTAATAAACTCCACTGGTTCCCTATTTATTATCTCTAGAATTAAATATTAAGTTGTTTGTTGAATATTTAAAATTTGTTACTACCTGGTCCCTTCCTTCCTTTCCAGTTTTATTACATTCTACATCTTTACACACACTCTTTGATCCAGTAAAATTAATTCTATACCTTCTACCTAATGGTCTCAGTTCTATCTTTATAACTGAAAAAAACAAGTCTTCTTGTTCATTCTATATGACAATTCATCCATCACCTATTGTCATACTTTTTCCCCAAACCAGACAGTCCTCACACCCCACCTCTGGCTCTTAGAATTCCTTGCTTCTTTTAACTTTCAGCTCAAGGAAAACAACTTCCTACATTGATCACATTAAGAAAATGGATTTTTCTTTGTGCTTACTATCCACCTCATCTCTCTGTCAGGAAGTGGGCTGCATTTTTCTTCAGGAATTTTTTGGAATCATAGTTGATCATTTGAATGATCAGAGTATATAAAATTGTTCTGTTTTATAATATTAATATTATAGGAGGAACCATTCTGTGGTTCTGCTCACTTTACTCTGAATAAATTCAGACAAGTTTTTTCAAATTTTTCTGAAATTGACTCCTCATTTTTTATAATATAGCATTTTATTACATCCATATACAATTTCTTCAGCCATTCCCCAACTAACAGGAACCTCATTTTTTTCTAATTACTTGCCACTGCAAAAAAAAAAGTTACAATAAGGTTTTTTTGTACCTTTAAGACTCTTTTCAATGTATTTAATCTCTTTTGGAGTATAAGCCTAGTAGTGATATAGCAGAGTCAAAAAGGGTATGCAGTTTCATAATTTCACAAACATAATTGAAAATTTATTCCCTGAATGCCTTGAATACACCAAAGTATATCAAAATGTGTCTGTTTTCCTCTTACCACCCCCCCCAGACAACATGTGTCACTCTTTTTTTTAGCTTTGCCGATTTGATTGGTGTGAGAATCAGAATTGACTTAATTTACATGTCTCTAATTATTGGTGATATTAAGCATTTTTCATATAGCTATAGTTAGCTTGAGTTCCTTTTCTTCACAACTGCCTGTTGGAGAATTACTCTACTTCTTTTTAAGGGTTATATAAACTACGTGGTCTAATAAATGAGAGTAGTAATTCCTTCATTATTCTAAACCCAGATTGAATTTTTGCAATGAACTTCAAAGTCCTCTGCTTTTTCTAGCAATATGCTAGGGAGTTTGACAAAAGGTTTTTAGCATACTTTCACCTTTAAGAAAGTGTCCCAATATCATCTAGGAGTCTAATGACTTAACAGTCAATGCCCAGTTACCTTGACCTTTAATCTTTCTTTCTTTCTTCTTTTCTTTCCTTCAAGTTTTAGCTCACAGAAAACAAACTCCAACAATGGCTACATTTTAAAAAAGTATCTCCATCTCTCTCCACTGCTATCTCTACTTCTCTCTTCCTTCCTTTCTCTTTTCACAATGCTTTGAATTCAAAGACTTAGCAAGCATATTGATTTACAAAATGTTGAATTTAACAATTTCATTATTCCTTGTATCCTTTTTATTTTGGGGGTCATCAAATTTCTCAGGTTATTCAGTAGCTTGCAGTTCTATAGCAGATCCCCTTTTCCCTGTTCCTGAATTACTTTCAGCACCCTCTGGACTTTGAGAATCTAGAGAAGAGTTCTAATTTTTAGAAAGTTTATCAAGTTCAGTAGTCTTATGTTAAATCTATCTCTTTACAACTTTCAGCCATTGGTGCTGTCTTTGGGTGCAAAAGAGAACATATCTAACCTCTCTTCCACAAGACAAACCCTGCATTACTATTATACAGCTAGCAATGTTCCCCTTACATCTTCTTTTCTGCAGATTAAACATTCTGAAGTTTCTTTAACTAAACCTCAGAGGGAATAGTCTTCAGTCTTCTTACAATATCCTCTTTTAGACACAAATGTGACATGATCGGGATAGAATTAAGAAAAACTAAAATCTCCCTTTCTCTAGACATTATACCCTTTCTGGGAACAGAAGGAAATAGCATAACTTCCCTGAGTCAGTTCCAAATTTCTAACTCAGATAAAAACAGATTAATGCAAAAGGCCAGTTAAAAATGGATCCTACATATATCAGATATTTAACATTGACCATTATAGGAACATACATATATACTGGTTGTGGAATCATCCAGTGTTGATAATTTGCTGTAATGGATCTCAGCAAACTGAAAAAGGTGGCCAGTAATTTCACCATGGTTAGAAGAATCCTTGACATTAATAGATATTCTCAAATGGGCATAGAGACTGAGAATATGGTTATGGCTGCTTTAAGTAACCTCTTTTCCCTGACCAACACACATGCCCACATATCTACTTTTGTCCTACCAAACTACTACAGAAATAAGCAAGAGACATGTCCTAAAATAGCCATGCCCATAGCTACAGGTAATTATTTTGGCCTCCAAACGACATCACTTCATTGTCTACATAAGGACTAAATTTCTCAACTGCTTCATGGAAATCCATTAAATTGTTTTTCTCTACGATGAAACAACAATAAAGAGCAATTTATTAATGATAATTAATGAACTTCATTTATCCTGTCATATTCTGAGATATTTAGACAAATTTACAACAGACTTTTAAAAGCCTACAAGCTGAGATGAAAAAAAAAACTCTTGAAAGCTTATATTATAAAAACAAGAGTTACTTAAAAGTTAATTGGAAAAAATCTTTGGGATTTCTTAGTAGACACAATAATGACAATATCAGTTCTGTTAGACAAACTTATTTGAAAACATATTTAATAAATTCATTACATTCATTATATACATTACCTACATTACATCCAAGTTACAAACTATTCAACATTTAAACATTTGAAAACAAAAATATAGAGATCTTAATTGCAAGATAATTATTGTGTCATATGAAGTTTAACTTTAAAAAGTTGGATAAAAAATAATAGAGCCCTAACAAATTAATATATTTAATAAATAAAAAGTCAATCAATTATATCTATTACATGAAATAGTTTTCTAAGAAAGAACAAATTTAAACTATTTTTTAATTTGGTAGGTAACATGTAATGTTATAGCCCTAGAAAATAAGGAAACTGAATAAACAAATTTAATTTAGGAAATTGCTCATTAATTCAAAACAAAATAACTGGTTCTTTCCCCCTATCTCTCATCTATTATTTATTATAAACCTTCCAATAAATACACATATTACAGATATTAGAGGCAGCTATGTAGTATGGTGAACAGTGAAATGGACACAGGATGAGGAAAAATAGAGTTCGAATCTGGCCTCAGATATTTATTAGCTGCATGACTTCTGGACAATTCACTAAACCTCTGTCTATCTAGGTTTCCCTATTTACAAAGTAAAGATTACTATAATAGTATCTCCTAAGTGTTATAGTGAGGATGAAAGGAAAAAAATATTTGGAATGCTTTATAAACTTTAAGTATTATATAATGTTACTGTTACCTTTATTTTCTGATTCCTTTCACATCATCTGAAACATACTCTAACCTACTCTAATAAATTTCAGATAACATACATTTTATACAGCACTTTTAATACTCCAAAATTATTTCAAATTGATCTGATTATAGAGACAACAAAGGACAAAATCAGAACACAACAGGAATCACATAATATAGAAAAATAATCACCATTTTTCTACCTAGCATTTTTATAAACTTGAACTTTTTTTTTTTTTTTTTTTGCATTTCAACTGGTTTTATTATGTGTGGTCAGTCGAGACTTATTTACACATTATTGATAGTTACATGGGTGTGGTCTTTTCAGGTCTACATCCCCAATCATGTCCTTATCAACCCAAGGGTCCAAGCAGTTGTTTTTCTTCTGTGTTTCTACTCCTGTAGTTCTTCCTCTGAATGTGGGCTGAATGTGGGTAGTGTTCCTTTCCATAAGTCCCTCAGAATTGTCTTGGGTCATTGCATTGCTACTAGTACAGACATCCATTACATTTGATTTTACCACAGTATATCAGTCTCTGTGTACAATGTTCTTCTGGCTCTGCTCCTTTCACTCTGCATCAATTCCTGGAGGTCTTTCTAGTTCACATGGAATTCCTCCAGTTTATTATTCCTTTGAGCACAATAGTATTCCATCATCTACATATACCACAATTTGTTCAGCCATTCCCCAAGTGAAGGGAATACCCTTGCTTTCCAGTTTTTTGCCACCACAAAGAGCGCAGCTATAAATATTTTTGTGCAAGCCTGTTTATCTATGATCTCTTTGGGGTACAATCCCAGCAATGGTATTGCTGGATCAAAGGGCAGGCATTCTTTTATCTCTCTTTGGGCATAGTTCCAAATTGCCATCCAGAATGGATGGATCAGTTCACAACTCCACCAGCAGTGCATTATCGTCCCAATTTTGCCACATCCCCTCCAACATTCATTACTCTCCCCTGCTATCATTTTAGCCAATCTGCTAGGTGTGAGGTGGTTCCTCAGAGTTGTTTTGATTTGCATTTCTTTAATTATTAGAGATTTAGAACACTTTCTCATGTGCTTATTGATACTTTTTATTTCTTTATCTAAAAATTGCCTATTGATGTCCCTTGCCCATTTATTGATTGGGGAATGGCTTGATTTTTTATACAATTGATTTAGCTACTTGTATATTTTAAAAATTAAACCTCTGTCAGAATTTTTTGTTATAAAGATTTTTTCCCAGTTTGTTGTTTCCCTTCTGATTGTGGTTGCATTGTTTTTCTTTGTACAAAAACGTTTTAATTTAATTTAATATTTAATAAATAATTTAATTTAATAAACATGTCTTCTCCACCAAGATATAATACTTCATTAGAAGTTCAAGTTTAATTTTAATTTTTAATTTTTTTTAATTTTAAACTTGAACTTCTAATAAAGCATTATATCTTGGTGGAGAAGACATGTTTTCAAAAAGTAAATAAAGCAAAAGGCTCATAATATGCCTGAATTGCCTTCTTCTATTTTTGTTTTTAACTTATTATATATTTCTTTTGGTTTAATTTATCTGTATCAGAAAAGGGTACATTGACCTCCCACACTCTCATTGTTCCACTTTTATTTCTTCCTCCAATTCATTTAGCTTTTCCTTTAAGTAGTTAGTTGCTAAGACATTTTATGCATATTTTAAGTACTGCTATTAATTCATTATCTGTACTACCTTTACATTAATGTAGTTTCTGTTGTCTCTTTTGATAAAGCCTATTTTTACTCTTGTCATGAAGATCATGATTGTGACTCTTGCTTTTGAGTTCAGCATAGACATGATAGATTTTGCTCCTTTAATTTAATTCTTATATTTAACAACTAAAAGATCAGTTGGTAATTTGGAAAAAGTATCTTTATTAGGAAGCAATATTACACAGGGTTGAGAAAAGAAGTAGAATGTGAAAAAAGTGAATGAAAAAGTGTAGATAGCAGTAAAAGGAAGGAAAATTATAAGGTAGTGGCAAAATTCAAGTAAAGGATTCTTAGGGCTAGAGTAGAAATAGGCTTTCACATTGCTACTTTAGAAACAAGGACTTTTAGAGTTAAAAAGAACTTTAGGCCATCTAGTTCAACCTCTTTGTCTTATGAATGAGGATACAATCCTCATAACATTAAATATATAAAGTGAGGCTTTCTCAGACAATGGTTATGGGCATCAAAGTGGTTATTAAATTTGTTGATTCAAATGATGTAACATATTGGTAGTTCAAAATTCAAAATAATGAAATATAAGAAATGTCACTCTATAATTGAAGACAAGAAAATCTACATTTGAGATAAGTCATCTCAGTAACAAATGAAATTGAGGCTTTTAAAAAGTTCCCACCTGAAAAACAATTTTTAAAATATAATAAAGCATGGAAATAGAGATTTTCATTTTTCTAAGTGATATTTCAAGAGTGCAATTGAAACACCAAAGGAGTATTCACTTTAGTGTTCTACAACATTGATAAAATAGAAAATGCAAGAAATACCTCGATGAAACTAAATCTTGTCATATTTTTCTTTCCTAAACTATGATAAGATCCATGGTAAAATGTATAATGGCTAATGATAGATGACAGGGATCTTTCAATCTTAAATGAGATTGTCCCCAAAGACATGACATTAAAAAACAATCACATCTTAGTTCATTTCTATCCAATTAGCAATAGATTAAATGTAGACTAAACAAAAAATTATTAAATTCTAAAAACTTGGATGAAATATGGTAAATCTAGATATTAATTTAATAGTTTTTAAAGAAGCACTGAAATTTGTATTTCCATATAGCTTTTCATTTCAAGTGAGAAGAAAATCTATAATCTATCAAGAGATCATACTGGTTAAGATAATGACATGGATGATAGAAATACTTTTAAAAAGTAACTTTATAGCCTCAATAAACTGCTTAGTCATACTTATAAAAAAATTTCCACCTTAAAATTTCAAGAGCTTAGAAGTTTTATATTTGTGACTTAAAATGACCCCTAACAAAGTTCATGAGGTCCCCATCTGTGTGTGAATAATTGCCAGACTGCAGAAATGAGGATCCCAAAACTGGCTTACTCCTGACTACCTGCTGCTTCCAAAACACTGGCCAGACATGAGCTCCACATACTAACAGATCAAACAGAGGCCACCAGGCACTGCTTATTTCATGAGAATTAATTTAGAATCTAAATTCAACTACATAGTCTCTTTGCAATAAGGTTTTCTTTTTCCTCAACTAAAATTGGCAGTCATTAAGATTCAAACTGATACAAGATAAAAGACATTGAATTCGTTCTTAATTTATGTTCTTCAATTTTTGTCTACCTCTTTACCTCAAAAAAGATTTAAGATACTTGTGCAATATTTAACTGTGAGTCTTGATTACAATTCTGTTGTAATTTTTTAAAAATTACTAGTTATAACCTCATTTTTAACATTAAATCTTAGATTCTATGTCAAAAAGAACAAATTTGCTTTTATAACAGCATTTCTAAAAAAGGCTACTCAAAAACTGGTAATGATATGACTTGTATGTACCTAAGAATTCAAATTTCACATGTGTTTTAAAACTTTAAAGAGATACTTTATGTAGAGTATAAAAACTACTACAAGTTATAAAACAACTTTCCAATTAATAATTTTTTTAAAGTACAATGTTTTATCACTTAAGGAACATTACTGCATGATCATCACATCTTGTTTCTTAAGGGAACACTAAGTAAAGGGATGTGGGGAATGATAACCACAGTTCTTGAATTAATTTTTTTTACATTTCGACTTTCTCTGTGTGGCCTACTCCATTTTTTCAAAAAACATTATTCTATAAAAATATAGGACAACTTTATTCATAATTAAATTCATTGTATAAATCATTTTAAAAGTTACAATACATAGTAGTCAACATATAACAATATGGATGGGGAACTAAAAGTAAAATTAAATATGTTCAAAGAAGGATATTTTCACTCCAAATAGTTACTGACATTAAACATATTCAGTGTTGATTAGCCCTTTATTATTATTAGCATCTAGCTGTCTGTTTGACATACAAACAAAAATCTGCTTTTACAGGGATATACATTTAATTGGAGTCCTACAAGTCTCTTCATAGATGAATAACTTAATTTTTAACTTCTAGTAAGTTTAATGATGTTAAAATTTAATGAAAGAGTTTTATCTGAATAATTATTGATGGCTAAAAGTATCTCAATTAAACAGTCAAAATTCAATTTTAATCTTCAGTTTAAAGTTATGATTTTTATATATTAGCACAGATAAAGTTAATCTATCTCAAATTCTGAGTATCAGTAAAATAATCATAAGCTGAATAGATCAACTACATGTTTTCTTAATGAAATATTTCATAAAAAATAATGTAGTGAAGTAAACAGATGAAAAGATAATAAAGAGTATTTAATTTTAAAAGCATAATTTGTAAAGTATATTTTTCTGACAAGCACTGTTTTATATTCAATGCCTAGTCCATATCTTCTGATTGAGGTTTTCATAAACTGGCAGTATCATAATGAATATTATACTGTTCTAAATCAACTTAATTCTATAATTTCACTTATCTGTACATCTCATAGTAAGTCAGTTTCATAAGCTACCATCATAGGAAAAATAACTATGGATAAAAGGCAAAGATACATTTTATTATTACTTGAAGACAGGTTCTTTTTTTTTTCACATATATATGACTTTGAGACTCCCAACATGAAGAAAAAGATTTCTTGTCTTTTCCCAAAACTGGGGATATTGGGGGGGGGGGGTGAGGGGAAGGGAGGGAGGGAATAAATTTGTTCATTACTTCCAGTGAAGAAATGGGAAAATGTAATACGAATGGGTGCTATATTTTAGAAAGGAAATAGGCAAGTTGGAATACATGCAGAAGACAATCAGGATGAAAAGAAGGCTAATAAGGTTGAGGGCTAATTTACAAAGACCCAAGACAGCTGAGTAGAAAAGCAATCACAGCTTAGCTCTCAAAATTCTCCTCAAAACAAAACTCGAAAATTGCTGCCCCAAATAGAATTCCCAAGCAGCAGAATGAACAAAAGCCAGAGTAAAATAATTTTCCACCACAAAACAAATTAAGAAGTTGGCAGTAAAGGTAAGTAAAAGGCAGTAAAGAGGAAAAAAAGTCACATCATAGGTAAAGACCTATAAGATTTAAAATTAGACTTGATAAATATGAGTTATATGCTTGAACACATGGGCTGATGGAGATATTATTGGGGATACAGACAATAAATGATAACTCTCGTCCAACTATCAATAATATGGAATTAGGTCTTGATCAATGATACATGTAAAATCCAGTGGAATTGTTTGTTGGCTAAGGGGGTTAGGAGGGTTTGGGGAAGAGGGAAAGAACATGAAATATGTAACTATGGGAAAATATTCCAAATAAAAATTAATAAAAAATAAAGTATTTTAAGTGAAAAAATAAATATGAGTTATAAAAGTAAGATTGTGGTTGCCATTTATAAAATATTAACCTTTAAGTCATAAAAACTTAGCAGCTTTTATTTACAACTGGGTAGATATATAAAATATAGAAAAGACGTAGGGGAAAAATCATCTAGCTACAAATACCCTAATCCTAGACCCGGAATGCAGATCTAAAAGCAAGCCTCACCAGAATCCAAAGTCCTAAATAGGAAGCTAAAATCCAAAGACCCAGGAGATGCCGAAAAAATCACCGGGAGACTTCAGCGCACAGAATGCCAAGAACACTGAGAATCTCACCAGACCTCATGCTGAAGACAGTGTGCCACCAAAGAACCAAGGAAGCAAAGAGTGAATCTTGTCCTTTGGTCTCACCTTTTTGTAGTACTTTATCCTCCTCACTTACTGTCTCTCTTCCACTTCACGGGAACCAATCACAACCTCCCAATTTGCCTACCACTGTCCAAGGGGGGACAGTGCTTGTGGCCTTTCTGAGTGTAAACTAGTGACTTATGAGTTATCTTACTTAATGGTTACCTAGGTACTAAGTAGGGGTACTTTAAATTTTTGATTTTATTAAATTAAAATTTGCTGATTGGTTAAAAAATAAACTAAGAGAGTCTAATTCTTTCTTCAGAGCACAAAACAGGAGAACAATTGGTTTCTTTAGGCCACGCCTCCTGAGAAGCACTGATAACCTAAAAAAAAAGACTGAAAATAGAAGCAAGAAAGGCCGGAAACTTGGGAGAATGCTTCTGTAACCAGGGAGCAGAAACTAAATTTAACATGAAGTAAAAGTCAAGAAATACACTGGATTTACCCTTCTCCCACAAAATCTGACCATAACAAGTCACTATGATTACAGGGCAGATCAAGACACAAACCTATCAATAAAAAATAGGGGGAAAATGTACAAATGCTCACTTAAGAAAGTAATTGGCTAAAAATTATGGGCAAGTGGAAGATAATGAATAGATGAGAAACCAAGAAAAAATAAGGCAATAAAAAGAATTATAAAATTGAAAAAATAAAATATCTAAATGGAAAATCAATTGACTTGGAAAAGATAATAAGGAGATAGTATAAAATTACCTGAGTGTCATGATAAAAAAGAATCTAGAAATATTTTAAGAATTTACTAAGAAAAATTGCCCTGATATCCTACAATCAGAGGACAAAATAAAAATGTAAAGAATCTACCAAACACCTGAAAAAGATCCTCAAATAAAGACAGCCAGGAATAATTTAGCTAAATTCAGCTAAAGAGGTACAACAAGAAAAAGGCTTCAATTCTTGAACTGTCTGGTCTGAGGGTATAAGAAGGGGAATCCCAGTACCCCTCCCCCATGAACTGTGTGGAGTCTCCAGAGGCCCCTGAAATCTCAGGGCAGGCATGCACAAAGGCCCAGAAAGAGGGCCTTGTGGCACTGGACTCTGGGAGTTGACACAGGCACCAGGGAAGTGATTGGAGGAGAAAGCCAGAGAAACACAGCAAAAACAATCTAAGAAGGAGGCTTAGAGAGAGCCAAACCTCAGACCACTTGGCTTCCTCACACCTAGATAAAGAACAAAGGGCTGCCAAGAGGAAAGAAAACAATATCAAACACAAAGACAGAGTTGGGGGACCTTACTGCTAGAGAGCTCAGCTCAGTGAAAACACTCCTAATTGTCTTCCCAAGTTTTTTATTTTCCCTTCTCTGGAGGTTTTAGCCTCAGGCCATTTTAAGCAGTATAGACTAATCCAATCAATATAGGCTTAAGACCATCACTTGGACAGACAAGACATCTTCACAGGGCAGAGAAACTAACTACAAACCTCTATTACCAGCTGGGAGAACATATTTCACCAAAGCTCATTAAATCCATTTGCTCAAACTAGCAGAACAAAAAAGGAAAAAATATGTGTAAACAACAGAAAAATAGAACAGAAATGACAATTGACAGCTTCTTACAAGGAAGTGAAAAGAGAGCAAATGTAATAGAAGAGGAAGAAGCTACAGGAAACTGGACATAGGCTTTGGAAGCTCTCAAAATTCAATTAACTGAAGAACTTCAGGAACTCAAAAAACAATCAAAAGGGGCTGAAGACAATTTGAAAAAGGAAATACATGAACTAAAACAAGAAAATAAAGTGTTAAAAGGCAGAATTGACTAGCCTGAAAATGAAGCAAAGAAGGCAAAAGATGATCTACAAAGAAAACCAGAACAGAAGGAGAAGGATGACCAAAACGCCAGGGATGAAATTCAGTCTTTAAAAAACGAAACTCAACAACTAGGAGCAACTGACTTCACAAGGCAGCAAGAATATAAAAAACAAAATGAAAAAATGAAAAATTTGAGGAGAATATGAAACACCTCATTGATTCAACCAAAGATCTGGAGAACAGACCTAGAAGAGACAATTTAAAAATTATTGATTTACCAGAACATCATGACAAAAGAAAAAGTTTAGATAGCATCTTACAAGAAATCATCAGAGAAAATTGCCCAGAGATTCTCGAACAAGAGGGAAAAGTGGAAATTGAAAGAATCCACAGATCACCTCCTACATTTAATCCACAACTGACAATTTCCAGGAATATTAAGCCAAATTCAAAAACTACCAGACAAAGGAAAAAAATACTACAAGCTGCTAAAAAGAAGTCATTCAGATATCAGAGAACCACAGTTAGGATAATACAGGATCTGGCTGCATCTACATTGAAGGACTGGAAGTCATGGAACATAATATTCCGGAAAGCAAGAGAACTGGGTCTACAACCAAGAATCAACTATCAAGTAAAACTGACTATGTTATTGCAGGGGAAAGTATGGTCATTCAATAAAATTGAGGACTTCCAAGCATTCATAAAGAAAAAACTGTACTTAAACAGAGAGTTTGCTGCCCAAACACAGAACTCAAGAGAATCACCACAAGGTAATAAAGAGAGTTGGGGATGTGGGGGGTGGGGAGGAAATCTTTTCTTTAAGGGACCCAATAAGTTCAATCAATTTGTATCCTAAGAAGAAAACTCAAGATATATATATCTATATATCGATGTATAGATATAGATATATAGATATATATATGTGTGTGTGTGTGTGTGTTTGTATGTACATATGTTTGTATGTATCAATATATACCAAACTAGAAGGGAAAAAAGGTAATATTAAAAAAATGGGAAAAGAAACAAAATGGAGTAAATTTATATTCCATGACAAAGCGTGTGGGGCTAACAGGGAAGAATAACAATACACTAGAGCAAGGTAAAGAGGTTGGAGAGAGGAAATCTTTAATACTTAAGTGCATTGAAATCAGCTTAAAGAGGGAAGAACAATCAGATCCATTGGGGCAAAGAATTGATTCATGCAACTTAAAAAACTAGAAAATGAACAAATTAAAAATCCTCAGATGAAAACTAAATTAGAAATAGTAAAAATCAAAGGAGAAATTAATAAAATTGAAAGTAAAAGAACTATTGAATTAATAAATAAGACCAGAAGCTGGTATTTTGAAAAAACAGATAAAATAGACAAAGTACTGTTAATCTAATTAAAAAAAGGAAAGAAGAAAACCAAATTAATAGTATCAAAAATGAAAAAGGAGACCTCACCTCTAATGAAGAGGAAGTTAAGGCAATCATTAAAAACTATTTTGCCCAATTATATAGCAATAAATTTAGTAATCTAGGTGATATGGATGAATATTTGCAAAAATATAAATTGCCTATATTAACAGCAGAAGAAATAGAATACTTAAATAACCCAATATCAGAAAAAGAAATTGAACAGGCCATTAAAGAACTCCCTAAGAAAAAATTGCCAAGGCCTAATGGATTCACAAGTGAATCCTATCAAACATTCAAAGAACAATTAATCCCAATACTATATAAATTACTTGATATAATGAGCAAAAAAGGAGTCTTACCAAACTCCTTTTATGACACAAATATGGTACTGATTCCAAAGCCAGGCAGATCAAAAACAGAAAGAAAATTACAGACCAATCTCCTTAATGAATATAGATGCAAAAATCTTAAATAAAATACTAGCAAAAAGACTCCAGTGAGTGATAAAGAGGGTTATTCATCATGATCAGGTGGGATTTATACCAGGAATGCAAAGATGGTTCAACATTAAGAAAACCATTCACATAATTGACCATATCAACAAGCAAACCAACAAAAACCGCATGATTATCTCAAAAGATACTGAAAAAGCCTTTGACAAAATACAACACCCATTCATACTGAAAACACTAGAAAGTATAGGAATAGAAGGTTCTTTCCTAAAAATAATAAACAGTATATATCTTAAACCATCAACAAGCATCATATGCAATGGGGATAAATTAGAAGCCTTGCCAATAAGATCAGGAGTGAAACAAGGATGGTCATTATCACCTCTATTATTTAACATTGTACTGGAAACACTAGCAGTAGCAATTAGAGAAGAAAAAGAAATTGAAGGTATTAAATAAAATAGGCAATGAGGAGACTAAGCTATCACTGTTTTCAGATGATATGATGGTCTACTTAAAAAATCCTAGAGAATCAACTAAAAAGCTAGTAGAAATAATCAACAACTTTTGCAAAGTTGCAGGATACAAAATAAACACACATGTTTCATCAGCATTTCTATATATTTCCAACACATCACAGCAGCAAGAGGTAGAAAGAGAAACACCATTTAAAATTAACCTAGACAATATAAAATACTTAGGAATCTATCTACCAAAACAAATACAGGAATTACAGAAACATAACTACAAAACACTTTCCAAAAAAGTAAAACTAGATATAAAAAATTGGAAAAACATTGAGTGCTCATGGGTAGGACAAGCTAACATAATAAAAATGACCATTCTACCCAAATTAATTTACTTATTTAGTGCCATACCTATCAAACTACCAAAAACCTTTTTTACTGCATTAGAAAAAACTACAACAAAGTTTATTTGGAAGAACAAAAGATCAAGAATATCAAGGGAAATAATGAAAAAAACCGTGAAGGAAGGTGGCTTAGCAGTACTAGATATTAAGCTATACTATAAAGCAGCAGTCATCAAAACAATATGTTACTGGCTAAGAGATAGAAGGGAGGATCAGTGGAACAGACTTGGGGTAAGTGATGTCAGCAAGACAGTGTATGATAAAACCCAAGAGCCAAGCTTTTGGGACAAAAATCCACTATGTGACAAAAACTGCCAGGAAAATTGGAAAACAATATGGGAGAGATTAGGTTTAGATCAACATCTCACACCATACACCAAGATAAATTCAGAATGGGTGAATGACTTGAATATAAAGAAGGAACCTGTAAGTAAATTAAGTGAACACAGAATAGTATACTTGTCAGATCTCTGTGAAAGGAAAGATTTTAAAACCAAGCAAGAGTTAGAAAAAAATTATACAATGTAAAATAAATAATTTTGATTATATTAAATTAAAAAGGTTTTGTACAAACAATACAACCAAAATCTGAAGGGAAACAACAAACTGGGGAAAAAATCTTTATAACAAAAAACTCTGACAGAGGTCTAATTACTCAAATATACAAGGAGCTAAATCAATTGTATAAAAAATCAAGCCATTCTCCAATTGATAAATGGGCAAAGGACATGAATAGGCAATTTTCAGATAAAGAAATAAAAAATACCAATAAGAACATGAGAAAGTGTTCTAAATCTCTAATAGAGAAATGAAAATCAAAACAACTCTGAGGTATCATCTCACACCTAGCAGATTGGCTAAAATGATAGCAGGAGAGTAATAAATGTTGGAGTGGATATAGCAAAATTGGGATATTAATGCATTGCTGGTGGAGTTGTGAACTGATCCAACCATTCTGGAGGGCAATTTGGAAATATGCCCAAAAACCTCTAAAGGACTACCTGCCTTTTGATCCAGCCATACCATTGCTGGGTTTGTACCCCAAAGAGGTCATAGATAATAAGACTTGTACAAAAATATTTATAGTCGCGCTCTTTGTGGTGGCAAAAAACTTGAAAACGAGGGTATGCCCTTCAACTGGGGAATGGCTGAACAAATTGTGGTATATGCTGGTGATGGAATATGTAACATAGAAAATCATACTGCCATATTTTCATGGGGCAAGTTGGCAGTTTGCCCTAGTTAGAATATAAAACCTGCCATGAGCCTGGGGCAATTGGCACCTGGCAGTTGGAGCCAGCCTATATAAGAGCTTGCAGACTTCTGGCTGCTTCACTTCTCATTTGTCCTTCTACCTTTTGGGTTTTCTGGGGCCCTGGGAGGCGGGAGTGAGAATGTGGGAATTAGTTTTTTTAGGCTAGGAAGGATCAAAGTATCACTGCAAGCCAAACAGGACCACCATCTAATTCACCAACTATTCCTTTACCAAAGATTAGTTTATTTTCAACAAAAGAGACCACTTCATTTTCTGACCCATAGCTGGTCCGTTGGGTCAGCTCAAGACTATACCAGGAAGTCCTTCAACATCTTAAACTTAGATTTAAGAAGGTAGCTGCTGTTAGCTAGTTCTTGGTTTTACCTATACCTCTCTCAAATCCCCTTTACCTAAACTTGATTTTTCAATAAACCCTTAGCTTTAATCCAAGAACTGTTTGCTTACCTTCATCTAAAGCCTAATAGGGATAGCTGCTTGAATATTCTCAGTGCTACAGCAGAGATAAACTCCATTACTGTGGACAGGAAGTATCATATCTCCCTTCCTGTCTCACTTCTAGAAACACCAATAGGAAGTCACTTTCTCATCAGGACAGGGGCTGTAGAACATTCACCTTAAAGGAGCCTAGTGCCTAGCAAAGGAGAGTTTCACCTATCTTTATGGTAGCCTGGGGCTGAATCTTTGTTTCATTCATATTCTCTTTCAAGACCACCCCTGTTACTGGGCCATACCATCCTCTCAATTGCTAGCTCCTCCTCCCTGCTATTATCATTACTAACTACAGCCCCTTATTCATTACAAATACTACTGTGCTCAAGGGAATAATAAACTGGAGGAATTCCATGTGAACTGGAATGACCTCCAGGAATCCATACAGAGTGAAAGGAGCAGAGCCAGAAGAACATTGTACACAGAGACTGATACACTATGGCCCTATCAAAGGTAATGAACTTCTGTACTAGCAGCAATGCAATGACCTAGGACAACTCTGAGGGATTTAGGGAAAAGAACGCTACCCACAGTGAGAGGAAGAACTATGGGAGTGGAAACACAGAAGAAAACATGGGTTGATGCGGACATGCTTGGGGATGTAGACTGGAAACTACCACAACAATGCAACTATTAATAATATGGAAATAGGTCTTGATAGATGACACATGTCGGCTATAGGAGGGGCAGGGATTGAAGAGGGGGTAAAGGGGAAAGTAAGAATATGAATCATTTAACCATGGAAAGTTTTTCTAAAAAAATAAAAAATAATAATAATAACAAGGAAAAAATAAAAAAAAAACAGCCAGGAATGATTTAGCCAAACTCCAGAGTTCCCAGGTCAAAGAGAAAATATTGTAATAGTCAGGGGAAAAAAATCATAATTCAACACACAGACAAAATGATACAAGATTTAACAGCTTCAACATAAAAGGATCAAGAATGTTGTATTCCAGAGGGCAAAGGAGCTAGGTTTACAAACAAGAAAATTCCTAGCTGTGTGGCCCTGGGCAAATCAATTAATCTCAAATGCCTAGCCCTTACCACTCTTCTGCCTTAGAACCACAAAAGTGAGTGTAATCCTTAGGGGGGAGGGGGGAAGAGATATTCAGGGAAATAAAGGACTCTCAAGTCTTCCTGATGAAAAAGCCAGACCAGAAGAGGAAATCTGACTTTCAGATATGAGACTTTAAAGAAGCATAAAAAGATAAACATGAAAGAGAAATAAGGGAGTCAAAGAAACTTAAGTATTTACATTCCTAAATGGGAAGATGGTAAGTTTAACTATTAAGAATATTACCATTATTTTTTGAGGAAGATAAAAGGAGTATACACAGAAAAAGGGCATGGGTATAAAATGACTCTGATTGAAGGATTAAAAAATAAATTTAAAATTAAATTTAAAAAATAAAATTAAGGGATGAGAAACAGTAAAGCACTGGGGAAAATGGGGTGGGATCAGAAGAACAGGGGAGGAAGTCCATTCCCTATCCTTAAAATTATTTTTAAAAAGAGTAAAACATAATAATTATTGAGTGATAATAAAAGCAAAACTCATCACTAATAAAGATAAAGAATTCTTTTCTCAAATCATTATTCAAAAGCTTTGTTTAAATTGCTCTAAAAATTAAAAAATATATAAAGTTGACAATAAAGACAATTCTTTTTTTCTATAAAGCCTGCACCATTTTTTTTTATAAACCCTTAATTTCGGTGTATTGTCTCATAGGTGGAAGAGTAGTAAGGGTGGGCAATGGGGGTCAAGTGACTTGCCCAGGGTCACACAGCTGGGAAGTGGCTGAGGCCGGGTCTGAACCTAGGACCTCCTGTCTCTAGGCCTGACTCTCACTCCACTGAGCTACCCAGCTGCCCCAAGCCAGCACCATTTTTTAAATATTATCTTTCCAAAAAGTAATACAAAAGTATAAATTTTATATTCAACTTAAAGACATTAAATATGTAAATATATCAGGAAATATTTAATCAACCTTTGACAGAGTTCACCAAGAAAGAATACATAGTTAAATTGATCCCCTTATAAATCTGTTTGCATTTTAGTAGAAAGGACTATAATGTTTTAATGTACTTGGGCAGGGCCAATTGACATATATTTCTAGACCAAAATACCTGGAGCAAACTAGATACTTTTAGCTTATTAATTACAACACAAAGATGATAATAGTATTCAGCTTTGAATACAGCCATGATGACACAGTTTTTCACAGTCAGAATCTGAAGGTACATGTGTGCCAAATTTAATTTAGTCCTGGATTGGTAATTGGTTTTCTTCTCAAGATTCAGTTCTCCCACTGGTCAGTGACCAGTTAATTTCTGGAGGCCTCAGTTTTCCCTTTAATAAAATTAGAGTGAATTGAATAACCTTACATCTTTTGCTTATTTAAATTTTGGAAATTATTCTATGATTCCACAGATCATAAGATGACAACACTATAACATCCTCCTGAAATATGGCCAATTTACAAAAAATAGGTAATATATGATGGATCAAAGAATTGAAAAAATGGTAGCAGGAGAATATCTAAACAATTTCAGAAAACTGAAATATAAGGCTAGGCAGAAAAAATACACTTTTGAGAGTATATTTAGGGATGGCTAGAGGGCTGAGTGGGTAAAGAGCCATGTTTGGAGTTGGGGATCCTGGGTTTAAATCATCCTGAGACAATTCCTAGCTGTGTGGCCCTGGGCAAGTCAATTAATCTCAAATGCCTAGCCTTACCACTCTTCTGCCTTGGAACTAATATTTAGTAATAATTCTAAAGCAGAATGCAAGGGTTTAAAAAAAAGTACATTGAAAAGGCTCCAGAAAACACAGCATAACACTGAACAACTTTGAAACAAAAGCAGCAGCAATTGGGGACACAGAAATCATAAATTGGGTGGTGCCTGAGTAAACTGTGAATTTTGTGGTACCCAAAAGTTACATACTTATAAATCAGTAGCAAGATGATATAATTTTTATATGGACTTTGAAATAGGTACCTGCCTTTCCAATATAACACAGGGGTAACACACACAACTAGGACACTCCCACAAACCCACAAGTGACAAGATACACAGGATAACTGAGAACCTATACAAGAGATGTGTAAGTTGAGTAAAACCACATTGGTTGGTGAAGGACAGTTGGCATTTAATGATCACCATCAAGCTGGGAAAAGACAAGGGTTGAAAACTATCTTTCTATGGGTTCTTTCTTGGGTTTGGAGGAAGGCATAGGAAGTAAAGTAAAATTGTTTATTAAGAGTTTAAGGGTTAGGTATAGAGGGAATGGAAAAACTAAAACTACTTATCTAATGGGTAAGTTCAAGAACTAGGAGGTGGGTCAAAACTACACTAGCTCTAAGTTCAGGCTGACGGGTCCAGCCTGTAAGGTTAGGAGGGAATGTGAGTCTCACTGCAGGGGTCCACTTCTGTTCCAGAGATGTTCATAGCCACCAGGAGTCACAGAAAGTAAATCCACAAAAGGGGTAAAGTCAAGAGGCTGAACTGGTTTGATATGTCTACCAATCAAACCAGATTCACTGCTCAACTTGGTCTTTCCCAGGGTAGATAGTTTTAAAGGAGATAGTTATTTTTCTGGGCTCTTCACCTCCAGCAGCTAAGAGAAACCTCTAACAGCCATCAGTTGCATCCAGAGCATCAGTTGCATCTCAGAAAAAGCAGTCTCCCTCCATTGTTCCATGCTATGCTTGGAACATTCCAGCACTTGCCTGTCAGCCATCCAGTTAACTTATGCCCATTGCTAAACTTTCCCTAATTCTCTTTTAACATGGGGTAAAAATCATATAATGATTAACTTTTTCAGTCACACCAACTTACACAAGGTGATAGTGGTCAATATCAATAACTGTATAATATAAAAGTATTAAAATGTAAGTGAAAACTAGAAATATTAGTAAACTTTAAAGAGAAAAACTAAAATTTAACTATGATCTAGAGGTCATATACTAGTTTTAAGTGAGAAATAAAATGCTATCCACAAAAAGATGCTTCATTTGTCAAACTTTTACAAAATTAAGTTTTTTAAAAAAATTTCATTGACATGACTTCTTTTTACATTACATTTACAGATTACCCCAATTCTACAAAGATTTCATAACAATGTAAAATAAGGAAAATTATCAATATTGTGATATCATCTGAAATTAAAGCATCATTCTATACCTGAAGCAGCAACCAAATCTCTATTTTTTAAAACAATTTCTCATTAATAGAAATTCATTTTCAATCTTTCTCATAACACTGGGGGGAAAAGAAAGAGAAAAGAAAAACAAATTCCTTATAATAAATATCCTCCTCTTCTTGTAACTTCAATAAAGATCAGTATGCCAGACTATGAGGCAGTTAAGCTCTTTACCACTAGAGCTAACTCCCTGTCAGGTTTACACTTCGTTGAAATACCCTGTGTCTTTGTATCTTTCTTTCTTGTTTTATGTTCTCCCTTATTTAAACTTTAACCCTTCACCCATATTCGCTCAGTCCTCAGTTCCCCTTTTCAGGTGTTCTACCCACGAGAAAATTTAGCAAAGTCAGTGGATGGCTACATGTTGGCCCTCAATGTGGCTTTCAGATACCAGAAAGGAAGATTGCAGTTCAAGACTTGAGACGGCCAACGGACTTCAGGTGGCCACTGGGGTGAGTCACTGACCACTAGAATATGGGTCAAAAGATTTCTTCTCACACATGTTATATTTGCTTGTTAAAATCTTTAGTATAGTGCAGAGACAAGGCAATAGGGTAACAGACGCTAAGCTATGTGTTATTTGGAATTTTGGGGGTTCCATTGAGAGGTATTTAGGGCTCATTTGAGTTTTAAATATTTAGATACATGACAAACTTCCTGTGAACATTTAGGGGGCTTGGAAACTACATTTCCCATGATACCTCTTGTAATGGAGGTAGACAGGAAGTGGTCATTGGAGGCAGCCTCTTTGGTTACTTGCCTTTTGGTACAGAAGGAGCCAGGCACGTGGTCTAGGGGGAGAAGATAATGACGAATGGCGGGAGATTTGAAATAGATTTTATTTAGCAAGCGCGTAGTTTTTATTTTACCAACATGGCCATAATTAAAATATTACATCTCCTTCCCTTCCCCCTATACTGTTGTAACCCCAATAAAAGTAGATATATGGCAGCTGAGGTTTAAGGTCTTAACCATCAGAGCTTTATCCCAGTGAAGCTCTGAACCATCTAAGCTCTTGTCCTGCAGAGTTTACTCTGCTGTCTGACTACCTTATGTCAGAACTTTCTTTGTCTGCATGTCTTTATTCTAGGCTCATGTTCTCTTTCCCTTAGGCCTTAACCTGTAACCCATTTTCACTCAGTTCTTTGTACCCCTTTCTGAGTGTCCTACCCACTAGGAATCTTCATGGAGCTGCTGGACAGCTTCATTTTTAAATTAGATCTATTTCAGCTTTAAACTTTGTTGCTCTTATGATTTCTGTCCCCGCTTTTTTTAAATAAACTGGAGCATAATATATTCTACTCCATCCCTCTATTTTTACTCTGTGTGCCTCTCGTTTTCAAAAGTGTTTCTTGTAAACAACACAAGTCCCTCAGCCAGGGATAAATTTCACTCCCTTGATGTACAAGGGTTGAGACTTGCTTGGTTCAACCTTGCAAGAACTCCTGTTTTATACCTGATTAACATCGCCAACCTGTACCCAGAACATCAATTTTCTTATTCTACTGTCCCCTAGATATTTAGGAATTCAAACATCTTTAGTTATCTAGGTCTCCCAGGGCCCGGGAGGGATCCGTGAAGTGGGCAGGAGAAGAAGAAGTAGGTGGAAAGGGGTGGTACCTGAAGGCTGTACAGGCATAACATCTGGCAAGAAGAAGAAGAAGTTGAAAGACATCAAGCAGCAGCTTGCTTGCTCTGGTTTGGCTGTGGCCAGAGGAGCTAGATTAAGCCAGAATCACTCACTTGCCTACAGCTCTGAGGGATTACTATTATCAACATTAGTTTAGGGTTTCCCAATTCCTCTTCCCATTTCCTAATATTCCTTCTTTGCTAGAAATATAGATAAAGTTATTCAAGTACCTTCCTGGAGTGGTTGTGTCATCACTTCTCTGGGAAGGGAGCAACGCAGTCAGATAAACATGTCCAAGGCTAATAGAGCTCAATATCCATCATTAATCAACCCCAGGTGGGACCTGAAGGGATATCATCTACTGACCTGAAGGATCCTGCCTGGGCACTGTTATAGAGGAGGGAGGTGGTACAATATCTAGCTAGGTGGCAAGACTCAGATCTCTTGCTCTAGCCACATATCTGAACTATCACTGCTGTTACCCAATTAGCAGTGGTAGTATTCAGTCTACCCCTCTGCTATCTCTATATAGCCCATTTATATATAACAATATCAACATCCTCTTGCCCAATTCTGACTTTTAATTAATTGTTTTCAACTTGAGCCTGCGAAGGCTGTGGAGTAAAAGAAGTAGTCAGAGGGATAGGTGAAGAAAGATAAGAAGTATTCAGGTAAGAAGGAAAAGTCTTAAGAGTGAGGCAGAGTAGAACATAGAATTTTGAATGATTTCTGCCCTTAATGTTGTCCTAACGAGCTTCCAAGTTTACCAAATTACTGGTGTGACTTTAAGTTTGTTTTCTTGTCTTTTTAAAGTCAGTCCAATGAGGTCTCACTTCCTTCTTAGAACTAGATAGTTTTAACCAAAAAATGAATAAGAAAGAAGTAAAGGAAATAAATAAAATCTTAGATAAGCCAGATATGACAAATATCTGGAGAGAAATGTATGGGAATAATAGTGACTGATTATACTTTCTCAAAAAATGACCTTATACTAGACACCAAAATTTTATAATTAAGTGAATAAAAGCACAAATATTAAATGCATCCTTTTCATGTCACAATGTAACTAAATAATTTAAAAGGGATGATGGAATCACAGAATAAAAAATAAGTCTAAAATGAGGGGTGAAAGAACAAGTCTTAGAAAAATAATTCTAATAAAGAAAATGATAATAATGAGACAATATACAAAACTTATGGGATACAGGAAAAGAAGGAGAAAAAAATTATGCCTAATGCTTACATCAAAAAATAGAGAAAGAATAAATAGATGAACTGAGCATAAAATGAAAAAAAATTAGAAAAAGAACAAATATTTAACCACAATTAAATATTAAATTAGAAATCCTAAAAATTAAAGGTGAAAGTAACAAAACTATATTTTAAAAATTATATTAATAAATAAGAGTTAGTTTCATGAAAAAACACAAAATAGAAAAATATTTGTTAAAAGAATTTTTAAAATGAGAAGAAAACCAAATCACATTATCAAAAATGAAAAGGGTGAATTTCATTAATAAAGATGAAATAAAAGTAATTATTAGGAGATGTTTTGCCAAATTTTATGCCAAAAAATTTAATAATTTAGGTAAAATGAATGAACACTTTCAGAAATATAAATGGTGAAGACTAAGAAAGGAGAAAATAGAACATTTAAAAAAAGAAATTGAATAGGCAAGAAAAGAAAAATATGAATAAGAAATAATAATAAGAATAATAATAAGAATAAGAAAAATATGAGAACCAGATAGATTTACAAGTGAATTTCCCCAAAGATTTGAAGATCATCTAATTCCAATATTAATTCATTTAGAACAATTAGCAAAGAAAGAATCAAACTCCCTTTATGAAATAAATATGGTGCTGATACCTAAACCAGGAAGAGCAAAACTACAAATAGACAATTATAAGCCAAGATCATTAATGAATATAGATGCAAAAATTTTAAATAAAATATTAGGCAAGAAACTACAACAAAATACCCAAAAGATTATATAGTATGACCAAATAGGATATGCAAGGACATACTTATAAAAGAAAAATTATTGACATAAGTGATTACATCAACAAAAAGTAAGAAAAATGTAATATTATATTCCTTAGATTAAGCAAAAATTATCTATAATAGGGATAAGTTAGATAAATACAGGAGTAAAACAATGGTGCCCATTATCACAAATATAATTTAATATTATATTAGCAATTCTAGCAATAGCAATTAGAAGAAAAAGAAATTGAAGGTATCAGAATGGGCAAAGATAAAGCCGTCTCTTCTTGCAGGTGATATATGAGAGAGAGGAGAAAGAGAGAGAAAGAGAGACAAATAGATAGATATAAAATCCTAGAGATTCAGCTAATAAATTAACAAAACTATGGTTAAAGGGATTTTTTTAATCTCCCTCTGTCTCCTTAAGAGGCAAGAGAGCTGGATTTCTAAATAGAGTAGAGCTGACAGGTGTCAGTGAGCCAGAGCTAAAGATTCCATTACTAGGGAGGCCAGGGGAGACATAAGGAAAGAACACTATTAAGGCAGTTAAGGGCTTTTGCCTCTGGATCTCGAGAGAGAAGGAGGTCTGTCTGTCTCTGAGGAAAGGGGCTACTGGCAGGTGGCTACTGATTGTTAGTAGAAAACTAATTGAAGGAGTTCATGGGTAGTGGATGTTGATTATTTAGGAATATAGGTAGTTAGTGAATCAATTTTAGATAATATGAGTTAGATCATGCCTGGTTTTGCCAGGAAAGAAGAACCTGTCCTCAGAAGACAGAGTAAGTTATAAGAAATTCTAGATAGTATTAAGAATTTAGGTATAGTCATAGGGTATCAGAATAATAATCTTTCTTTCCTCCTTTTCTTTTCTATCTATACTTCTCAAATTAAACTGCTTTATTCAACTGCTCTCCTCACTTTTGTCAAACTCCTACTTGTAACCCTTTTCACTATCAACAATTTTAGCAAAATAGCAGGATATGAAATGAACCCTGGAAAATCAACTGCATTTCTATATATCACTAACAATGTCCTGCAAGAAGAGATACTAAGAGATAACATTTAAATTAACCACAAATAGAACATCAAATAAATACCCAAGAGTATATTTTTTAAAAAAAAATCCAGGAACCATACAAATCTGATTATAAAACACTTTTTATAGAAAGCATTGTAAAATGTAAAAGATCATTTTGAATACATTAAATTGAAACATTTCATACAAATAAAACTAATGAAGCTAAGATTAGAAGTAAAGCAATAACAGATGGCGGCGTAGACGGAGTGAATCTTAAAACCTCTGCACCATTACGCACCAAGATAGAAAACAATGTGCTTCGAGAAGAAAGAGGACCGAATCTAAGAACAGGACAGAGCAGGAGGAACCCTACTGCAGCACAACTAAAGAGGTACACTAAGAAAAAGGCTTCAATACTTGAACTGTCCAGACTGAGGGCATAGAAGGGGAATCCCAGGATCCCAAGACACCTCCCCCACGTGCTGTGCAGTCTCCAGCTGCGCGGGAAATCTCAGGGCTGGTGGATGCACCAGTTGGGAGAGAGGGCCTTGCTGGCATAGGACTCAGGGAGTCAAACACAGACACTGGAGAGGTGACTGGAGGAGAAAACCAGAGAAACACAGCAAAAACACCCAGAAGTGGGGCAGCTGGGTGGCTCTGTGGATTGAGAGCCAGGCCTAGAGACAGGAGGTTCTGGGTTCAAATCTGGCCTCAGACACTTCCCAGCTGTGTGACCCTGGGCAAGTCACTTGACCCCTATTGCCCACCCTTACCACTCTTCCACCAAGGAGCCAATGCACAGAAGTTAAGGGTTTAAAAAACGCCCAGAAGATGGTGGCTTAGAGAGAGCCAAACCCCAGAGCACAGACAGCTTGGCTTCCTCATACCTAGATAAAGAACGCAGGGTTTTAAGAGGAAAGAAAACCAGATCAAACACAGTGGATAGCGCAGGGGGACCCAACTGCTGGAGAGCTCAGTTCAGCAAAAAGCCCTCCTTCTTGACACCTCACCTTTTTTGTTTTTTTTTTCTTTGTTTGTTTGTTTTTCCCTCCCCTCAAGGCTCTGAGGTTTTAGCCTCAGGGCAGACTCATCCAATCCATACAAATTTAATCCCAACAATTGGAGAGACCAGAAGCCTTCCAAGGGCAGAGAAATTAACATACCCCTGGGGGGAAGATCTTTCATCAAAGATCATTAAATACATCTGCTCAAATTAGCAGAACAAAGAAGGGAAAAAACATGAGCAAGCAACAGAAAAAGAGAAAAGAAATGACAACTGACAGCTTCTTTCAAGGAAGTGAAAAGAGTGCAAATGAAACAGAAATAGAAGAAGAGAAAGCAGTTCCAGTGAACTGGACACAGGCTTTGGAAGATCTCAAAATTCAATTAATTCAAGAATTTAAAACTCAATTAATTCAAGAACTTCAGGAACTTAAAAAACAATCAAGAGAGGCCGAAGACAATTTGAAAAAGGAAATACATGAGCTAAAACAAGAAAATAAAGTATTAAAAGCCAGAATTGGCTAGCTTGAAAATGAAGCAAAGAAGGCAAAAGATGGATCTACAAAGAAAATCTGACCAGAAAGAGAAGGATGGCCAAAAAGCCAGGCATGAAATTCAGTCTTTAAAAAACAGAGCTCAACAACTAGAAGAAAATGACTTCACAAGGCAGCAAGAATATAGAAAACAAAATAAAAAACATGAAAAATTTGAGGAGAATATGAAATACCTCATTGATTCAACCAAAGATCTGGAGAACAGAGCTAGGAGAGATAACTTAATAATTATTGGTTTACCAGAACATCATGATAAAAGAAAAAGCTTAGATAGCATTTTATAAGAAATTATCAGAGAAAATTGCCCAGAAATTCTTGAACAAGAAGGAAAAGTGGAAATTTACAGGATCCACAGATCACCTCCTACATTTAATCCACAACTGACAACTTCCAGGAATATTATAGCCAAATTCAAAAACTACCAGACCAAGGAAAAAATATTACAAGCTGCTAAAAAGAAGTCATTCAGATATCAGGGAACCACAGTTAGGATAACACCAGATCTGGCTGCATCTACATTGAAGGACCAGAAGGCATGGAACACAATATATCAGAAAGCAAAAGAACTGGGGCTACAACCAAGAATCAACTATCCAGGAAGACTAACTATATTATTGCAGGGGAAAGTATGGTCATTCAATAAAATTGAGGACTTCCAAACATTCATCAAGAAAAAACCGGACTTAAACAGAGACTTTGCTGCCCAAATCCAGAATTCAAGAGAATCAACATAAGGTAATTAAGAGAATAGGGGGAGGAGAAAAAAAATTCTTTTCTTTAAGGGGCACAACAAATTCAATCAATTTATATCCCAAGAAGAAAAGAAGGTATTGGCAAATATTAAAAATTATTATTACCAACAGGCTAACTAGAAGAAGTACACATAGAGGGAACAGGGACTAACTGTATAGGATGAAATGTCAAGAGATATATAAATATATGTATGTATGTATGTATACCAAACAGCTTGAGGACCTTGACTTCGCGGATGACATCTGTCTCCTTTCTCAAAAGCAGCAGGATGCGCAAGCCAAACTTGCATGTCTCTCTGAAGAAGCGGAGAAGAGAGGTCTGAAGATCAACAAGAAGAAGACCGAGGTGATCACAGTCAACAGCAGACAGGACCTGCCAATCCAACTACAGGGAGAAAACATCAAGGAAACGGACCACTTCACCTATTTGGGTAGCATAGTCAGTAAGGACAGCGGGGCAGATGAGGACATCAGAAACCGAATCAACAAAGCCAGACAGGCATTTAACACCTTACGGTCTGTCTGGATCTCCAAAGCACTGTCCCTTGTCACTAAGCTCCGAATCTTCAATACCAATGTAAAGGCCGTCCTCCTATATGGATCAGAAAGCTGGAGAGTGACAAGCGCTAACACCAATAAACTCCAGGTCTTTGTTAATATATGTCTATGCTACATCTTGAACATCAGATGGCCTGAAAAGATCTCCAATGCTAGTCTCTGGGAAAGAACAATCCAGTATCCCATTAGTCAGGACATAAAGAAACGTAAGTGGAGATGGATAGGACATACGCTACGAAAACTGGAAGACAACGTAGCCAGACAAGCATTGTGCTGGAACCCTTCAGGGAGGAGGAAAGTCGGAAGACCAAAACAGACCTGGCGAAGATCTGCCGAAAATGAAACAAAAACAGTCGGAATGACATGGGCCCAGCTGGGGGAAGTTGCCCAGAACAGAGTCCGCTGGCATGAGATGGTTGCTGCCCTATGCTCCAAAGGAGTCAACAGGAATAATGATAATAATAATAAAGTATGTATGTATGTAAAAATATATACAAAACTAGGGGGGAAGAAGATAACAATAAGAAAAAAAGAAAGCAAACAAAAAGGAATAAATTTATATTCCATAAAGAAGCACATGGGATCAACAGGGGAAAAATAACAATACATTGTAAGGGTAAAGAGGTTAGAGAGAGGGAATATTCGATACTTAAGTGCATTGAAATCAACTTAGAGAAGAATAATCAGATCCATAGGGGCAGAAAATTGATTCACGCCCTATAGAGAAGTAGAAGGGTAACAAATGGACTGGTGGGGAGGGAAGCAACACTAGGGAGGGAGAGGGCTTGGGAGGGAGCACCACATAGCTTTAAAGAACAATAAGAGGGGAATAAGAAGGGAGGGGGGAGAAAAGGAAGTACAACAAGGGAGGGGATTATAGGAACTGATTAAAAACAAAACACTGGTATAGAAGGAAACAGTGAAAGAAGAAAGGACAGGACTAGGAGAGAGAATCAAAATGTCTGGGAATGCAGAGTTGATAATTATAACTCTGAATGTGAATAGGATGAACTCACCCATAAAACTGAAGCAAATAGCAGAGTGGATTAGAAACCCAAACCCAACCATATGTTGTTTAGAAGAAACACATATTAGACAGACAGACAGACATAGAATGAAAATGAGAGGATGAAGCAAAATCTTTTGGGCTTCAAATAGGAAAAAGAAGGCAGGGGTGGCTATCATGATCTCTGACAAAGCGAAAGTAAAAATAGATAAGGTTAAAAGAGATAGGGAAGGTTACTACATTCTAATAAAAGGCAGTATAAACAATGAAGAAATATCAGAACTCAATATGTATGCACCAAACGGAATAGCTTCCAAATTTCTAAAGGAGAAGCTAGTGGAGTTCAAGGATGAAATAGATAGCAAAACCATACTAGTGGGGGACCTGAACCTTCCCCTATCAGATCTAGATAAATCAAACCAAATAATAAATAAGAAGGAGATAAGAGAGGTGAACGAAACCCTAGAAAAATTTGAGTTAATAGATATTTGGAGAAATATAAATAGAGACAAAAAGGAATACACCTTCTTTTCAGCAGCACATTGAACATTCACAAAGAAAGACCATGTAATAAGGCACAGAAACATGGCAAACAAATGCAAAAAAAGCAGAAATAATAAATGTAATCTTCTCAGATCATAATGGAATAAAAATAGTTATTAGTAAGAATACATGGAGAGGCAAACCAAAAACAAATTGGAAATTAAATAATATGATTCTCCAAAATAATTTAGTGAAAGAACAAATCACAGAAACAATAATTTCATTGAAGACAATGACAATGATGAGACATCTTACCCAAACTTATGGGATGCAGCCAAAGCAGTTCTAAGAGGAAAATTTATATCACTGAGTGCATATATTAACAAATTAGGGAGGGCAGAGGATAATGAATTGGGCATGCAACTTAAAAAACTAGAAAATGAACAAATTAAAAATCTTCAGATGAAAACTAAATTAGAAATAGTAAAAATTAAAGGAGAAATTAATAAAATTGAAAGTAAAAGAACTATTGAATTAATAAATAAGACTAGAAGCTGGTATTTTGAAAAAACAGATAAAATAGACAAAGTATTGGTTAATATAATTTTAAAAAGGAAAGAAGAAAACCAAATTAATAGTATCAAAAATGAAAAAGCAGACCTCACCTCTAATGAAGAGGAAGTTAAGGCAATCATTAAAAACTATTTTGCCCAATTATATAGCAATAAATTGAACAATCTAGGTGATATGGATAAATTTGCAAAAATATAAATTGCCTATATTAACAGCAGAAGAAATAGAATACTTAAATAATCCAATATCAGAAAAAGAAATTGAACAGGCCATTAAAGAACTCCCTAAGAAAAAATCACCAGGGCCTGATGGATTCACAAGTGAATTCTATCAAACATTCAAAGAACAATTAATCCCAATAATATACAAATTATTTGATATAATAAGCAAAGAAGGAATCTTACCAAACTCCTTTTATGACACAAATATGGTACTGATTCCAAAGCCAGGCAAATCAAAAACAGAGAAAGAAAATTATAGACCAATCACTTTAATGAATATAGATGCAAAAATCTTAAAGAAAATACTAGCAAAAAGACTCCAGTGAGTGATAAAGAGGGTTATTCATCATGATCAGGTGGGATTTATACCAGGAATGCAAAGATGGTTCAACATTAGGAAAGCCATCCACATAATTGACCAAATCAACAAGCAAACTAACAAAAACCACATGATAATCTCAATAGATGCAGAAAAAGCCTTTGACAAAATACAACACCCATTCATACTGAAAACACTAGAAAGTATAGGAATAGAAGGTTCTTTCCTAAAAATAATAAACAGTATATATCTTAAACCATCAACAAGCATCATATGCAATGGGGATAAATTAGAAGCCTTGCAATAAGATCAGGTGTGAAACAAGGATGGCCATTATCACCTCTTTTATTTAACATTGTACTAGAGACACTAGCAATAGCAATTAGAGAAGAAAAAGAAATTGAAGGTATTAAAATAGGCAAGGAGGAGACTAAGCTATCACTGTTTTCAGATGATATGATGGTCTACTTAAAAAATCCTAGAGAATCAACTAAGAAGCTAGTAGAAATAATCAACAACTTTAGCAACGTTGTAGGATACAAAATAAATGCACATAAATCATCAGCATTTCTATACATTTCCATTAGAGCAGCAAGAGGTAGAAAGACAAACACCATTTAAAATCATCCTAGACAATATAAAATACTTAGGAATCTACCTACCAAAACAAATACAGGAATTATATGGAAACAACTACAAAACACTTTCCAAACAAATAAAACTGGATCTAAACAATTGGAAAGCCATTGGTTGCTCATGGGTAGGACGAGCTAACATAATAAAAATGACCATTCTACCCAAATTAATTTACCTATTTAGCGCCATACCTATCAAACTACCAAAAAGCTTCTTTACTGAATTAGAAAAAACTATAACAAATTTCATTTGGAAAAACAAAAGATCAAGAATATCAAGGGAAATAATAAAAAAAATGTGAAGGAAGGGGGCCTAGCAGTACCAGATATTAAACTATACTATAAAGCAGCAGTCATCAAAACAATATGGTACTAGCTAAGAGATAGAGGGGAGGATCAGTGGAATAGACTTGGGGTTAATGACATCAGCAAGACAATGTATGATAAACCCAAAGAGCCCAACTTTTGGGACAAAAATCCACTATTTCACAAAAACTGCTGGGAAAATTGGAAAACAATATGGGAGAGATTAGGTTTAGATCAACATCTCACACCATACACCAAGATAAATTCAGAATGGGTTAAAGACTTGAATATAAAGAAGGAAACTACAAGTAATTTAGGTGAACACAGAATAGTATACTTGTCAGATCTCTGGGAAAGGAAAGATTTTAAAACCAAACAAGAGTTAGAGAAAATTAGAAAATGTAAAATAAATAAGTTTGATTATATTAAATTAAAAAGTTTTTGTACAAGGGAAAACAATGCAACCACAATCAGAAGGGAAACAACAAACTGGGAAAAAATCTTTATAACAAAAAATTCTGACAGAGGTCTAATTACTCAAATATACAAGGAGCTAAATCAATTGTATAAAAAAATCAAGCCATTCCCCAATTAAAAAATGGGCAAGCGACATGAATAGGCAATTTTCAGATAAAGAAATAAAAAGTATCAATAAGTACATGAGAAAGTGTTCTAAAACTCTAATAATTTGAGAAATGCAAATCAAAACAACTCTGAGGTACCACCTCACGCCTAGCATATTGGCTAAAATGATAGCAGGGGAAAGTAATGAATGTTGGATATGGCAAAATTGTGACATTAATGCACTGTTGGTGGAGTTGTGAACTGATCCAACCATTCTGGAGGGCAATTTGGAACTATGCCCAAAGAGAGATAAAAGAATGCCTGCCCTTTTTGATCCAGCCTTACCATTGCTGGGTTTGTACCCCAAAGAGATCATAGATAAACAGACTTGCACAAAAATATATATAGCAGTGCACTTCGTGGTGGCAAAAAACTGGAAAGCAAGGGTATGTCCTTCAATTGGGGAATGGCTGAGCAAATTGTGGTATATGCTGGTGATGGAATACTATTGTGCTCAAAGGAATAATAAACTGGAGGAATTCCATGTGAACTGGAAAGACCTCCAGGAATTGATGCAGAGTGAAAGGAGCAGAGCCAGAAGAACATTGTACACAGAGACTGATATATTATGGTAAAATCGAATGTAATGGACATCTGTACTAGCAGCAATGCAATGACCCAAGACAATTCGGAGGGATTTATGGAAAGGAACACTATCCACATTCAGAGGAAGAACTGCAGGAGTAGAAACACAAAAGAAAAACAACTGCCTGGACACTTGGGTTGATGAGAACATGATTGGGGAAGTAGACCTGAAAAGACCACACCCATGTAACTATAAATAATTTGTAAATAAGTCTTCACTGACCACACCAGTGGAAATGTGAATTAGCTAAGGTGGGGGGGAGGGGGTAGTTGGGGGATGGGAGTGTGTGTGAAGGAGGTGAAGGGTAAAGTAAAAACATGACTTATGTAACCAGGGAAATTTTTTCTAAAAATAAAAATTATTTAAAAAAATTAAAAAAAAGAAGTAAAGCAATAAATTTGGGGAAAAAATTTAGAGACAGTTTCTTGGATACAGGTCTCATATTTAAATATATAGAATCTTGATCAATGACACATGTAAAACCTAGTGGAATTACATGTTGGTTACAGGAGGGGGTGGGAGGAAGGGAGCAAAAGAACATGAATCATGTAACCACGGGAAAAAACTTCTTAGATAATCAATTAAATAAAATTTAATAAATAAAAAAATATAGAGAGAATTTTGTCTAATATATAAGCAATTCCCATATTGATAAATGGTTAAAAGATATGAACAGATAGTTTCTGTATGAAGAAATAAAAGCTATATGAATCACAAAATCATAGATACATGAAAATTGCTCTAAATCATTATTGATTAGAGAAATTCAAATCAAAATAACTGGGATATCAATCTCAATTTTAGATTGGCTAAAATGAAAAAAGAGAAAAATGATAAATATTGGAAAGGATATGGGAAAATAAGGACATTACTACATTGTTGGTAGAAGTATGAACTAAACCCAACAATTTTGGAAAGCAATCTGGAATTATACTCAAAGAGTTTATAAAACTGGGTATAGCTTTTGACCTAGTAATATTACTGTTAAATTTACTTCCTATGATGACAAAGGAAAAGAAATTATATATTCTAAAATATTTATAGCAGTTCTTTTTGTGGTAGCAAAGAACTGGCCAGAGTCAACGTGAACATATTAAGCATCACCATGTTAGAGCCAGTGTTATATGACTGTTATAGGATAAAGAAGACAAGGTCTTCTGATGGTATGAGGAGCTGAAGCTGAGTGAACACTAAGGATAATGGATGACACAAGGTCTTCTGATGGTATGAGGAGCTGAAGCTGAGTGAACACTAAGGACCCCACAGGAGTATTTGTGAATAAACTAATACAACCAGCTTCAATATAACAGTGTCCCAGGAATAAGTAATCAAGTAAAGAGACTGTAGAGGTTAGATCACACAGCTTCTTTGACTGCTTATCCTGGCTCCAACAATGGATAACACTAGTGACTGAGGCTTAACTTTAGTTTGAGTAATCCCTCTTCCTTCAGATACCCAAGGAGATATTTGATGATCCTTTGGGTAAGAATGACATCCACCTAAGTAAGTTTCAAGATTTAATGATAACAGACTTAGGGAAAGGGAAAAAGGGAACTGAAGGAAAGAGGTATAAAGGGAATCCTTGGCTAAAGCTACAGATGGTCAGGTGATATCAAATCAAAGGTAGTCAGGGTTTGAGATTAGCCGTAAAAGAGGTTTGCTTTTCTCAGTTGCAACTTGACCAGGCCAGGCTGCTTAACCTGAACCAGGTTGTTTGATGGTATTTATATTGCTTTTTCTTAGATGATCAATTAATTAGGATGTATAGTATAGAGTCACACCAAAATTGAGGGTATCGTACTGATCAGAGCTGGATGTAGGTATCCTAAATTGATTTGGCCTACCTAACTCCCAACCAAACCTCCCCCAAATCCCTTCTCCAAATTGAGAGAGCTTTTGGTCCCAAATCCTGCTATTTATAGTCTGGCAGCAACAGACTTTTGCCCTTGCAGCAGGCTTGGTTGATTCTAAGTTCCAAACTGCCAAATGTCAATCATTCTGCTCTCCATTTTGCACAGAAGAAATGATATTACACTAGTAAAGTCACCATGGAGGAAAGAGTAAAGAGCGAGGAAAGGGGGTGGGGCTTTTTGCTTCTATTTTGAATGAATGGTCTCTTCAGCTGTACCATCTGCTTCTTATCATATCTGACCATCTCTGGCAAGTCTGAGCCAGCTAAATGGAGAATCAGAGCTATCCTTAAAATTAAAAAGGCTGAGTCAGCCTCTCTTTCTCTCTCTTTCTCTCTCTCTCTCTCTCTCTCCCTCTCTCTCTCTCTCTCTCTCTCTCTCCTTTCCTTCCTCCCTCCTTGTCTGTGAATCTGGTAATAAGCCTCCAGATTAATTATATTCATAACAAATTTCAATGTTCTTATTTTGAGTTGCAAATATCATATCTGTCATTGTACTGTAATACCTTAAACTTCATGTCAACAATATCCCTTACTCCTTTTAATCTTCTTCCTTACTGTAAACTCTTTTTTTCTGACTCTAAATTAGACTTTATAATAATAAACAGATTTTATATTCATTTGTCTCTCATGTAACTGGGAGATCAGTTAACCATTGATTTAATATAACATCCAAACTTCTATTACACCAATTATGCTAAGAATCTTGTCTTTCCCAGTCATTTCCTTTACAGGTAAAGAAATTTATTTTAAATATATATATATATATATGAACAGAATTTATCTTTGATCAAGAGTTACTTAATAAGAACCTGGAGGTATTTGCAGAAGTTTGCAAATAAGGCATCTTCTTATAGTGAGAACTCTTAGGGGGGAAAGGCAGTATTTCTAATCACATCTTTAGATGACCGCCTAAGAGAAAATTACTATCAAGTATACCCTCAGGTGATTGTCTTAAGCATATTAAATGAAAGCATAAAAAAATTACTACATGCTTTTAAGGAAAAAATGAGTCAGATATGTAAGGTCAAGTGTATCTGGAATGTGAGGAAGAGATTCTTTTGGAGAGAAGACTTGATATTTCGAGAAGAAATTTAGAGCTAACATTGATAAGTCTATTTTTACACTGAAAGATACTTAATGAGAATTCTTTCTACCTATAGAAAGACATTTGGGATGGATTATGAACTGTAGTGACTGGCAATCTCTAACAAAATATAACATTATATCCTTAGAGGCTGATACATAAAAAATTTAACTAGAAGCACAAAGCAAGAACGATTCTAATAATCCATTTAGTTTCAGAGTACAGGAGGAATAAAACATGTAAGAAGAGAGAATAGTAGATTTTTTCTTTTTTTTTAAACCTTTAACTTCTGTGTATTGGCTCATAGGTGGAAGAGTGGTAAGGGTGGGCAATGGAGTCAAGTGACTTGCCCAGGATCACACAGCTGGGAAGTGTCTGAGGCCGGATTTGAACCTAGGACCTCCCGTCTCTAGGCCTGACTCTCAATCCACTGAGCTACCCAGCTGCCCCCTAAGAATAGTAGATTTAAAATGAGAAAAGACCTCCTTAGAGGTCACACATAATCTGATAGAAAAGTAGGTAACGGTTTCATATTTAAATGAGATGCTATACTATATCAGATCAAAATGAAAAATCTCTTGCAAGAGAGTGATATGATATAAGTATCATAATTTATTATAGCAATATATTTCTAAAGTATAAAAGCTACAAACCATAGCATGCTACAGTAAAACAAAAATCAACCAAGAGAAACAGAAGATACTCAAAATAAGCCAGAAATATTCATTTGAAACTACACATTAGACAGTAAATTAATTTGTTCATATTTTCTGGATCCATTATATCAATATAAAAGTGTTGCCCCAATGAAGAGGTTAAAAGAGCCTAGAAACCACCTTAGTCAGCAAACATGATATACTTGTCAAGGGGAAAGAAATGGTAGCTAAGGGCATGAAAGATTTATGATACAAACTCATTTGCAAAACACTATGAAGTAAAAGATAATTGACTTTTAGAAGCAGTATTGCCACATATAAAAATGAAAAGAAGTAGAGGCTAAAACAAGTCTAAAGAAAGGTTGGAATAGAGGGTAGACTGGTGGGTGGCTCAGTTGATTGAGAGCCAAGTCTAGAGATGGGAGGTCCTAGGTTCAAATCTGGCCCTGGACACTTCCTAGCTCTGTGGCCCTGGACAAGTCACTTAACTCCAATTGCCTAGCCCTTACCACTCTTTTGCCTTGGAACCAAAACTTCCTCTTGGTTCTAAGATGGCAGGTAAGGTTGTTTTGTTTTTGTTTTTTTAAGAAACTTGACATGAGAATCAACTAAACTATATAATCCTGAGACCACTTAGATAAAACTAGAAGAGGACAACACTAAGGAGACAATTAAGGACTATAAGCTTACTAGAAGAACAGTAAAAATAAAAAACCCTAAATACCATGTATAAGAAATAAGAAAATTGCCCAGCACTTCTAAACACAAAAAACAAAGTACCAGTTGAAAGACTCCATAAGAAACGTCCAGGGGGGAAAAATTTTTTTTAAATACCCCTATGGGTAAACTTGAAGACAACTTAATTAAATTTCACAACTAACAAAGATGAACAATAAATTCTAAAGGTGAATAAAAGAAAAGGTTTCAAAAATATAAAGGAAATTAACACAAGACTATTTTCTAACCAATGGAAACTTCAGAAGGGAAGAGTATCCTAAACATCAAGGGAACCCAAGATAAAATCCAAAAGGGCATAACCAGCAAACCTGAGCCTAATCATCTATGAAAAAAAGATGTAGATTCATTCATAAGAGTCAGTCACATTTGAAACATTCCTAACATTTTCCACCAAAAAGTGGACAATTACTTGATTTATAAACATCTCTAACAGAGACTCAAGAAAGGAAAATAAATAAAACTACAATGGAAAGAAACAAAAGTAACGAAATAAATTGTTCTATCTCTGGAGAGGAATACAAAGGGAAAAATTCAAAACACCTAGAGGTAGCATGTTGTATTTCCAGTCCCAGGTCACAAATTCAACACATAAACAAGTGACCTGGACTTTTCCTGTAGGATAGTGTTGGGAAAGGACTGCAGTTATATATCTTAGAATAAAACAGGCACATCTATCACTCTGGAGAGGGTATCTTGAATTCAGGCCCTAGGCAAAATATAGGACCACATACCTGTCACTGACACTGAGAGGAGAAATCAAAGACTCAGATGTTGGGGGCAGGGTCTATGGTGATGTCACTCTAACCCAGTGATAAATTCAAAGTGTCAGATATTTAGGAACTAACAAAGGTCACAGGGCCATCCTAGTGACCAACAATCAAATTTCATCCTGAAAGTTCCCTCAGTTCCTATACCCTTTCAATTCTGGTATAACACTCTATCCTGGGAGCCCTTTTTATCATTATTAAGTTCTTCTCATAAACTTCATTCTGAAGACTAGTAAAAGCCAGACATCATTCATTCCTATGCAGGATCTATTTCTGACTATCTGAACTTAACTACCTCTGGCACTTAAATATTGTCTCTGATAGGAATTCAGACTCCTGCTTTCCTACCATCAGTATTACTTTTATAATTAAATGTGATGATTAGAATTGAAATAGAGGAGAGGGGAGACAAATAAGTTGAGGAGAAAAAGAGATGGAGAATCACCAAAATGGAGGGAGAAAGATTCTTCTTAGTTATGAGGAAGAATTAAAAGAAAGACAAATTTTTCTTTAATTCTGACATGTCCCCAAACTAGTCTAAATTTGTGAACTTTATTAAGATTAAATATTTAAAATATTTCCGTAAATGTTCGATACAATTAAAAATATGTTTTAACTTCATAGTGGGCAGCTAGGTAGCTCAGTGGTTTCAGTGATACTTTGAGACAGGAGCACTTGGGTTCAAATCTGAGATCAGATCTGTGTGATCCTGGGCAAGTCACTTAACCTCCTTTGCCTAGCCCTTACTACTTTTCTGCCTTAGAATCAATACTCAGTATTCTAAGACAGAAGGTAAGAGTTTAAAAAACAAATAAATTAAGTGAAATATTTTTTAAAAAATTCTTTATGACCAAACCTAGAAAAATACCCTGTAGCAGGCAAGAACCACAAATTAACCAGTTAAAATAAGTTTGTAATTTTTCAAAAGGATGAACTCTTTTCATTTCACTGAACCTTTAAGATAATACATTCAAATTTATAATTTTCTAACAATCTATAGCATAAAATATAAATTGTAAGTTTAAATACTTTAAATTGAGAGTTCATGTGTAAAATCTTATTAATGCTAAATAAGTGAAATATACCTATAATTAATCATGTTGTTAACACATGCCTTTTCTATTTCAAATTGCAACTATAAAGAAAACTTTTATTTGATTTGCTAATTGCTACATTTTTAACCCAGGTCTTGGATACCAATATACCACATAAGAATACCATAAGAGAAACCCACATTTTTGTAGTTACCTCGAATGACGTAATTATCCAGAGCTGCTTCCATTCTCTGTAGTGCTTCAGTTCTATTAGAACCATAAGAAATTAACTAAATGCAAAAATAAATGATGTACTTAGATCAACTATTTAAGAAAAATACGACAACTTACTCTAATAAAAATGTTCACATATACACTGTAAAAATTTTCTAAAAATTCCTTTTAGGCACATGTATATGTGTATATATGTGTTACATGGTGTTGTACATTATTTTTACAGAAAATAAGTATGCAAGCTGAAATCTAATTAATATAAAGATCCAGCTATGTCTTTCAGGACTATTGGTTTTTTCTATAGACCATTATAATATAATTAAAATCTGATTCAAAATGTTGACACTTGTCTGATCTGATAAAGGGAACATCTATCTCATGTAGGATATGGTAGTTTTCACCAAAAAGAAAATGAAGCTGTCCGTGAGACTTGGTTGGTTCAGGGGTCTAAGGTTCAAACCACTGATAAAGTTTCCTGGCCATCTAGTATAAATGCCCAGGCATAAGAAGTTCTCTTGCTTTATACACCCTGCTGAGTAGGCAAATATGGAGGTAGGATGCTATAGCCTTACTAATTATTCTTTATAGCCTACTAAATACTTTTAAAAAATTAAATTTTAGATAATCAATTATCTCTTTATGTTCCAATAAAGAGTGTAAACAAATCAGTCAAAGTCAGGCCTAGAATAAAAATATCCTGTAAATTATTTTTTAGCAAATGTATGTATTCTTAAATTATCATTTTAGATGTATCAGTTTTAATAAATGAACTCTGAAAATGGCATTATTTAAGGCATTTATTGAGATTAGCAATTTTATGGACCTTTCTATCCGAACTTTAGTGTGAGTACTCAAATGACGTGGATAAAGTTAAGAGAGAGAGAGATAATATCTATTTTTAAAAGTTTTGCTATCTCTGATAGACATCAGCTGCCCATAATATTGAAATCTTAGGTTTTTGTTTTATTGATAATATTTTTGCTTCTTTCATACACTATCTTTTCTGCCTGTAAAATTTTAATTACATGGAATATAATCATTATGCTAAGATTTTTGCACCTACAAATTTCTAAAAGAGAAATACAGTTAAACTTAGTTAAATTTACTTAAAGACATGCACATTTATGCAACTCTGTAAATGAAACACTATAATATTTAAATTTTTAAAATGTGTTTTATATATACAGGTAAAACATACCTAGAACCTATTTAATTAAGAAATACATGTAAATACATGTAAGAAATACAACTTTGGCATTAGAATTGGAACTATTTAATGTATAGGGATCAAACTAAATTCCTTTCAGAATAATGAATAAACATCATTGTTTCCATGAAAGAATAATGTTAAACTCTTTATAAACATTATACCAAATTCTGACAAGTTATTTCGTGTATGTGGAGCCTTCAGGGATAAAGTCCATCTCATCATAGCAAATAAAGATTTTCTAAAAATAGTGATTATTTCCCTTATTGAGATCTAAAGAATACTACTACTTTCAGTGAATTCACATTTCTCATTTTCCTTTTTCAAACAAAAACAAAAACAACTGTTCTAAATACTTCACAGATAGATCCTCTAGCTACTATTAATGGTATAGACCTAAAGAGAATGAAGGAAATACTTCTACTCTCTTATATAAATGAGGTACAAACTTTTGACAAGTCAGTTAATTAAGTAATCAGCTACGTGTAAAATTTTTTATTAATTACAAAATGGCAAAAAGCCATTTGTATACAATATGTACTGCTAGCTAAACATATGAGAAAAAGAGCAATTTTGTTACTTCCTTGGTCCCTGGTCATTTATGATTTACCAGTTTTTCCTTTTGTGCAATTATTAGGATTTATTTCAATATTTTATTACCAAATATACATATATATTTACTTAGTAGTATGCACACAAAATAAAACTACACTGCTTATCATTCAAAGTATTTTTTTACTGACTAAAGAAAAAAACCAAAACTAATAAGGCACTAACATTTCTGTAAAAGGAAAAATAATTATTTGTTTTCACCATTATTGTTTTGCAATTCATATTTCAAATAATTAGGTATCACATGATTCACATAAAAGTGAAATCTGAAAAATTTACAATTAAACACATTGTCTTTTGAGTAAAAAAGTCAAAGGAGACGAAAAAGACAAGGAACTAACTTTTGATATCATTGGATCATAATAAATGCTAATATCACTTCCTGGTTGGATCCCACTGTCAACTCGGACCTAGGAAAAAGGGAAAGGAAAAAAAAAGTAATGAAAATGACTCCACATTCTATGAACTTTTTTAAATTGGAAAATTAAAAAGTAAACATTCATTTATGCAAAATGCTTTAAGATTTCTCTCTATTTTAAGGGGGAACACCTATTTATTACTTACTCTGAATTAAAATTTTTCCAGCAAGGAAAAAACAAAAGCAATCTAAAGCTACTTTTTAGCCAAATCACTATTGATCTTTAAAAATACAGTACAACAAATTATTTGTTTTCACTCCAAGGAAGGACTACAAAGAGCAGCACAATACAGACATCTAGCAAAATGCTTTTATAAAGTAAGCAGCATTTTGGAATGAATTTTAAAGTATTTGTTGGTTTCTTCCACCTGAAGCCTGGAAAGAGTGGCCCCTTCTAAAGCACATTCCCCACAGTACTCTTCTAAAGCTCCAATAGAGATAAGACTAAGGCATATTCAGCAGGAACTTGAGAGCACTGCTTATCAGTTTCTCAGCTTATTACAGGAATACAAGTCCTGTGGCTTTCAAGTCTGTAACACTTTCTTTTTCTGCTTCACCCTCTCAACTGTAAAATACTTTTTTTTTTCTATTGCTGTTGTGCAGGCTTTAATGTTTACACAGTTTTATTCATGGCTTTGCTTTGTAAGGACATAGCCCCAATTAAAGCTCTGACTCTGCAATTTTCATGAGAGAGAGAGAAAAAAAACTAGCACAAGTTCAAAAAATTCTTTTGAAGAATCTGATTGCTGTTAACCAGCCAACAAGTTAGTATATTTCTGATTCTTGTTTTCATCTCTCAGTTTGATTTCATCAGTGTGGCCATAAGGTTAGTCACATAAAACTTTTTAAATGAGCAGTTGCTGGGGAATAAATATTTATTAAATTGTTGCTGTTGAGTTTTGGAATGTGAAGTATTTTAAAGCTAGTCAAAATATTCAAGACTGAGAGACATATCCTAGGGATCTTGAGAACAGAGGGATTCATTGGAAGTTGCTAGAACAGCAGGACTTTGATACGCAATATTGTAAAGGGGATGGGAAGAAAAGACTAGAACCTCACATAGATCTTCACCTGTGGGAAGAAACCTTTCTAATAAACAGCAGCTCATCTGTCTGCAGCAAGGCAGAAAAAGGTCAACACAGCGGCTGTTAGGCCTTTAATATTTTAATTTAGGCAATTATCAAGGGACCACATGTAGAACCTCTTGTCTAGGATATCCACATGAGGGTAGGATGATGGCTTTATTATACAAATGACACCAAATGATAAACTAACAGATTTAATTCTTTTTGTTAACTATGCTTCACTCAAAATGTTTAAAACAACATAAAAACATATATAGAGACCATATTCTAATACCTATGCTTGCAAATATAGAGAAAAACTTCATATATACCTATATTTACGTGAAAACATAATCAGAAATGAATTTTAACTATAGCAATGCAACAATTTTAAAATAAAAACACAATTTATTCTTGAAGAAGATAAAATGGGAGTTCTACCAAATGCATAATAATATTCTAAAAACTGAAGAAATAAAGATGATTATTTTTAAAATAATACTGAATTATTCCAATATTTAAATTTCTTCAAAATGCAACTTCTCAACTTGGCAACACGACCCCGAAGTTATCATTAAGTCTTTAATTTTCTTGGTTATATGACAAAATGGCTTTAGAGGTAACCTTATAAATCTGATGATCTTTTTAAAAAAAGTATATTTCTCATAGGTGAAGAAAATTTTAGAAGTGCCAAACTAAGTCAAAAACTTTTTACTTTGACTTTAATTTTATTTATGTTATCAATGTTCAAAATAAACTTAATCTCACTTAATTTTATTGTCTATACTTTAATATAAAATGGATTCTAAAAGATGATGTATAACAAAGAATCATAAAGATTAAGGAAACTCTTGACAGCATCATTTAAGATGAGATTACCCAGTAGTGTTAAGAAGTCCCATGATAATCTACCAAAAAATTTCTAAATTCTGAATTAATAAAGGCACATGTCATGTTATTTCAGTGCTATGTGCAGTAAATCCAACATGCCAAATAGTAAAAAAAAATTACTATTCATAGATAGATAGATAGATAGATAGATAGATAGATAGATAGATAGATATAGGAGAGATAGTATTTTGTTCTTTTTAACAATTCTCAGAGGTTTTTGGTGAATTATCACTAACCCATTTTACAGAAAAGTCTCTGAGGGTAAAGTGAATTGTCTAAGACCAAGCAGCTAGTAAAAAAACAGACTGAAATTTGGATCTTCTAATACCAAGTCCCATGATCTCTACACTATTCAATGTTATCTTTTCTTGTAAAGCTAAAACAAATCAACATGACATTGAAATAACCAAAGCTAAAAAAATTAGGCATCAAATATTTCAAAATGTAAACCCTAATATGATTGATTAGAGCTATATCAGGGCAGAACAAAAGTTTACACTGAAAATATTATTTTTAAAAAAAAATTTTGGGATCAGAAATGCAAAATTAAATCTGCAACTTTGATACAGAATAAAAATTGTGTTTTAAAAAGAATACAAATCAAAATTTATTAAAAGCCCAATTAATTCTGTAAAGTATATATCCTAATATCCCCCCAAAGACCAAAATGTTCTGGTCAGAAAAACAAACTCATATATTTTTAATAAGGCAGAAAAAAGAAAACTATAAAAAGGAAAAGAAAAAAGAAGAAAACACCCCAGCAACTCCATATGAGATCCTCAAACCATTGCTCAGAAGCCTCTAGCATAATTAAAAATTTCTTTCTTCAGTACCAGAGATGGACTACGTGAAGCTATCAGGCATCTCCCACCCTTCATTTTCAATTCACCTCTCCCCCTAAGCACAACTCCCAGCCCGCCATGTCTACCTGACAAGTGACAGCCCAATCTGATTAAATGCTTGCAAGGGAGGGGACTCGTGGGCTTCCATGACAGGCCAAAAGTGATCACCATGGAGATACATAATTACAGCTGTCAACGCATCTACTGTCCTGCTGGCATCAATTTGATTGCTCCCAGCAATAATGATAGACAAAGCTTAGTGTGCACTCTCCTGCACCCAATCACTTTATCTATTCCTTGGTCCATTTAGCTGACATGCAACATTCACACAAGCAAATAACAGCAGTAAGCAGAACATTTAAGGCATTTTAATTGTTTTTTCTTTCTATGGATGGCTCACAAGCGCAAATGTTATTACATAAAACTCCTGCTGCAGCATTAATTGAAGAAAGATTTGGTGGGACAAAGACTGTAGGGGGTATAGTTTGTCCATTATCACTTGTACTTTCAACAGGTCTCACGTTTGAAAATTGCAAATTGCAAAAACTTGCAAGGGCAAAATGTTTGACATCCTGTTAGCTCTTACAACATGGTGAAAACTTCTAACTACCAGAGTAATCACTGTAAATTCTTATTTAATACTTTTTTTGTTTGATTAAAAAAATGTTTAGATATGTCCCCATGACACTTATTTTCTTAACTACTATTTAATGTCATATAATGCCAGTTAAATCTTTACCATTTTTTCCTTTTGGGCTTTGAACACAGCATGAAGCCTCTAAGCCTCAAAAGGGTCAAGTCCCTTTAGAAAACACATGGGCAAAAACAATTTAAAAAGTGAAATAAATCATATATTCAATAACATCTTCAAATTTAGCATTCTTTCTGTAATCTTTCACCATATTCCATTTAAGTAATCAGAGTAAATAATCATATTCACAGATGGTACAGCCTTGTCACTCCACAAGCTGACAGTGTCATTTATATACACTTATTACTTTGATTACTTTGATTACAAATTCTTGTTCTTTTTGTGCAGCAAAAACAATTTTAGAAATTTATTGAGTATAGATGGTATTGTAGCATATATGTACAATTAAACAACCATCTTTCTTTAACTACAGCAAATTACATTTGTTTTAAATGAGCACACACTACTTTCCCAATGCAGTTACAGTTGATTTGGAATTTGAATGTCATTTCATAATATCTACAAATTTTATTTGGTCTGAAGAGTTATGTGATAAGAACAAATTATAATGTGAAGATGAACAAAAGTATTTTCTCATATTTCTGTCACCTCAAAAAGAAACTAAATATCTTTACTCCAAATGCTTCCGCACTTTCCTAGCACAGAGTGCAGGCATCTAAAAAGAATTTTATTATCTCCTGAGTTTAACTGGTTTCTATAATCCAAAACTTTGGTCTTTAAATTTCTTCACTTTAAATCATACGATTAATATAATTTTAAATGCTCACTCAATATTAAAGACTGAATGACTTACACCAGGAAGATGTAATGGCTCTTCATACTGAGACAATTTGCCAATAGAGGGTAAACCAAAAGACTTGTATGGATCCTAAAAATTCAAACAGAAGAATGCAATATTCTTAGTAATTTGAAGTAAAGGTTTAATCATTATAAAACAGAGCCCCTATAGGCAGTACAGTTTTAGCTTACACTATTTTTCCAAATAATTCAATCTAGGGCATTATTGTCTTTCTATCGCATGTGACTTACGATTATATGTGGCATATATTACATATGACTTACAGGTTCATTAAAAACTAAAGAGAAATATGATGGATAAAGATCAACATTAGTCTCATCTTACTTTGCTAAATATTGGTAAAATTCTGAGCATCCTAAAACATATCAGAAACACATTTTAAAAAATTAAAATAACTTAAAATAAACAACAAAACAGATACGCATTAAGGGTAATGAAAGTAGTGGCCTAAGCATATTTTTAAAAAATAAAATCAACAATTTAACTCATTCAAGATGACATTTAATAATTCACACGAGATCCAAAAAAGTGATACTTGCATCCTACGAAATATATATTCAGTTATAACTGCTTTATGATTACCAAAATAAAACAAAAAAAGAAATAATGGCAATAGCCAAAATATGTCAGATATTAAAAGCAACAATAAACAAATGAAGATATGCATTCCAAGATACCAAAATGTACTGAATGTATTAGTTATTCTAAAAACAACATATAATATCACTACCTTTTATTTCAATAGAAAGACTTTGAGTTCCATAAGTAGAAAACAGAAAAAAGTTACATTATGTTCCAACATTTAATAATGGATGAATACGTATTTTTAAACACCAAATTCCTATACTTTACTTCATGTAGCTAAGACCACCATACAAAAAATTTAAGAAGAGAATGCACTTATTAGCCTAAGTATTTTTGTTGACAATTAAATTAATAATTCATACATGTTTGGTAATTTTTCACAAAAAAATCTTATTAAACAGTTACAAAGAAATAAAAGTAAATTGATCGTTAAAGTTTTTAAATCATATGTTATGGCATTAAGTTTCAGGAAAAATTTTAAATGAATATTGAAGACATTCCCAAATACCTGGGAAAGTATTTAAAATCACATATGTAAGGACTTCTAGAATGTTATTCAACTAAAGTATTTTATTCAATTTCATCTAAATAGCACATAATAATTACTTTATCATCTCTGAAAATGATGGATAAATACCTGGGAAAGTATTTAAAATCACATATGTAAGGACTTCTAGAATGTTATTCAACTAAAGTATTTTATTCACTTTCATTTAAATAGCACATAATAATTACTTTATCATCTCTGGAAATGATGGATAAATTACTTTCACTAAATTTTAAATGCTTGAATTAATGCATACAAAACATTTCAATAAATATCCTCAACCAATTCTGGGATATACAATCAAGTATTTGACTCAGTTTGTAAAATTTGATTTCACTCATTTTACCTCAGCATAAACTCGACATTCAATTGCCCAGCCGTTGATGGGAATATCAGCTTGTTTGTGTCTAAGAGGGTAACCCTTAGCAACACGGATCATTTCTTGGACTAGGTCCAGGCCAGTAATGCATTCTGTGACGGGATGTTCAACCTACAAGGTCAAGAACTGTCAGTCAGTAGGTACATTTTTTTAAAAAAGGTAAACAAACAAATAAATTAGGACATTTGCAAGCCCAAGTGAAAATGAGGTTAATTACACTTAATCCTTCATTCTTCTTAAATGTAAAACATACAATGAAAATAAAATTACCTACTCAAGAGGAAAAAAGAGAAAAAAAAGGAAAAAATAGCATGTTACAAAGCATATAAAACAAAAATCAAATTCTTAGAGGTATTTCTGAATGATATAGGCAACTTCTCTCACTGTTTATTAACATTTGATAAAATATAAGTTTCTAATTTTTAGCTTTAAAACAAACTTTTTAACTTTTCTAAGATACATGTTTTGATTGAAACCATCAACTTGGTCAGTGATCAACCTATTCTGCTAGACTTAACATGGCATCTACAGAGGGAGCTTATGATTTTCCAAAGAACTAGTCCATCCTAAACCTCATCCAGTCATCTGCTTTCACTAACCTATCCTGACAAGCAACCAGATTAGCGTAATCTTATATCAGCGCAGTGTAGCAGAAATGAACAGATGGATCTTTCAGATTTTTTTCCCTCCAGAATTATCTGAGTAATGCTTAGCATGCACAATAACTGAGCAAAACAAGTAAAAATCACTCTGCTCTCTCAGCAAAATAATGCTAACTGTTTAAGATAATGCACTCATTGATTACCTTTCTCTACCACTCAAAAAAATGCTATGTTCTCTTATATGCCTACATACTGACATAACAGCAGACATATCAATATATGGTAGTATAATAAACTATTAAAGTTGTTTAAATCATTTATTATAGTATATAGGAAAGGAAAATATCTACTTTAATCTATTACAATAAAGTTTTAACGATAAAAAGTGGCCATAACTGATTGTTTTGTTCTAAATTTTTAAAGACTTAGATATCGTTTTAAAAGCAATTTGCATCTTTCACAACATGATGAACGTGAAAATATATACTGTACAATAAGACATGTATAACCTCTATCATATTACTTGCCATCTTGGGAAAGAAGGAAGTTTGGGAGGAAGGAAGAGAACATGGATTGCAAAATATCAAAAATGACTATTAAAAATTGTATCAGCATGCAAAAAATTAATTTTTTAAAAATCAATTTATAGTCGCTTCTTTAAAATGCGATTCAGATTTAATTAACTTTTGATACATGGACAAACCAGCCATCTTTCTTACTTCGACTATACTTATGGATGTTGGTTCTTATTCTACATAAGCAATACATTGCTTTTTTAAAAAAATCTTTGAAAAAAAAGATAGGATTCACAATTATTTGATTTTTTGTGTAGTTTCCATAATATTTTAAGGTATTTTGATAACAAAATCTCACAAATCATCAATAAATGCCTATCCTTTGAAATATAATATTATACTGAATCATTTTATTCTATATTTTAAGAATACATTTGTGGGACTAAATATTTTTATAAAATAAACATCAGGATTTATATGTTAAGCATTAATGGTCATTTTAATATTAATATATTGAAATAGTACTTGAAAAGGTACTAAATACTACATTACTATGTACAATTCTATAATCATTCTAGAATTAGGAAAAAAAGACTTCTGACATAAAATTCAATTTACTACTCAAGAACTATTTCACAATAACACATACTTCTTATTAAGATTTTAAATATAAAGTTATCTCTCAAAACTTCCACATAACTTCATGGGCAAATAAATAAAAAAGATTTAATTATAGAAGGCCAACATTGAGTCACCTTTAGCAAATCAATAGTAAAACAGAATGGTAAGTGGTACATGAGAAGCTATTTAAACTGAAAATGGAGAAGCATTACAGAAGTGTGTCTTAACTGGAGAAGGTACCGAACCCTCTGCTGTGATGCACAGACTCTAGGTCAGGGATCGGTAACATATGGCTCTTGAGCCATATCTGGCTCTTTCTACAGGAGCAATAAAGTCAATTTTTTTCAGGCGCTGTTACAGCAGTGTGCACGGTGAGTACTGTCTGGCTCTCATGAAATTACATTTTTTTAAAAACATTTATTAATATTCATTTTTAACATGGTTACATGATTCATGCTCCTACTTTCCCCTTCACCCCCCTGCACTCCCCCGACCCAAGGCCGATGCACATTTCCACTGGTTTTAACATGTGTCATTGATCAAGACCTATTTCCAAATTGTTGATAGTTGCATTGGTGTGGTAGTTTTGAGTCCACATCCCCAATCATAACCACCTCAACCCATGCATTCAAGCAGTTGTTTTTCTTCTATTTCCTTTCCTGCAGTTCTTTCTCTGAATGTGAGTAGTGTTCTTTACCATAAGTTCTTCAGAACTGTCCTGTGTCATTGCATTGCTGCTGGTACAGAAGTCCATTACATTCGATTTTACTAAAGTATATCAGTCTCTGTGTAAGTGTTCTTCTGGCTCTGCTCCTTTTGCTCTCTGCATCAATTCCTGGAGGTCTTTCCAGTTCACATGGAATTCCTCCAGTTTATTATTCCTTTGAGCACAATAGTATTCCATCAACAGCATATACCACAATTTGTTCAGCCATTCCCCAATTGAAGGACATATCCTCATTTTCCAGTTTTTTGCCACCACAAAAAGCGCAGCTATAAATATTTTCATACAAGTCTGTTTATCTATGATCTCTTTGGGGTACAATCCCAACAATGGTATGGCTGGATCAAAGGGCAGGCATACTTTTATAGTCCTTTGAGCATAGTTCCAAATTGCCTGCCAGAATGGTTGGACCAGTTCACAACTCCACCAGCAATGCATTAATGTCCCAATTTTGCCACATCCCCTCCAGCATTTATTACTCTCCCCTTCTTTCATTTTAGCCAATCTGCTAGGTGTGAGGTGATACCTCAGAGTTGTTTTGATTTGCATTTCTCTAATTATTAGAGATTTAGAACACTTTCTCATGTGTTTATTGATTCTTTTGATTTCTTTCCTGAAAACTGCCTATTCATGTCTCTTGCCCATTTTTCAATTCGGGAATGGCTTGATTTTTTATACAATTGATTTAACTCCTTGTATATTTGAGTAATTAGACCCCTGTCAGAGTCTTTTGTTATAAAGATTTTTTCCCCAACTTGTTGTTTCCCTTCTGATTTTGACTACATTGTTTTTGTTTGTACAAAAGCTTTTTAGCTTAATATAATCAAAACCATTTAATTTACATTTTGTAATTTTCTCTAACTCTTGCTTGGTTTTAAAATCTTTCCTTTCCCAGAGATCTGACAGGTATACTACTTTGTGTTCACCTAAATTACTTGTAGTTTCCTTCTTTATATTCAAGTCATTCACCCATTCTGAATTTATCTTGGTGTAGGGTGTGAGATGTTAATCTAAACCTAATCTCTCCCATATTGTTTTCCAAATTTCCCAGCAGTTTTTGTCAAATAATGGATTTTTTTTCCCAAAAGTTGGGCTCTTTGGGTTTATCATACACTGTCTTGCTGACATCATTAACCCCAAGTCTATTCCACTGATCCTCCCTTCTATCTCTTAGCCAGTACCATATTGTTTTGATGACTGCTACTTTATAGTATAGTTTAATATCTGGAACTGCTAGGCCCCCTTCCTTCACATTTTTTTTCATTATTTCCCTTGATATTCTTGATCTTTTGTTATTCCAAATGAAATTTGTTATAATTTTTTCTAATTCACTAAAGAAGTTTTTTGGTAGTTTGATAGGTATGATGTTAAATAGGTAAATTGATTTAAGGAAAAGAACACTATCCATATTCAGAGGAAGAAATACAGGAGAGGAAACACAGAAGAAAAACAACTGCTTGAAAACATGGGTTGATGCAGACATTATTGGAGATGTAGACCTGAAAGGACCACACCAATGCAACTATCAATAACAGGGATATAGGTCTTGATAGATGGCACCTTCGGTTTTAGCCTCAGGGCAGATTAAGCAGTAAGACTAATCCAATCAATACAGGATTAATCCCATCAATTGGACAGACAGGAAGTCTTCAGAGAGCAGAGAAAGTAACTACAAATCTCCATTACCAGATGGGAGAAGATCTTTCATCAAAGATTATTAAATACATCTGCTCAAATGAGCAGAACAAAAAAGGAAAAAATATGAGTAAGCAACAGAAAAAAAAAAGAAATTGGACAATTGACAGCTTCTTTCAAGGAAGTAAAAAGAGAACAAATGAAATAGAAATAGAAGAGGAAGTAGTTCCAGCGAACTGGACACAGGCTTTCGAAGATCTCAAAATTCAATAAACTCAAGAACTTAAAATTCAATTAACTGAAGAACTTCAGGAACTCAAAAAACAATCAAAAGGGGCTGAAGACAATTTGAAAAAGGAAATACATGAACTAAAACAAGAAAATAAAGTGTTAAAAGGCAGAATTGACTAGCCTGAAAATGAAGCAAAGAAGGCAAAAGATGATCTACAAAGAAAACCAGAACAGAAGGAGAAGGATGACCAAAACGCCAGGGATGAAATTCAGTCTTTAAAAAACGAAACTCAACAACTAGGAGCAACTGACTTCACAAGGCAGCAAGAATATAAAAAACAAAATGAAAAAATGAAAAATTTGAGGAGAATATGAAACACCTCATTGATTCAACCAAAGATCTGGAGAACAGACCTAGAAGAGACAATTTAAAAATTATTGATTTACCAGAACATCATGACAAAAGAAAAAGTTTAGATAGCATCTTACAAGAAATCATCAGAGAAAATTGCCCAGAGATTCTCGAACAAGAGGGAAAAGTGGAAATTGAAAGAATCCACAGATCACCTCCTACATTTAATCCACAACTGACAATTTCCAGGAATATTAAGCCAAATTCAAAAACTACCAGACAAAGGAAAAAAATACTACAAGCTGCTAAAAAGAAGTCATTCAGATATCAGAGAACCACAGTTAGGATAATACAGGATCTGGCTGCATCTACATTGAAGGACTGGAAGTCATGGAACATAATATTCCGGAAAGCAAGAGAACTGGGTCTACAACCAAGAATCAACTATCCAGCAAGACTAACTATATTATTGCAGGGGAAAGTATGGTCATTCAATAAAATCAAGGGCTTCCAAACATTCATCAAGAAAAACCAGACTTAAACTTGCTGCTGAAACCCAGAACTCAAGAGAATCAACATGAGGTAATTAAGAGAATGGGTGAAGAAGAAAAAAAAATTCTTGATTTGTTCATAGATACAGAAGCTAGCAAATCAGTGTTACAAACACCTCCTGAAGACTGCATGGTGATTGGGTCAATGGAAGTGCTTGGGTCTAAGAGGAGACTTCAAAGAATAGCAAAACTATAGTCTAAAATGGTATCCTTGAGACTCCTCTCTGTAGATCATGCATTTCTTCTAATGCATTCTTGCCCTAGGAACCTAATGGGTAGAGATTTGTTGTGTAAACTGAGAGCAAAAATTTGGTGCACATCTTTTGAAGACATATCATTACATCTTCCAGAAGAATCAGTGAAAGCCTTTCCAATGCTTTTCTTAGATTCAGTAGAGGGAAAGGGAGACATAGGATTAGTTTACCCAATACCTGATGACATCCCTAAAGATATTTGGGCTGTGTCTTCTACAGATGTGGGTTTATTAAAGACAGCAACACCAGTCAGGGTGAGGACTAAAGGTGGACCTGCAATATGCATACCACAATATAAACTTAGTAAAGAGGGTATAGATGGAATCACACTGATAATCAAATCCTTAATTCAACAAGGCATAATAATCCCTTGCTACTCTGAATAAAATACATCAATCCTTTAAATAAAAAAGCCAAAACTAGATAAAAATGGCAAACCAGTCTACTGATTCATCCAGAATTTAAGAGCAGTAAATGACCATATAGTAAAGAATCACCCAGTAGTGCCTAGTTCAGCAACTCCTATCTCATCAATCCCAATCATGTTAGATATTTCAGTTTAGTAGATTTATGTTCAGTTTTTTTCTCAATCTCTATTCATGAAGAGTTACAAAAGATTTTTACTTACACATGGGAAGGATTTCTTTTCACTTGGAGGTGGTGGCCCCAGGGATTCTCTGAGAGCCCAAATCTCTTTTCAATAATCTTAAATAAAGACTTTTATATAATAATGATCAAATTCAGGGAGAGCAAGCTAGTGCATTTAGTGGAAGACATTCTGTTAACTTCCCTGAATGAAAAAGTTTGTTTGGGGGTTGGCAAATTTATTTGAGTTTTATAAATGTGAACATAAAATTTCAAAAGCAAAACTACAGTGATGATTGCAAAGGGTTGAGTATTTAGGGTTCATACTATTGGGAGGTTCTAGAAATATTACCCAGAAAAGAATTGCTGATATCCAGAAACTGAGTGCTCCAAAAACTAAAAAGCAGCTCAGAGCAATTCTTGGGACAATGGTATTCGGCCATCAGTGAGTCCCTGGGTATAGGGTATAGGTATGAGATACCTAAGTGTCTTTCTGATTTAGCAAGAACTTCAGAACCGGAACCTCTAAAGCTCAAAACCAGAACATCTGCAAGCATTTGCAAAGCTAAAAGAATCTATCCTGTCAGCCCCAACATTAGGGATCCCACATTATTCAAAACTGTTTCAGTTTTTTGTTAATGAGCACAGAGGGATTGCATCAGGGGTACTAACACAGACTTTGGGACAGAATTTCCGTCCATTTAGCTATTTCAGTTGTCAGTTAGATCCAATAGCAGCTGGAACAGTGCCCTGTCTCAGAGGCACTACAGTCACTTCAGTGTTAGTGCAAAAATCAGCTGATTTAGTTTTGGGGTCTCCTTTGACAGTTTATCGTGCACATGAAATAGAATCACTTATGAGAAAATTTTGTACCCAAGCTTTTTCAGATCAGAGAATTTCTAGGTACGAAATTATTCTTTTGGGTAATGAGAGCATAGAGATAAAGAGGTGTAGTCTCTTTAATCCAGTAACACTACTACCCAATTTGCCAACTAATGGGGATCCACTTCATGATTGTGAAGTAGTAAAATTAGTGGAACAACCGAGGCAGGACTTAAGAGATATCCCTCTCAAAAACCCTGACCTAATTTTATTTACTTATGGTTCTTCCTACATACAAGATGGTATCCACTACATGAAAGCTGCAGCAGTTATAGAGTTTGAGACTCTGTAGTATGCATCATTACCCAAAAATATAAGTGCACAAGGGGCAGAACTCATAGCACTGAAGCAAGCCTGCATTCTTGCAGAGGGCAAAATTGCTAATATCTATAGAGAATCAAAATATGTGTTTTCAATATGCCATGCAATGAGATCTATTTGGAAAAACTGGGGATATATAACAGCAGGAGCCAAACAGGTGGCACATGCAGAAATAATAACAGAGTTGCTAGAAGCTATCCAGAAACCAAAGCACATAGCAGTAATGCATTGCTGAGGTCATTCTTTTGGAAAGGATTCAGTGTCTAAAGGGAATTATAGGGACGATGTCACAACCAAATTTGCTGTTAGGAAGGGTCCATTCTATGTTATGAATCTGTCCATCATAGAGTGATCTTCAAGAAGCATATCAGAACTCTGAGATTAAAACATGGAAGGAAAACCCTGGAGCTAGATAGAGAAGTAAATATGGGTGTCAAACACTGGAAAACCAATCCTATCAAAAGTTTTACTATCATATATGTCATGTCATCCATAGCAAAGGACACTTTGGCACTCCGGCATTGGTAGATTCCATAAAATGAACTTGGATTGCACCAGGAATTAGTACCATTACAAGTAGAGTCTATATTAGCTGTTCTATCTGTCAAAATTTCAATCAGGTAGTATTTAAAAAGAAAGGATTGAGAGGAAGACCTTTAGCATACTGCCCATTTGAAAATTTGCAGGTAGACTATATTAGCATGCCTAAGGCAGGAAAATACAAGTATTGCTTAGTATTGGTGGATAGACTAACAAGGTGGCCAGAAGCATTTCCATCTGCAACAAACACAGTAGGGTTTATAGTGAAAATGTTGCTAAGGGAGATTATTCCTAGATATGGAATCCCAGGCTCTATAGACTCAGATTGAGGATCACACTTTACAAATGAAATATTAAACCAAGTGTATGAAAACCTAGGAATAACAGCAAAATTCCATGTGCCACATCATCCACAGAACTCTAGACAAGTGGAGAGGTTTAACAGAGAGATAAAAACCATGGTGGGAAAGCTCTGTATAGAGACTTATCTGAAATGGTCAGACATTCTTCCATTGGCACTATTCTATCTAAGAATTAGACCTAGAACTGATTTACATGTATCAGCTTTTGAAATGTTGTATGGCCATCCACCATTGCAAGCAAAAACATGTAAGACTGCTTACGCATCAATGTTAGGAGGAGATTTGCAGATTGTATCCTACATCAGTGCTTTGCAAGAAGGAATAAGAGAGCTTCATGACATAGGAGTGTTTGTTCAGTCTGGTCTGCTGGACTATTCCTTACACAATATTAAACCAGGAGATTCAGGGTATGTTAAGAACCTTGCAAAAACATCTGCCACACAAGAAAGTCAGGTTGATCCTGTCAGCATTATTTTAGCTTCACCTACAGCAATAAAAATCTTAGAAAAAGATTCATGGATTCATTGCTCACATATAAAATTAGGACACAGAAATGACAGAGAAAATGGAGAAGAAGAAATAGAAATTGGGAGAGAAGGAGATGAAGAAGAGATAGAAAACAGTTAAACAGAGGAGAGCTGAGAGATTTCATCAGGCAAGCAGTCTATAGGCAAAAAGTTCAGTAAAGGAGAATACGATTCCAGTGGAAGAAGAGAATTCAAACAGACCAGAGTGGAAAAGAAGCAAAGTAGACTGTAGGATGACAGCAGAAGCAGAAGCAGCTGACCTAATGCTGACAGGGAAAGGACAGTACAAGGATTCTGCAAAGAAGAGGAACAGACGAATGATGAACACAAGACAGTGAAATTATGTGTCATTAAACATAGTACATTTACAAAATTAGTTGTATTCAACACTACACATAGCTACCAAGAACTGTGAAAGCCAGAAGAGAATCAAGAGGCAACATGAGAAGAGGAGAGCTGAAGAGTTTGGTAAGTATATATGCATCCAACATGTACATAATTAGGATACATGTCTCACTACATGTTATAGAATCTTTGGATAGGATAGGATAGGATAGGATAGGATAGGATAGGATAGGATAGGATAGGATAGGATAGTAGGTTAGATTAAAAACATTACCTCAATAAGGTCTTACCTGAATAGAAGATCTGATTTGAGATATTCTACTTAGGTAACATCAGGAAACATGCAGGAATATGTAGAGATTAGGATTTACTAAAAGGTGGTGAGATGCAGTACATATTACATACACAAATAAATAGGTCTGTAAACATATGTATATAAACTTGTAAAAGAGTTTAGGATGACATAATTGTAATATAGAGAATGTACCTATATGTAAATACATGTATATATGTGTATAAGTATACATGTGTATATATGGAATGTTCATAGATGCTATAATGAAAGTTTTTACAAATCTGTACATATATGTATATATGTAAGATAAATTTTTGTACATATATGTAGGTATAGAGAGAGAGATTGTGTAAAATAACTGTTTGAATAGTTAAATTATTGAAAAACTTAGAGCCTTAAGATAGTTTAAAGTTCTATGTAGACAGTTTTGTTTTATGTGATAGCAATAGCATTTAGCATAGGAAATTTTTGTTTCAAATTGTTCAGCTTAGATTTTTTTAATGTATTTTGCATGAGTTTATTTTTAGTCAGATAGATTGTGTTGCTTGTAAAAGCTTATGCTACATTGTGTTTTACTGTAATTTCTCTATTTTTCTATTTATATACATTGCTATAATATTTTTAGATTAATTGTTTTGTGTATTAGCTTAGCATCATTTTTTTAAAAAACTGTTTTTTAAAAAGTTTTATACTTGCATTTTGATGTTCAGAGTTTTATTACATTCTTTTATATTTTGCAGTTTGAATTTGTATTAAGAAATTTTCTTGCTTGTTTTGTTTTGCAACTGTTTGCACTTTGTTTTGATCGTTGTAACAGTTTATTGTAAATCCCTTTCCTTTTCTTTCCCTTTCCCTTTTCCTTTGCCTTTTCTTTTCCTTTTCCTTTCCTTTCCTGTATCCTTTCCCCTATCCCTTTTCCTTTCCTTAGTTTAATTCCTTAGACTAAGGTAGTTAAGAAAAGGATAAGATAAATGAGTGTAGGCTGTTGTTTGGGGTAAGAATATTAGTTAGGAATAAGATAAGGGGAATTAAGCTTGTTGGTGCCCAGACACCAAAACATTTTTGGCAAAATGAATTTTGGTCTGTGCAAAAGGGTAGAATAGTATAAGGAAAGAGACAAACAGGTAAGAGGTTTTGCACAGAGAGCAGGGTGCTGGATCTGGCCACATGCCCTGGAACCAGAGGCTGTGTTCTAAGAATGAGTGGACATTATAAGAAAGGACACAGAGAACTGCTGGGGGCTTTTAGGATTTCCTGTTAAGGGATAAGCCTAAAGCTGAGAATTTCCTCCCACTTGTGATCTCTATAAGGTGAGGAGGGAGTTTGATTCTTTTTCTAGGACCCTGCAAAGGGGTGCCAGAAGACCAGAATGCACCCCTTTGCAGGGTCCTAGAAAAAGGGGGTTGGCATAGCTAGAAACTTTAGATTAGGGCATCATATCATCACTCCCTTCCAAGTGACTTTGTTTGAAAATCAACCCTTGAAGTTGTTTTATAACCTGCCTGAGAGTTGGTTATGCACACTCAGCCTGAGGTGGCCTATTCTCACTGTGGGATACCCTCAATCTTGGTATCTCACATATACAACAACTATCAGTCAGAGCATCCACATATTTCACAATCATATTTAAACAAGAATAAGTTAAGGACCCAAATATTATTTTAGAAAAGTCAGACATGACAGGCTTCCAGAGATTACTAAAAACAAACAAGGAGAATATATATTTCTCTTCAGTGCATGGCATTTTATAATAACTAAGAATTAGAGCACTAAAAATCTTCAAAAGAATAAAGGTAAGTAGAAATATTAAACATGTCATTGAAATAAAACTATATCCCATAAAGGGCCAATTAAGAAACCCAAAAGTTAATAGATGAGTAAATAATCCCTAAAGAATAAGGAAGTATTCTTTATACTTGCAAAGAAGCTATGATAAGCTCTGAAAGAATAATATTTTAATTGATAAATTCATTAAATATAATGACAATGAGACAATAAACTAAAAATTTTGTGTTATAATCAAAGTAGTCCTTAAAGGAAATTTTCCAGCTCTAACCATTTTCATTAATTACAAAGAAAGAAGAGATCAACAAAGTAGACTAGTATCTTTTTATAAAAAATTAAAACAATCAAGAAATAAAAATACCCACTCAAGTACCAAAATACAAATCTTGAAAAAAGAAATCAATAAAACTGAAAGCAAAAAAAGAGCTTTTTTAATAATAAGTAAAATGAGGAAAAGTAGACTTTTTTTTAACCTAAAATATTCAATAGAGAGACAACCATTGGTTAATTTGATTTTTGAAAACTAAATCAATGATACCAAAAAGAAATAAATGCATTGATGGCTATGAAAGAAAAAAAATTATTAGAAACTAATTTGCCCCAATTATATATTAATAAAAACAATAAACTAAATTAAATGGATGACTGTTTAAAAATATATAAAATAATTGTCATAAAAGAACAAAAAATAGACTTACATAATGCAATAAAAATAAACAAATTCATGTTTATTATATATAATATTATATATATTAGGTGTAAGATATATTTTATATAATAATAAATTAAATATTAATAAATTAATAAATAAAATAAGTGAGCTCCCCTCCCCAAAAAAAGAAACTCCATCCCTCAGCAACAAAATATTTACAAGTTAATTCTATCAAGTATATTGGAAAAATTTCAATATGCAAAAAAGATACTACTAAATCATTTCTATGATACAAATGTTTTCTTTATACCTACACCAAAAAGAATCAAAATAAAAAGAAAACTAATGTTGTCTTCGTTACCGATATGATAAATTATATTCATATTTTCCTAACACTTCTTAACATCTCTTTATCTCTCATATAAATCTTATCAGTTCATAATGTACACCTTATATTACTAGAGTCTCCTTGCTAATAAACAATCATAATTATACTGTTATATATTATGCTACTGACATTCTACAATCATATAATATAGATACACACACACACATAAAATATTCATAATCTCTTTTTAGATTGTCTATCTTCTCTTTTGATAATAGCAGTATGACAGTTTCCACTTCTTTGCTATCTCATCAGAAGCCTCTCCATCCTTTCTCACTCCTTCTAAATGGCTGTAGATTGGGAAAATCAAACCTATTAGTTCAAGGCTCTGAATGAGGGAGATACAAGGAATAATGTACATAATTTTAAAGCAAAGAGTATGACAATTATTTCAATGTTGAAGGGGCTTTTTTCTGTTATTTTTAGATATAGGGCTAAATTCCAAGTACCATTTTATTGTATTACATGATTTATAAAAATTAGTTTTTCTAAAATTAATCACATGAAAACTAAGAGAGATACATTCTGAAATACTTTTAAAATGTTTACATAATTTCAGCAAATTATATTGATATCCAAAAAAGCCACAAATAGAAATCCAATTTTTAAAAAATTACTATTGGAATATCAGGAAAATACTGAGAATTTTCCTCAAATTCATTCTTGAAATTCCTGAGAACCAAGAAAATGTCTGATTTAAATTCTGGCATATGTTCATTAATGGGTGCCTATATTTCTACAAACAAACATACACACAAATATTTTGAAAAAGGATTATTTTTATAAGAGTAGAAATTGTATAACTAAATGTATGTTTCCCTTCAAAATAGTCATCTTAGAAAGTCACAATAATATTGGATATGCGTCTTTTCTCCTATGATCTCTTTAGGGTACAAACCCAGCAATAGGATGGCTGGATTAAAGGGCAAGAAAAATATCTATAGCTGCGCTCTTTGTGGTAGCAAAAAACTGGAAAATGAAGGTATGGTCATCAATTGGGAAATGGTTGAACAAACTGTGGTATCTCTTGGTGATGGAATACTACTGTGCTCAAAGGAATAATAAACTGGAGGAATTCCATGTGAACTCGAATGACCTCCAGGAATTGATACAGAGTGAAAGGAGCAGAACCAGGAGAACATTGTATGCAGAGACTGATACACTGGCAAAATCAAATGTAATGGACTTCTGTATTAGCAGCAATGCAATGACTCAGGACAGTTCTGAGGGATTTATGAGAAAAAACACTATCCATATTCAGAGGAAGAACTACAGGAGTGGAAACACAGAAGAAAAACAACTGCTTGAACACATGGGTTGATGCTGACATGATTTGGGAAGTAAACTCTAAACAACAAACCTAGTACAACTATCAATAATATAGAAATAAGTCTTGATAGATGACATATGAAGAAACCAGTGGAAATTCGCATCAGCTACTACGTGGGAGGGAGGTTCTGGGGGGGGGGGGAGGACAATTTTTTCTAAAAAAAAAATAATAATGTTGGATGTGAACTATGCATTTGTGGAATTATCTTCAGAGCCAGTTTTAAGGCTACTAATGAAAAAAGTTTCATTACTTCAGAGTTAAATTGGTACCAAAAAAAATTTTTTAAGAGTATTACTCCATCACTTGTTTACCAAACTTGGTTCTAAATGTCAGGTACTTTTGAAAGTCAAATTTAACCTTTAGTACAAATATATGCTACCATAAAGATGTTCTGAAAAAAAGTTCTATAGGTAATGAAGACAATTCTAAAAGCAAAATTGAAAAGAATATATTAAGCAATAACAACACTTGGAATTAGTTGTACAGTCTCTCAATGTGTCTTCATTAAAGAGATTCATCTAGATATTAAAATTCTGGATTAGTAAATCAGTCAAATTTTTTGTAGGTATATAAACACACAGCTAAGAAGTTAAGTAAGAGTTTTCAATTGTTTAGGAAGAAAACAATCAAAGCATGGTGACTAGGTACACAGGAACTCACAGAGGCAAGAATTTCACCTCTGGCAAATTTCCTGGTCAAGAATACAAAAATACATATTTGCATCTCCACTTTTGTGATTGTTATTTCTTTTAAAATTGATTGCTTTTCTTACCTGAAGTCTAGTATTCATTTCTAAGAAATAAAAATTCTTCTTTGAGTCTACAAGGAATTCCACCGTTCCAGCAGAAGAATATTTCACTGCTCTGGCAAGAGCAACTGCTTGTTCTCCCATGGCTCTTCTAGTCTCTGGGTCCAAAAAAGTGCTACAAATATACAAAAAGTGCCTTTATCAACTTAGAAAAAATGTACTCAGTCAAGTAATGTTTTATATGGAATATATTCAAAATAAAACATAAATAATGTAAATTTGTAAAAACATATCTAATACATTTTCAAAATGTAAACAAACATAAATAACAGTTTTCTCCTAATATTGGCTCGTTTACCACTAAATTGACATACTAACAAAGATTTACAAGTAAAATTATTTAATGTATACATCTTACATTACTAGGATAAAAATAGAAATGCATACAAATATATAACTCCCATAAACTAAAGGGTTTTTAGGAAGACCTGAGGCATTAAAGAAATTATCTAGTCCAAAGATCATTAAAAATCAAAAATTTTAGTAAAAGGGAGTTGCATTTAAAGAAAAGGTGACAGTTTGAAGGAATGAAGTCTTGCCAAGTAAAAGAGGGATGAAAGGACTAATTTTTGAAAAGGAAGAAGATATATTTAAAAACAGGTTTTTTTAAAGAAGAACACTCGACGAGAAAAATGGTGTGGCTGAGTCTTATATTATATCAAAAGGCAATAATTTATTTTGTAAAATTCATAATCACCTATGATAGCATTTACATAATTATCTACCAAATAAATATATGTTGGATTTCATTTTTTGTTTTTTTCATGAGAAGGAAATTTTAAAATTAAGATTAATTAAAAGCCATGTAGTAAACAGAGAATTTAATAAAGTTATTCCTAATAACAAAAGAAATATGACCAAAAAATTAATCACTGCTAGTAAAGTTTAGTCTGAAATCAGTATATAAAAATGTGTTATCCCTGCTAAAAAATAGTTTAAATGTTATATGTAATTCATATGAAAAGGCATAAGATTCTGAATTTCACATTGAATTTTCCAACTTCTAAATCATTACTAAGGAACATTAAGAAATAGTTGGTAGAAAACATACAAGGTAAAGAAAGATCATCAGTTAACTAAAATATTTGCAAATTCCTATTGCACTATAACTTCAAGCTATATTTTCTATTAAATTTTCTATTTCTATTTCTATTAAATTTCAAATGTTATCATTATAGGATGAACTGATTTTTAATGTGGAAAAAACTGTATGTAAAGAAATTATGAAGGATTGCAAGTTAATACCAACCTAAATAAAAATAAGCAGTGATGAAATTCCATTTAGGACTAAATGAAAGAAAAACAACTGGTCTTAAAAGCAAATTTGTCAGAATGGGTCTGAGAACCCCAGCCAAAAGCTGAGAGAAAAAATAATAGTCACATAAAACAACTGAAATACCAATACTTTTTAAATAAAACCAATTATTCCATAATAAATCCTATATAATTATGGACAAGCATTAAGCTAAACCTTAGGGTTTCAAAAACAAGCATCCTTATTCTCAAAAAGCTTACATTCTGCTGGAGGGAGGGATTCCATATATACATGAGTAGGTAAATATGTGAAATGGGGTAAATATGTGGAAATCTTAGGTTGAAAAAGTATATTAACAATTGGGAAGAGATGAAATGTCAAGTTCAAAGAACAGTAGAAGCTAGTTTGTTTGAAACCTGGAACGTATAAAATAATGTGAAATAAAGCTACTAGTATGGATAGGTTAGAGGCAGATTAGGGAACTTAAAACTACAGGCTAAAAAATTTGCATTTTATCTGTGAAGCAATAAGGAGACACTGAAGGTTTTTGAGTCAAGGGAATGACATAGTAGGAAATATAGGAAAGGAGATATGTAAGAAGCAGGAAGAGCAATTAAAGGTCATTTCAATAGTAATAATAAAGTAATGAACAATTCAACAAACATTTATTTAATAAATACTACAGTACTAGGTACTAGGTAAAAAAGGAAAGTCCTTGCCATTCAGAAGTTTACATATAGGGTGGGGAGGAGAGAATTAAAGAGGACAGCTATATGCACAGATAAGTAAATATAAAACATATTTATTTTAAATGTAAAATATACAAAATAATTTCTGGGGGTGGATAAAAACAATAACAGGAGAGAACAAGAGAAATTTCAAATAGAAAATAGCCCGTAAACTAAATTTCTAAGGTTGGGAGGGATTCTACCTAGCAAAAGAAGGGAGATTATTTCCAGATATTGGAGACTAACCTATGTAAAAGCACAAAAATTGAAAGTATAATGTCATATAGAAGGACAAGAAGGACAGTTTGATTGGAAAGAGTGATTGAAATGGAGTAATATGAAAAAAAAAGTCTGGAAGAGACAGCCAAATGACTGGTTTTAAAAGCCAAACAGAAAAGGTAGTATTTTATCCTAAGAGGAAGCCACAGAAATTTCTGTTCTGATAAAAATTCTGATATTCTGTTCTGATAAAAATCTCTACTGAAGATAAACTGAAGCACAAAAGTCCCAAGATAATTTCTTTATTAGCAAGACCAGCAGTTGCCAATATAAAAGTGATTGACTTGTCAGTGACATTAGATACACCTTAAATTCAGAGCAGTTTTTTTTTTGATACAGTCTAGTGGTTATATGAGGTCTAAGACTGATTTCTCTATAAGAAAAGCAAAGGGTGGGTTATACATCACACTGACTGGTAAGAAAAGACTATAGAGTCCACAGTAACAGAGAAAACAGTTGGTCAACATCCTCTGGAAAGTCCTATGCCATATATCACTCAATACTAAAGAAACATAGTACTGACCAGCTTGACTGGTCAACCATTCCATACCTTATCTCCTTCAAGAGATAGGACCAGCTTGTAGCCCTTAAGATTTGGGTACCTAAGATCTTACAAACTCTATTACTAAGGACTATGCAATTAAATTCAAATCAGATCCATAGATATTAGTTACAGTGATTAAAACTCTTAAACAATACTCATACAATAATCAATTTCACACTTCTATAGCAGAAGAGTAGCATAGTCAAACATGTGCTATAGCAATATCAATTTAGCAAATGAGTAGAAAATGGATTGCAGAAAGAAGACCAATTAAGAGGTCAGTCATCACAATCAACAATCCAGGTCAAAGGACACTCACACATAAAACTACCTTGGGGGCTAGGTGATTTGAGAAATAGAGGGGTAGCTGCAGAGGAATAATCAATAGGGCTGTCCAGTAGACAGCTAATTGCAGATGGGAACTAAAGAAGAGGGGAGAATCAAGTGTGACTCATAGGTTGTGAACCTAAAAGACTTCAGGGATGTTATTCTTCTCAAAAGAAATAGGGAAGTCAATTTGAAAATTTTAAAACTCTAACCAACAGAATGATGAATCAACAATTCAAAGAATCAGTGATGAAGCCCTCTACCAATCTCCTGAGAGAGAAGTGATAAACTTAGGATGCAAAAATCAATAAACATATTGTGATATAGTCAATATGGGAATTTGTTTTCCTTGATTATGGATTTTTGTTTAAAGGTTTTTATTTTTGTTTTTTTATGGAAGAGGAGGCAGATGAGGGAAAAAGAAAAGAAATGCTTATTAATTTAAAATAATTTTACGATAAAATTAGAAAGAAGATTGGGTTTGGTAGAAAAGAAAATTAGTTGTTTCAGACAATATACATTTTGGATTCCTATAAGACATCTAAGTGCAAATGTTCAAGAGTCACTGAGGTGAGAATGGAACTCATGAAATAGATAAGAACTAAATATATAGATCTGAGAGTGATCTGAAGAGAGAAGAGAGTCAAACACACTGGAATTCATTAGATCACCAAGACACTGTGTAGAGAGGAAGATCCAGGACAGAAATATGAAGTAAGGACAAGCAAAAGAAATAATGCATGTTTCAAGATCCAAAGGCTGCTGAGAAAACTGGAAGTAGAGTGGTCAATTGTATCAAATTCTGCAGAAAAGTCAAGTAGAGTAAAAACTGAAGAAAGAATATCTATCATATATAACTTTTTAATAAAAGATAAAATGTGTGTGGTAGTTATCAAAAAAGCACTGTGCTGGCAATCAAGAGACCTAGGTTCTAGTTCTAGTGCTACTCATACACTATATATGACTTTTAAATAAATCTTTTCACCTCTTTAAACTTTAACTGCATCATTATCATGGGAAGGAATTTGGTCTACTTGATTACTAAATTTCTATTTATGTCTAAGATTCTATGATTTTATTAAGGAAAATAATTTTAGTGTTTTAATTTATTAGGGAAATAACTATTGAATCATTTTTAGTATGCACAGTTGATTGTTTTTGTGACTTATGCAATGCTGAATACTCAAGATGGCAAAACTAATTTATAAACCTGTTCTTTTAGGTAAATACAATCTACTTTAATATTACTTGCAAAATTGACTCAGTAGAAAACCATGATAAAAAACAAAGACAAAATTTATTATAATTTCATGTTTTCAAGGGTTAAAATAAAATTATCTAGTTACTTTAATTGCATGTAACTAGGAGATAGTAGGTGTCCATTCAATTAATGAATATCCATCTAACTAATAAATAAATGTGATTAAATCAAGAACTATCTACATTATATCATGAGTAGAAAAAGCACAGTGTTACTTTTTACCAAAAATCAAACCTGCTTTTGAAGTTATCCATGATATTTTATGGTTGGAAGTCAGTACAAATGTTAAGCTTTTTCTTCATTAATGACATAATGATATAGATGGCCTTAGGAATATTGTACTATTTACTGTTACACCTGCTGTTGTAGATGAGCCAAGTCACAAAGTTGTACAGGAAATTCAGCATAAAATTTATGATCCAATATCAATATAAGTGGTAAAAGCACTAGAAAAATCCCCAGAGAAGAATTTAGCTCAACTTAATGGACTTCTCATGATTTTCTAGCATTGGGATCAGTCTTATAGTACTCTAACCCAACAAATATCAAGAATATGTTTTTTGGAACTACCAAATGTTCATATGTACATTTACTTACAGAATACATACATACACTGACACCCAATCAAAGTCAAAGTACTGGCAGGAACTATCAGCTTAGGCAAATTAATGGATATTTTAAAAATTACTATTATATTGACTAATTCATTATGTTTTTTTTAAGAAAAGAAAACTTACCCTATGGAAATGCATATAAAAACAAAAAATTATTATTACCAATGGCCATCAACCATGGAAACTTACCTTGGTGCCTCCTCTACTACCTTTTGATTTCTTCTCTGGATTGAGCATTCTCTTTCATTAAGCCACAAAGCATTTCCTTTTTTATCGCACAAAACCTATGAAAATAAATGTTAAAATAATTATGCATTTTTGGATGCAAATCACATACTAATTGTAGCAGCTAACATTTAAAAAACACTATTTTAAGATTTATAATACTTTAAATGTATCACCCTCATAATAACTAGCTAAGATATATATTTATAAATGAGGAAATGAGGTCAAAAGGTTGAGTAAGCCATTTCTAAAATGAAGGTAGCAAGTGGCAAGAAAGAAACCTAAAACCAGGTCTTCCTGAATACAGAATTCTCTCTACTCAACCATGCTGTCTCCCTTCCCCTAGTACCACCCCTCCAAAAAACTAACATAGAAAATAAAATGTTTGACCCTAGCAGTCCATAAAACAAAGAGATATACAATAATCCTCAGTCCTTTCCAGAATTTCTACAGCGATCACCATTGATGACAGAAGAACATTTGGACTATGATAAACAAATACTCAATTTACCATACATGGAAATAAAATTGGCACTAAGATGATTAAACAGTTGGATCTGCCCAAATATGGGCAGATTTGAAAAGATTAAACAATTTTGAAGGTTCTGAATAGTTTATTTTCAATATTCCTCAAAAAGGGAGAGGGAAGGATATCAAAGGAATAGAAAAAATCTAAATCTTTATCACTGTGCACTACACACTCAATACAATACAATAGCAGTGTTTGCAAGAAGGTTAGTTTAGAGAAAAAGTTAATAAATTCTGATCACTCTGCCATTTCAGAGGCAATTAAAAAAAACACAATATACATTGCTCTATTTTTTAAAGCTACTGCTCACTTCTTAACTCCTTACAGTCTAATACTAATGATTTAACTACAGCATCTCTCCAAAATTATCAATGATTTCTTAATTACTCAATCTGTTACCCTATTCTCAGTATTCATTCTTCTTGACATCTCTGCCAATTGTTGTCATTCCACCTATTCCTGCTTTCAAGCACCTATATAAATACATACATAGATAAATACACACACACACACACACACACACAGTAAACTGTGTTGGGGAGTGGGGAGGATTCCCCTTTTTGGAAAATGGCAGGAATTATCTTGCCTGCTTACATTTGTATCCCCAGCACATGGCAGGGTACTTACCTGCAATGTGTCAGGGCCACTACTACCTTTTTAGTCACAGAGACTCACAAGCTATGTGTCACCCTCAACTTCTCACTCTTACCCAAATATCCAGTTAGATGCCAAGTCTTATCAGTTCTACTTTTAGTCACTCAGATATATCCTCTGCTCTCTGACACTGCTGTCACTATGGTACAGACTCTCATCACTTCCTGCCTGGATTATTACAATAACTCTCTGGCCAGGAACCTCATACTTGGATTATTATACAACAGTCTTTTTAGGATCATATGTAAAATCCTCTATCATTTAAATCCCATAATAACCTGGCCCATCCTATCTTCTGGTTTTCTTATACCTTACTCCTGAAATGCCATCCCCAACCCACATGTACTCTGATTCAATGACAGAGGCCTCTATGTTATTTCTCAGACAAGATACTCCACATCTCAGCTCTGGAAATTTTTGCAGGCTATGCTTGGAATCCTCTCCCCCCTCATCAATATACTATCAAGTCCCACCTAACAACCTTCTACCTTCTACAAAAAGCTCCTCCTAATTCCTCTTAATGCTAGTGCCTTCCCACTGAATTTATTTCTAATTGATCTGGTTTATATCTTATATTATTTGTGTAAAGTATTTGCATGTTTTCTCCCTATTAAATAGTAATAGTCTCTCAGTGTCTCTCTCTCTCTTTCTCTCTGTCTGTCTGTCTGTCTCTCTCTCTCTCTGTCTTTCTATCTCCTTCCCTCTCTCAGTCTCTGTCCTACTGTCTGTCTGTCTGTCTGTCTGACCTTCCCTCCCCTCTCCCCACTTCCTTGATTGTAACCCCAACAACTTAGCAAACTACCTAGAATATATTAAGTGCTGAATAATGTTCTTTGGATTGACTTGATGTCATGGATTTAGCTATCTGACCCTGATCCTCAAGGAATTCTTTAGAGTTTTTCTATTACCCTGAACTCTCTCCTAATTTTCCTACTCTAAATAGGAAATAAAAACATAAAAAATAAAGAAGCACTAATAATAACTTACCAATTCTAGCATAAAACATAAGCATATGCCACTAAGAAATGAATTAACAATCTTAGTCACCAATTTCTTCATTTATGACTACTATGATTTTATAATTCCGGAAAAGAATTGACTTCCAAGACCAAAATCTGACAAGCAAACCTCTCTACTATATGAGGTTTTAATTCTTTAAAGGTATTTTGTGATATCTATTACCAAAAACATTGCCATGGTCCCTTAAAATGCCTTGGTTATTGTAATGCTGACTGCATTGTACTTTTGGAAATAATTTGTTTAACCAAAGAAATTTATTGTCCATTCTGTTCCTTAACAAGACCAGGGTTATCAGCATTTTCTTTTGCATAATGTTTCACCCAGGGGTAAGAAAACCTTCACAAATTAATTTTTGTGTGCTAGAGTGAAAAGCAGAAATAGCATTTACTAGAGTTTAGCCACTTTGAGTTAGTATACATTGGTTACAGTAACCTACTATATAAGTTAAGTGGTCTCTATGAGAGGTTAATATTTCTAAAATGTTAGCAAGGACTAAAAAACTTGAGTTTGATTTCACTTTGTCTTGAATTTCTTATTTCTAAAATGGAGATAATAATAGCACATATAGGGCATTTGTGCAGATCAAAAGAAATAAATCATTTTCTAACTCTTAATGTACAATATAAATGTCATCTACTACTACTACTACTACTACTACTACTACTACTACTACTACTACTACTACTACTACTACTACTACTACTTCTACTACTACTAACTACTACTACTACTACTACAACAACTACTACTACTACTACTACTACTACTACTACTAATAATAATAATAATAATAATAATAATAATAATAATAATACAAATAATCTTTCTGGAAGATTAGAACCCAAGAGATTATTAAAAAAAATTTTTTAACCCTTACCTTCCATCTTGGCATCAATATTGTGTATTGGCTCTAAGGCAGAAGAGTGGTAAGGGACTAGGCAATGGGGGTTAAGTGACTTGCCCAGGGTCACACAGCTAGGAAGGGTCTGAGGCCAGATTTGAACCTACGACCTCCCATCTCTAGTCCTGGCTCTCAATCCACTGAGCCACCCAGCTGCTCCCCCCAAGAGATTATTTAAGAACTGATACAAAAGGAAGTCAAAGTCACAGGAATTTAGGTGTGTTTTGTAGCAAGATATATACTTACATTTCTAGCAACTGACATAATAAGTTAGCAAAGAGAAAGAGCTATTTTGGCAATTAGCTTAAGAAACACTTAGCAATAAATACATATTACCTTTCCCAAGTGAAATTTGGAATAAAAGAGGCTAATATTCATTACAAAGGAAATGAAATAATAAAGATTATGGGAAAAAAGATATAGCCCAAGCTCATCTTGTATGGTGTCAACCCCTAAGCATCAAATATTCTAAATTACTTGCTCCATCCCATATCTCAGCAGGCCATACTACAAATCAAAATTACTCTTACTAAAATTACTAAGCAGCTGTCAAAATGCCTCAAGCTCTCAATACAAAAATCAAGGGAGATATTATAAGGAATTTGTATCTTCAATTGGGAAAAAGAAATGAAACATCTGTTAAGGAAACTGACACACTCATTAGAGACTTCTTGTCAGATAAGAACTAGGAACAATTAAATCTCAGAGATCAGGCTAGAAACAAAAAACACAAAACAATTAACTAGCAGAACCTACTAAACTAAAACCCTGAATATCTGAATTAACATTATTATGCACAGTGGATCTACCATGAAATTCTGGGGTGACAAAGAAAATCAAGTACATTGCCTTCTATATCCATTATTTGAGTTAACAAGAGCTTAAGGACTATGATGCCTCAGAACACTACTTTCAAAAAAAGAAAACCACACAGAGGTTATGAAATTCTGCTGTCAGACAGACGCAAAACTCAGATTTGAAACTGGTAATTAGGTTGTAATCAGTAATGGATACATAAGAAAAGTCTTTTTATACATCTCATCATGCTTTAAAAATCTTTTTTGGAGATTTAGAGAAAGAAAGTCAAGGGCCCAATGCTGATCATTGGATTCATGTCCAGGTTTTTTTAATGCTACATTTCCTACCTGGTATTCTATACTTCTAAATAAGTTTATAGGTGAAAGATTTAAACCAAGGAATTTGACAAGTAAAGATTCCTGTAAAATAAAGGCAAATGCTGCTTTATTCAATCTAAAAAGAAAGTTTTAGGAAAGCTTTCTGTATACTTACAAAAAAAATGAAAAGCTAAAAACATGTCCAACATATATAGAAAAGCAAATCATTTTATTTATAAGAGCTTTCCCTAGCTTCCTCAGAAATATTAAGAGAATTCAAAGAAAAAAATAAATGGTCTAAATACCTCAATATTTTTTCATAAAAAACAATATGATTATTTCCACATCTAAAAACTCTATGCCTTAAATAATTTACAATTTATTCAACTTATGTGTGTGAATTGAAGTTAAATGTAAAAAAAAAAGTCATGTGAATTATGTTTAGGTTCAAGTAAGAAATAAATATTGAATTTTGACCAAAACATCTATGACATTTAATATAATTTATATTAAAAAATGAAGAACATCAACAATAATCAATCTGAAAGAACCAAGATAAACTGACAACAGATAAACCCCCCAAAAAAGCTTAAAAGGAATCTGTGGGGATGAACATGACAAATTGAGGCCAAAGAAAGAGAATCTTATTAAAAGCAAGAACAAAAACAGAAAGCATTTCATTCACTTCTGTTACAAGTCACAAGATAAATAGCATATTAAAGAAATGGGACCTTTGACTAAAAAAAAAAAAAGATTTTTTTTTCTGAAAATGTAGTAAAAGAACTGTAGTGCGCTGGGCACAAAGATGGCAGAGTAATGGATCCGTAGTTCAGCCAAACCCTACAAAAATGAAATAGTATAAAACATAGTGCCTAAAAACAAAGGAAAGCAGGAAAGATGTGTCTCATTAGGGTGAAAAGGAAAAACACCCTAGGAAGTGGGGCACCAAGAGGAGCCAATAGAACATGGTCCAGCCCAAAATGCTTCCAGTGGCCTAAGGCAACAAAATAGCAGAGTGGGAAAGCAGCCCAATAGCAGCCCTATGTGCTTCCACATGGACTGAAGCAATGAAAGAGCAGAGCATGGGAATAGCCTTTGTGGACTGAGGCAACCAACTGATAGAACAGAAAACACCTCAGCACAAAAGATAAGAGGGAAAACAACAGCATGGGGAGAAGAATCCAGCTGGAAAAAAACTGTTGCAAGCCACCCCATAAGAAGCCAGCCAGGCCACTCCCTCAAAATGCAAGAGAAGGGTCCAATGTCAGCTGGGCGAACCCCAAGCAATAAAGAAGGTTACACTGAAAGCCTGGAGCAGTGCTCCCACTATCCCAGGAGCAAAACCTTAACATACAGCCAAGGTAATAAGGGGTTGGGGGAATAATAACTAGAAAAATGAGCAAAAGATGAAGAAAAAAAAACCTAACTTTAGAAAGTTACTGTGATGACAGGGAAGAACAAAATATAAACTCAGAAGAGGTCAGAAATGTAAAAAACAAACACACACACACACACACACACACACACACACACACACACACACACACACAAAACTGTGAAGCCCCAAAGGAAAGTGAGAAAGGATGTTAGGCCCCAAAAGAATAATTGGAAGAACTTGAAAAGAATTTTAAAAATCAAATAATAAAAGAAATGATAGCAAAATTCAACAACTGGAAAATAGAATTGGTCAAATGGAAATGGAGATTAAAAAAAAAACCTGAACAACTCCCTAAAGACTACAGTGGGTAAAATGGAAAGAGAACACCCCCTCCCAAAAAAAAAACCTAAAGAAAAAAACTCCCTAAAGACTAGAATGTGCCAAAAAGAAAGACAAAAGCTAAAGGAAGAAAATAAATCTCTAAAAGTTAGAATTGAGCAAATGGAAGCCATTGACTCCATAAGACATTAGGAAACAACATGACAAAAATGTAATTAATGAAACAATAGAAGAAAATGTGAAATACCTTAGAGGAAAAACAACTGACCTTGAAAATAGATCTAGGAAAGGCAATCTAAAAATTACCAGAATACAGGGGCGGGGCTCGGCAGCGCTGCGGGGTGCAGGGGGCATCATTGGAGGCGGCTCTGCCCAAGAGCCAAGAAGGCACTGTAGCAGGTGGGGCCATTTCACCACCTCCGCCTCCACCACCTTTCTCCTCGCCGCCCTCATTGTAGTCATCCTTTGGTCCTGAGCATAGCATGCAGGGCGATGGTAAAGAGGCCCATGGAGTTCGAGGCAGCGCTTCTAAGCCCCAGCTCACTGAAAGAGTAGCGCTGCACCCCCTTACCGGGCCCCACGCCGGGCCTGCAGCCCCCAGAACTAAGCCACCGCCATCCCCGCCTGGCAGCAAGCACTGCCTGCGGACCCCGGAGCAAATATTTCAGAACATCAAACAAGAATACAGTCTCTATCAGAGGTGGAGACAATTAGAAGTTGTCCTTAATCAGAGTGAAGCTTGCACTTCAGAGGGTCAGTCACATTCTTCAGGACTTACAGCATCAAGTTCACCAGGTTCATCCTGGATGAAAAAGGACATTTACATTACGACAAGTGGGACTATTGTGTGAATGTCTTTTAAAAGACTATGAAGAGAGGATTCAGGAGGAATATGAGCAAATCCTCAATACAAAATTAGATCGTGATGATATGGGACAAGGCCAACAAGCTATGTGTCTTGAATTTTCTTTGCATATCTGAGTACCTGGTCTGACCTCAAAAAATGGCTGCTGTATACTTTTGCAACTGGTTTGATATCACATTTCAGCTACAACTTTGCATCCTGAAAACACTTAAAATATCTCTGCAGGTCCATTTTTATATAAAATGAAAGATCTTGAAACGTTCTGGTTGCCATAAGCATAACTTTCTTTTCTGCTCCGCCAATAAACAGCTGTGCCCTACCACTAGATATTTCACAAACACAAAATATATGGAGCAGCAGTTTAGCAACGTAAGTTTCCATTGGCAACTAAGCAGATGGATTGTCTCCCCCAACCCAGTTCTGTAAGGGGTGTGTGTGTGTGTGTGTGTGTGTGTGTGTGTGTGTGTGCACGCATGTGTGTGCACATGTCTGTAAGAGTGAGAATGAGTGTGTGTGTTGGTGTGTGTGTGTGTGTGTGTGTTGGTGTGTGAGTGTATGCATGTGTGTGGGTGTGTTTTTTAAGTTATTTGTATTGTGCAAATTTTCTGATCTTGGGGATCCTGGCTGTAAATTTGATGCACACCAATTATGTTTAGAAACATTTTTTGGTCTACAAGGATCAATAATGTTTTGGTGACCATAGAAGATATAACCGTGGATTGTTTTGTGTGTAGCTATTATTGTTAAATACAGGGACTATTTTTAGGCACAGAATATTAATCATAATTTAGGTTGGACAACAGATGTGATTATGATGACAGAGAGAGGTTTTTGTGGTTGTAGGTTTTATATATATAGCATGGAATTAGTACAAGCTGGAGAAAGGATCATTTGACTATGGACTCAGCCTAGCCGTGCTAAGAAAACACCTTGACTCCAAGCCTTAAAATATGTGAGTCTGCAGCTCACAGCGGCTTGTGTGTTTGTTCATTTACACAACCAGGAGCTCCACCAACACTTTTGACCTCTCAGAAGAAAAGGCTTCCCCAAGAGCAGTAGGTTTTGCTTGTTTCGGTGTCACACAAGTGAATGAGGGTGGCCCTGCTCAGTCCAGCATCTTATTGTTACAGTTAGTAACGGTATGTTCCTCTTGGGTCATTAGACTAGAAATAGAACTTCTAATCCCACATTCAGGTTATCCAAATTCTTCCAAGATGTTTCTGTGCTTGGCTGCTTGGATTTTTTTTGACTGGGTGTAATCCCTGTTCTGAGTTGATAACATGCTGTTCTTCTCCTTTGAATTTCCAAGGTTGAAGGACAGAAAGTAACCTCTGTTTTGTTTTTTTTGGTTTTTTTGGTTTTTTTTGCTGTGAAAACAATCTTTTATTACTTTATTATCATCGAGAATATATCTTTGGAATAAACCAATGGAAATGGCATACAAATAATCTCCATAAAGGTTATTTTGTGTTTGTTCTTAAAATATGTAAGTTTATCTTTATTTAACACTACAATTGTATTTCCTATGAACTGTGTGATAATACAAACTCATTCTCTCTGTGTTGTCTCTCACGAAGTGAAATGCTCATGAAGTTAAACCAATATTTGAAATAACTGAGCTTTCTTTTATTTTAAACTGCCATCATTGCAGATAGCTTGTACTATGATGGTGGTAGTTACTCTAAAAAAACCTTGTCACATCTCACAATTACAAAGCTGTTTGTTGAGATTGACTGTAATCTTCATTCTACTGATAACGAGTTGAAATCATCTCCTATTTCTGACACTAGACATAAAATATTCCACTACTCTTTTCTTAAGAGCAAAGACAAAAAGAAATCAACTATATTAAAAGATCCCCCAAGGTGGTAACTTCACTAAAAAAATTATTTTAGGTAAATGATACCAACATGACCCTACTCCTTAAAATGGAAATTGGGTACATCCATACATAAATATTTTGACAGTTTTGGGTGTTTCCCTTTTTTTAAATTTTAAACATTTATTAATATTCATTTTTAACTTGGTTACATAATTCATGCTCCCATTTTCCCCTTCAACCCCCGCATTCCCCCCACCCATGGCCAACACACATTTCCACTGGTTTTATCATGTGTCCTTGATCAAGACCTATTTCCAAATTGTTGGTAGTTGCATTGGTGTGGTAGCTTTGAGTCCACATCCTCAATCATGTCCACCCCAACCCATGCATTCAAGCAGCTGTTTTTCTTAAATGTTTCCTCTCCTGCAGGCCTTCCTCTGAATGTGGGTAGTGTTCTTTACCATAAATCCCTCAGAATTGTCCTGGGTCATTGCATTGCTGCTGGTACAGAGGTCCATTACATTCTATTTTACCACAATGTATCAGTCTCTGTGTACCATGTTCTTCTGGCTCTGCTCCTTTCACTCTGCATCAGTTCCTGGAGGTCTTTCCAGTTCACCTGGAACTTCTCCAGTTTGTTATTCCTTTAAGCACAATAGTATTCCATCACCAGCATATATCACAATTTGTTCAGCCATTCCCCAATTGAAGGACATACCCTCATTTTCCAGTTTTTTGCCATGACAAAAAGCGCAGCTATAAATATTTTCATACAAGTCTGCTTATTTATGATCTCTTTGAGGTACAAACCCAACAATGGTATGGCTGGATCAAAGGGCAGGCATTCTATTATAGTCCTTTGAGCATAGTTCCAAATTGCCAGCCAGAATGGTTGGATCAGTACACAACTCCACCAGCAATGCATTAATGTCCCAATTTTGCCACATCCCCTCCAACATTCATTACTCTCCCCTTCTTTCATTTTAGCCAATCTGCTAGGTGTGAGGTGATACCTCAGAGTTGATTTCATTTGCATTTCTCTAATTATTAGAGATTTAGAGCACTTTCTCATGTGCTTATTGATATTTTTGATTTCTTTACCTGAAAATTGCCTATTCATGTCTCTTCCCATTTATCAATTGGGGAATGGCTTGATTTTTTATACAATTGATTTAACTCCTGGTATATTTGAGTAATTAGACTGCTATCAGAGTTTTTTGTTATAAAAATTTTTTCCCAATTTGTTGTTTCCCTTCTGATTTTGACTACATTGTTTTTGTTTGTACAAAAGCTTTTTAGTTTAATATAATCAAAACCATTTAATTTACATTTTGTAATTTTCTCTCACTCTTGCTTGGTTTTAAAATCTTTCCTTTCCCACAGATCTGACAGATATACTATTTTGTGTTCACTTAAGTTATTTATAGTTTCCCTCTTTATATTCAAGTCATTCATCCATTCTGAATTTATCTTGGTGTAGGTTGTGAGATGTTGATCTAAACCTAATCTCTCCCATATTATTTTCCAAATTTCCCAGCAGTTTTTGTCAAATAGTGGATTCATGTCCCAAAAGTTGGGCTCTTTGGGTTTAATATACACTGTCTTGCTGATGTCATTAACCCCAAGTCTATTCCACTGATCCTCCCCTCTGTCTCTTAGCCAGTACCATATTATTTTGATGACTGCTGCTTTATAGTATAGTTTAATATCTGGTACTGCTAGGCCCCCTTCCTTCACATTTTTTCCCATTATTTCCCTTGATATTCTTGATCTTTTGTTATTCCATATGAAGTTTGTTATAGTTTTTCCTAATTCAGTAAAGAAGTTTTTTGATAGTTTGATAGGTATGGCGCTAAATAGATAAATTAATTTGGGTAGAATGGTCATTTTTATTATACTATCTCGTCCTACCCATGAACAATTAATGGCTTTCCAATTGTTTAGATCCAGTTTTATTTGTTTGGAATTGTTTGTAGTTGTTTTCATATAATTGCTGTGTTTGTTTTGGTAGATAGATTCCTAAGTATTTTATATTGTCTAGGATGATATTAAATGGTGTTTCTCTTTCTACCTCTTGCTGCTCTAACGTGTTGGAAATGTATAGAAATGCTGATGATTTATGTGCATTTATTTTGTATCCTACAACGTTGCTAAAGTTGTTGATTATTTCTACAAGCTTCTTAGTTGATTCTCTAGGATTTTTTAAGTATACCATCATATCGTCTGCAAAGAGTGATAGCTTAGTCTTCTCCTTGCCTATTTTGATACCTTCGATTTCTTTTTCTTCTCTAATTGCTACTGCTAGTGTTTCTATTACTATGTTAAATAATAGAGGTGATAATGGACATCCTTGTTTCAAATCTGATCTTATTGGGAAGGCTTCTAATTTATCCCCATTGCATATAATGCTTGTTGATGATTTTAGGTATATACTGTTTATTATTTTTAGGAAAGGTCCTTCTATTCCTATACTTTTCAGTGTTTTCAATAGGAATGAATGCTGTATTTTGTCAAAGGCTTTTTCACCATCTATTGAGATAATCATGTGATTTTTGTTTGATAGACTGTTGATATAGTCAATTATGTGGATGGTTTTCCTAATGTTAAGCCATCCTTGCATTCCTGGTATAAATCCCACCTGATCATGGTGGATGATCTTCTTAATTACATGCTGGAGTCTCTTTCCTAGTATTCTATTTAAGATTTTTGCATCTATGTTCATTAGGGAGACTGGTCTATAGTTTTCTTTCTCTGTTTTTGGTCTATCTGGCTTTGGAATCAGTACCATATTTGTGTCATAAAAGGAATTTGGTAGGACTCCTTCTTTGCTTATCATATCAAATAATTTGTATAGTATTGGGATTAGTTGCTCTTTGAATGTCTGATAGAATTCACTTGTGAATCCATCAGACCCTGGCGATTTTTTCTTAGGGAGCTCTTTGATGGCTTGTTCAATTTCTTTTTCTGATATAGGATTATTTAAGTATTCTATTTCTTCTGCTGTTAACCTAGGCAATTTATATTTTTGTAAATATTCATCCATATCTCCTAGATTGCTATATTTATTACCATATAATTGGGCAAAATAGTTTTTAATGATTGCCTTAATTTCCCTTTCATTTGAGGTGAGGTCTCCCTTTTCATCTTTGATAATGTCAATTTGGTTTTCTTCTTTCCTTTTTTTAACTAGATTGACCAGTACTTTGTCTATTTTATCTGTTTTTTCAAAATACCAGCTTCTAGTCTTATTTATTAATTCAATAGTTCTTTTACTTTCGATTTTATTGATTTCTCCCATGATTTTTGGTATTTCTAATTTAGTTTTCATCTGGGGATTTTTAATTTGTTCGCTTTCTAATTTTTTGAGTTGCATACCCAATTCATTAATCTCTGCCCTCCTTAATTTGTTAATATATGCACTCAAGGATATAAATTTTCCCCTGAGTACTGCCTTGGCCGCATCCCACAGAGTTTGGTAGGATGTCTCATCATTGTCATTCTCTTCAATGAAATTGTTGATTGTTTCTATGATTTCTTCTTTGACAAATTGGTTTTGGAGAATCATATTATTTAATTTCCAATTAGTTTTTGATTTGCCTGTCCAGGTGCCCTTACTAATTATTATTTTTATTGCATTATGATCTGAGAAGGTTACATTTATTATTTCTGCTCTTTTGCATTTGTTTGCAATGATTCTATGCCCTATTACATGATCAATCTTTGTGAATGTACCATGTGCAGCTGAAAAGAAGGTGTATTCCTTTTTGTCCCTATTTATTTTTCTCCACTTGTCAATTAAATCTAATTTTTCTAGGACTTCATTCACCTCTCTTACCTCTTTCTTATTTATTTTTTGGTTTGATTTATCTAGATCTGAAAGAGGAATATTTAGATCTCCCACTATTATGGTTTTGCTATCTGTTTCCTTCTTGAGCTCTGCAAGTTTCTCCTTTATGAATTTGGATGCTATGCCACTTGGTGCATACATATTGAGCAGTATTATTTCCTCATTGTTTATACTGCCTTTAATCAGGATGTAATGACCTTCCCTCTCTTTTTTAATTATATCTATTTTTACTTTGGCTTTGTCAGAGATAATAATAGCCACTCCTGCCTTCTTTTTCTCATTTGACACCCAAAAGAGTTTGTTCATGCCCTGAACCTTAAACTTCTGTATGTCCACCTGCCTCATATGTGTTTCTTGTAGACAACATAGAGTGGGATTTTGGTTTTTAATCCATTCTGCTATTTGCTTCCATTTTATTTGAGAATTCATCCCATTCACATTCAGCTTTATAATTATCAGCTGTGCATTCGCTGACATTTTTGTATTCTCCCCTATTCCTACCCCTTCTTCTTAAACTATTTCCTTTTAAACCAGTGGTTTGCTATTAAGCCTGTATCCTTTATCCCCTCCCTTGATTGACTTCCCTTTCTAGCCCCTCCCTTGTTATTCCCCTGTTTTTGTTTTTGAAGGCCTAATAAATTCCCTCCCCCTTCTTCTCCCCTCCCTTATTTGACCTCCCCACTCCCCTGCTCCCCTTGGTTTATCCCTTCTGACTTTCTCAGTAGGGTTAGATAAGAGTTTTATATCCCAATGGATAGTATAGCTACTCTTCCCTCTCCGAGTTGATTACACTGAGAGTAAGGTTTAAAAATTACCTCTTGATGCTCTCTTCCTCCCCTTCTTATAATAGTATTTGTCCCCTCCCCATCCCATGTCCTCTTTGTGTGTAGTATGTAATGGGGATAATTTGAGGAAAGGTGTGTGGTACAAGGGAATTTTGAAAGGAGGTTATCAGGGATTTATTAAGATAGTAAATCAAGGGTACAGTTAGGCTGGAATAAGGAGATTCAGGATATAATAGGGCTGAAGTCAGGAGTTTAACACTGAAGGAATAAGATCTTCAGGGAGAGGGAGAATTAATCTAACAGGCAAATACAGTAGGGCTTAATTTCACAGGAAGGGATTTGTTTTGAAGTTACACCTTCCTCCAAGATGGATACCCCAGCTTCCCTTCAAGGCCAGAGTATATTAGTTCTTTCCCTCTTCTTCTCTCTCTTAATAACTAACTGATCAATTATACTAATAAGTCTGTTAAAACACAAAAGGGTTTATTATCTTTAAAGGTTGATGTGTCAGGAAAGTGGATCAAAAGGAAGCCCTAACAGTTGTCTCAGGAACCTCAGGTGGGGGAAGGGAGGCAGAGATGGAGTCTGAGTAAGGACCTGCCTTTACCTCAAGTTTACAAAATGCTCTTGATATCTAAAGGGTATAAATGATGACTGACTAGTTTCTTTATATCTAATATTATCAATTATAATTAACCCTTCACAGATTTGAACTCTTCTCAAATTACTCTCCTTATTAACTCCACAGACATATAAGGTAAAGGAAGGAAGGTAGGAAATAATATTGGGAAGGAAGATATAAAGGGTTTATCCAAAATAACAATTTCTTAAATAAATATTTCAAAGCTAGGCTAAATTTCAATTCTACAGATAGGTAAGGAGGCAGCTTGGCTAGTTAGACAACCTCCCTCCACGGGAGACCCAAACCAACTGTCTTTTCCTCAAGATTCCAAACCCCTAACTGCTTTTAGAACTCAGCCAAAGCTAGAAAAAACTATATGACACTCTCTCTCTATACTACAAGTAGAATATCCTATTTTTCTTATTCTCTCAAGTTTCTCCTGGTGTCCCCCTCCATTCACCCTCCTCTTTCCCACCCCCCCATATCATCTTAGACTATTCAGCACTCCACCCTCTCCCCATAAATCATTCTTCTGACCACTATAATAGTGAATACTTAATAATGAATAAAGTTCACTACAGAGAATTATACATAGCATTTCTCCATATAGGAATACAGATAATTAGATCTTACTGAGGCCCTTAAAAAGGCAAATTTAAAAAGTTATGAGTTTTCTTTCTTTCCCCTCTGTTTCTTATTTACCTTTTCATGTTTCTCTAGCTTTTTGTGGTTGGATATCAAACTTTCCATTTAGCCCTGGTCTTTTCTGTGCAAATACTTGGAAATGTTCAATTTTGTTGAATGTCCATACTTTCCCCTGGAAGTATATAGTCAATGTTGATGGTTAGTTGATCTGTGGTTGCAGGCCCAGCTCTCTTGCCTTTCTGAATATTATATTTCAAGCGTTGCGGTCTTTTAGCGTGGAGGCTGCCAGATCTTGTGTGATCCTGATTGGTGCTCCTTGATGTTTGAATTGTCTCTTTCTGGTGTTAGGGTTCAAATGGGTGGCCAACAGAGGAACACACAAGACAATGCAATCAAAGCAGGAGAAAGCTTTATTGCCACTGCACGCTGGGGGAACTCAGCAAGAGAATCCCAAGTGGTGCATTCAAAGGAGGGAATATATATGTTTCTAGGATATAGGTGCCTTTGTCTTAGGGTTAGCTAATGGCAAGACAGAGGGAGTAGGGATGTTTCCAGGTGCCACAGGATATGATTCTTAATCTTCAAGGCTTTTCTGTCTAGGAATCTTCAAGGCTGTTCTGTCTAGGGAGGAGTGGTGTCCCTGGGACTGTCAGCCAGAGATGAGTTGTGTCCTTGGGACTGTGAGTCAGAAATAACTGCCCTGCTTGAGCCGAGCATGACGTTATCCAAACCCCCCTGTTTAACAGGGTATGATGCTGTCAAGTTGTTAGTTATGGGTCTCAGCTTTTTGGCTATAACACTGGCTTCTTGTAAGATTTTTTCTTTTACTTGGAAACTCTTGAATTTAGCTATTATATTCCTGGGCATTATCTCATCTGGATCAAATGTCAATGGTGATCTATGGATCCTTTCAATGTCTATATTGCCTTCTTGTTGTAGAATGTCAGGGCAATTTTACTGAATAATTTCTTTTAGTATGGAGTCCAAATTTCTATTAATTTCTCCCTTTTCAGGGAGACCAATGATTCTCAAATTGTCTCTTCTAGACCGGTTTTCTTGGTCTGTCACTTTCTCATTGAGATATTTCATGTTTCCTTCTATTTTTTTCAGTCTTTTGACTGTGTTTTATTTGTTCTTATTGTCTTGAGAGATCATTAGCTTCTAATTGTTCAATTCTAGCCTTTAAGGACTGGTTTTCGGCTATAATCTTTTGGTTTTCCTTTCCAATCTGGTCATTTCTGGTCTTCAGTTGACTTGCCTCACTTTCCAATTGCGAAATTCTGCCTTTTAAACTGTTATTTTCTTGCCTGATTTCATTTTGGGCTACTTCCCATTTCTCTGACCAAATTTTTTCCAACTTTCTCGTCATCTCAGTTTTGAACATTTCAAGAGCTTGTGACCAGTTTTCATTATCTTGGGAGGGTTCAGATGTGATTGCTTGTTTTTTCTCCCCTTCTGATTGCTCGGTTGTCTGGATTTTCTCTGTTTAAAAGTTGTCAAGTGTTAAAGATTTCTTCTTCTTGTTGTTAATCTTTCTCTCTCTCTTCTGGACTTCCTGATTCTGGGTAGCCATTGTTATACCAGCCTCTCCTCAGCTTTATCCTCGTGCTCAGGGTCTGTCTGTGGTCTTTTGGCTCCTGAGGTCTGAGGTCTGGTTTTTTCCAAGGTCAAGCCCCCTGGTGGACCCTCTTGCTTGAGCCTCTGCAGGAGGTTCCTTTACAAGTCTCAGGGCTCTGCTTCCACAGTCGTATACCCGTCTGCACCGGTTCCCCACTCAGGGTTTCAGAGCCTTCGCTCCCGCCTGTGTCTGCCTCTGCCCGCGTCTCCACCTGCGCCTGCGCTCTGTGTCCTCACTCAGAGTCTGTGTGCGTTCTTTAGCTTTTTGGGGTCCTAAATCTTGCTGCTCTCAGGAACAGGCCCTGGAGCTGCCAATGACTCGATGGGTGCCCCAAACTTGCTCTATTTCTTTTGACCTGGCTTTGGCGCTATAGGTGGGGTGCGTGGGGGGGGGGGTTGCTCAGCCCGTGATTTAATGAGAGCTGTTTCACCCCTTTATAGCATGGAAAAGCCCCGATTCCACGTACCTTCCATGCTGCACCCTGTTGTGGGGTCCCTTCGTTCGACTGGGTTTTTTTTATGTCTCCTTGAGAAGTCCTATATGTTTCAGTTGGGAGAGGTTAAGAGCTGCTTTTTACTCTGCCGCCATCTTAACCTGGAACTTAGTAACCTCTGTTTTGAGGAGGTGGAAGTTCAGTGTACTTTTTTTTTACTGTGACTTTTCAAGGACCATATTCCACAGCAATGCCTTGTTTCCTTTATTATTGTTTCTTGAAAGTTTAATGTTTTTAGTTTAAATATAGGTTAGAATTTTAAATTAGGGCTTAAATGCTGAGTTTAGTTCAAATGTATGCCAATGCCTTCTGGGCAGATAATATTCAGAGACAATTACACTTAATCAGATGGCATGGAGAAACCTTTTGGAATAGTCACATTTACAGACTGCCTATTGATGAATGTCTTTGACTTAAATCTAACCAGAAAAACTACAATGTTATCCTTTGTACATTTTCATTATATAGTGTTAACAAGCTTAGTTGCAAACCAATAAAATACTTAAGCTATTTGGAAAAAAAATACCAGAATATTGAAAGCTGTAATTAAAAAAAAACAATAACAACCTGGACACCATATTACAAGATAGCATCAGAGAAAACTGCCCTTATATCCTTAAATAAGTGGGGGAGAATCAAATTTGAAAGAACCCATCAAACACCTCCTGAATTAGACCTTAAAACAAAATATCTAAGGGCTATTATACTAAATTCAAAAATTCCCAGACCAAGGGAAAAGTTCTACAAGCAGCCAGAAGGAACAATTCAAATATCAGAGAGCCATAGACAGTATTACATAAAACCTGACAACTTCTACATTAAAGAGTACTAAAATAGTAAAAAATAAATACAATTTATTTGGCTTATTTAAGTAGAAAGATATATTTATTTATTTTGAGAGAAAAGTTAATTGATCTGTTGTATGAAGAGAACAAGAGCTTAATTATGTTTAAAGGTTCAAAATTACTTAGTTGTTATCTTTCCTAACTCAGTATCAACGTTCACTGATTTGGAATGGTCTCTCTTTTTCTACCAATATATATCCAAATCTTAACCAATATTTAAGACCCTGCAAAAATAGAAAATCCTGATTAATTTTCCCTGATTACTAGTCAAAAATCTTTGTTTCCTCTTAATCCAGTGGTTCCCAAATTTTTTTGGCCTACCGCCCCATTTCCAAAAAAAATATTACTTAGCCGCTACCCTGGAAATTATTTTTTTTAATTTTAATAGCAATTAATAGGAAAGATAAATGCACTTGTGGCCATCACCGCCCCTCTGGATTGCTGCAGCACCCACCGGGAGCTCTAGCGCCCACTTTGGGAATCACTGTCTTAACCACTAAGGTACTTACTGCCTACACCATTTTTTTCCCACTTTTCATTCATTTTTGGATATTAAAAGCTACTTTTACATTTCTATATGAATAGAAAAATGTAGAAGACAGAAGCACATATAAACTACAACAAAGTACCTTAAACATAAAAATAAGTATTGGGCAAAATGACTTTTTCCTAAAACACAATAAAAATGTTCTCTATTATTACTATAGGTTTCAAATACTCAAACACCGTAAAAGCTATAAAATTATTAATGAATGATATTCATTTTTTCAATTCACTCAAAAAGAATTTAAGGGTCAAGCACAGCACTAAGTGCTAAGAATAAATAGACAAAAATAAAATAGTATCTTCAGACAAATAAAATAAATTCTAGGAGCAATATCCTAACCTTTTCTCCCACGAAAGTCAGATTGGACTTTTCCTTAAAAAATACTGAGACATTCCTCGAGACTTATTGACATCAATTCCTTATTATCTGAGTACAGAGCAGTCAGAAGGAAATGGAGAGGCTCTCAGATATTTGGTTATTGATTTGTTAACTTAGCTAGAATCAACTCAAAGGGTTCCCAATGCCTAACTTCATTAAATAGTCACCTCCCGCTAAGGCTAAGTAAATTTTCTTATTAATTCCTAAAAGAATGATTGTCTCATGTTGTTCCAATATTGAACCAAAACTATTAGGTGACTGAACACAATCAGAGCCACTAGTTGAACTGTCCTAGACTGGTAGAGGCTAAAACATAATGAGCTCTTTGAAGTAGGAGATGAGCACTGCCAGAGAAGGTGAACCTAAAATGCCCTTCATGCTTCTGGTCTCACTTTGGCAATTCCTTTGCAAATGGTGATTGTTTACTGAGAGTATCCTCCACTTCTTGTACATTAGAGAATAAACTTCCTATGGTTATTCAGAAAGAGATCAAGTCTTTTGCTACTAGCAGCAATGCAATGATCCAGGACAATCCAGAGGAACTTATGAGAAAGAACACTATTCGCATCCAGAGAAAGAAGAGTGGGAGCAGAAACGCTATAGAAAAACATATGATTGACCACATAGTTTGATGGGGATATAATTAGGGCTATGATGTTAAAAGATCACTCTATTGCAAATATGAATAACATGGAAATGGGTTTTGAACAATGATACATGTATAACCGAGTGGAATTGCTTATCAGCTCTGGGAGGAGGGAGGAAAGAGGGGTGGGAACAAAACATGAATCATGTAACCATGGAAAAATATTCTAAATAAATTTTTAAAAAAAGAGAAAGAGATCATGTTCTTAAGAAATGTTTCTTGAGGATTAATTTGGCACATTTTGTTTTAGGCCTTCCAGACTGATTTAAGCCTCTTTCAACCTCAGTTCACCTTCAAAATGGTAAACTGAAGAAATTAAATTAGAAGTCTGGGATGGAGAGAACAGTGTATTAGTGGCTGAGATGGAGAGGGATCAGGTGAGAAAGAGTGATGGGACAGTATGGTAATTCTCTCTTCCCACTCTTATGGAGCCACTAATACTAGGGTCACTTGATGGGGTTTTCACCTAGATGACCAGGGAAGGTACGCCAGCCCTCAAAGTTTGGAGGGAGGGGGCAGCTGGGTAGCTCAGTGGATTGAGAGCCAGTCCTAGAGATGGGAGGTCCTAGGTTCAAATCCAGCCTCAGACACTTCCCAGCTGTGTGACCCTGGGCAAGTCACTTGACCCCTATTGCCCACCCTTACCACTCTTCCACCTATAAGTCAATACACAGAAGTTAAGGGTTTAAAATTAAAAAAAAAAAAAAGTTTGGAGAGAAGGCTTCCACATGAGATGAGGTCTCTCAATAATCCTGAAATGCTATCTGACTGCCAAAAGGTTATTTATTAAAAGTATCAGGGTGACTAATAATGGGAGTGGTCAAAGGAAATTGGTTGCCTTCATGTCTAACCCCCAGCTCCATCACTTTGGGGAGCCCATTCAGTCTCCAAACCCAAAGCTTCTCCTGCCCTTCCCTCTATTTCTATGTCTAGTCTACAAGTTATGACCATAATTCAATTGTATAGGATCTCTCTGCAAGGTAAGGACAGAAACGGGGGTTTGGGGGATCTGCTACCAGATGGAGTCCAGAAATCCCCAAAGGACAGAATGATCATGGACATGAGAATATGTCTGCTGACAAAGAACAGGGTATCAGGTCTTCAATTCCAGTAGAGGAAATTCACAGGTTTGCCTTCAGTTCCCTCAGAGCTTGCTAACTGCTTCCACTCTCCTTGAGCTCCTCCAACTGAAGACTTGGTTCTTAGGAATCCTTCCCAGAATTCTCTGCTCCCTCAACTGCCATTCTTGTCTCATGCTCCTCTCATGCAACATTCTGTCCCCCCAAATTCTTTCCTTTGCCCTTCATCCTTATAAAGGAAAAGAGATTTTCCTTTCATTAAGAAAAGATGAATTCAGGAGTTATACTATGTAGTTCAACCAATTTGATGCCTTCATTTTGCTAAACGTCATTGTCATTCAAGGATTTTAAAAATAGGATTTTACCAGCTTTAAATGAGGCATAGCTGTATAAAATAGTTTTGAATGGCTTTTTGGAAATAATGCAACTAAAATTGTACTTCTCAGTCCTCTAATTTTATTTGTGTTTAGCCAGCCACCTGACCGACTAATCTCTGATTACTAATTCTGAGATGCAAGCCAAGGCAAATAGCTGGAATTTTAGGAATCTAACAATTGAACTGAAAAAAATAATTTTTGTTTGTTTTTTTTATTTGGAATTTGAGAGACTAACCATAACTTTATGGCTTTGATTTTGTTGTAATTCTCTGATACAAGCCATTAGGGGAAACACTTGAAAGAACAATGCTAAATTCTCTTCAGAAGGACTTCCATGTGAACTGGAATGACCTCCAGGAATTGATGCAGAGTGAAAGGAGCAGAACCAAGAGAACCTTATACACAAAGACACTGTGGCACAATCAAATGTAATGGACTTCTCTACTAGCAGCAATGAAATGATCCAGGACAATTTTGAGGGACTTATGAGAAAGAATGCTATCCACATTCAAAGAAAGAACTGTGGGAGTAGAAACTCAAAAGAAAAACATATGATCAATCACATGGTTCGATGGGGATATGATTGGGGATTTTGACTTTAAATGACCACTCTATTGCAAATATGAATAACATGGAAATAGGTTTTAAACAATGATACATGTATATAACCTAGTGGAATTGCTTTAAGGCTCTGAGAGGAGGGAAGAAAGAGGAGAGGGAAAGAACATGAATCATTTTAACCATAGAAAATATTCTAAATAAATTAATTTTTTAAATTCTCTCCAGGAACCCAGAGACATTTTTAGAATTGTGGATATAGATAAATATGCCAAATGTATCCCCATTTAATTAGCTGATGTTATTTGTAAAAATGATGATGGACGAGATTAAAAGGGAGAATAGTATTTTAATAAAAGCCATGCTGATAGAGATAAATCGACCATAAGCCTGTAAGAAACCTATTCAAACTCCCGCATCAGCCATTTTACCTTTTGTATCTTCACACACCTAGGTAGCTAAAGAGGAAGTTCAAAGTCACTTCCCAATATTTAAAGCCTTCCCTCACCTTGAAGACGTAATCTAAAACAGGAAACCCGTTGGACCATGGGAAATGTAGTTCCAAATATCCCAAGTGATTTTAAATAACACACTGAGGACAAGTAGGCAGCTGAATAAGTTTAATTCACACTCACTCTGAGATGTGAAGTAAAATTAATTCTCCTTCTCTTTGGAGCTTCCTGTGAGGCACCAGGAAGTAAAGAGCTCCAGCCTCAGGAGAATTTCTCTAATGCCAGTGAAAAAGATCTGCGTTCACATGAGAAACAGCACAGGTACGGGTCTAGGAAAGTCTCTACCTTAGTTGTTTTTTGTTTTACTTGATATCTTTCTCCTAACACAAATGTACAATCAGACCACAGCAGGAGCTCCTTCTAAACAAGCACAAGGGTGGCATAAGGCCATAGGATTCCTTTTCCAGGCGTTAGCCTCAGGTATACCACAAGATAGGAGGACTCAAGTCCCAGCATTGGTCACACAGGATAGCTCAAGTATATGGCAATAACACTATGACCTAGCATCAAGGAAAAGAGCACAGGACCTCTAAAAAATGACATTAAGGCATCTCATTGTTTTTTCCCAATAATGAACAGAAATTAGCAGGAAAATGGCCTCAGTAAGGGACAGCCCAGAACAGGTGGTCTACAATGTGTACACAGGAAAGTAAAACCAATGTATATTAAGTAAACACAAAGTAATTTCACAGGGCAACACTAACAATGTAGTAGGATCAGGATAAGCATTAACAGGAGACAGATCCTGAGCAAAATTTTGAGGGAAGGTTTCTAATAGACAAACATGAAAAGGAGATGCATTTTAGGGATGGGAGATGGACAATACAAAGGCAAGGAGATGAAACATAGTGGGGTCTCAGTTCCAGTATACAGCACAACCTGCAGAGGAATAACGAGGGCAGGAATGCCAGAAAAGGAAGGAGCCTCTACTTCCAGCACTTTGAACTAAAAGGGCTCACTAGCTAATAGGGGGGCAAAGTCCAGCAGGCAGTGTATTCTTAAACAAACCCAAAACCATGAACTTGCAGAGCTCAGACAAGGAGGGCAACAATCAAGAGAAGCACTGAAAGCTTTATAGGTTCCCATCCTGACACCAAAATCACAAAATAACATAACCCTCAATATCCCAAGAAAGCAGCAAAACAGCCAGCCAAATGCAACAGAGTTTAGCCTTAATAAGTCCAAAATTAGGGAAGCAGGTTGGAAGCAAACAAAAAATGAATATCACCATAAAGAGTTATTATAAAGGCAAGAAAATAAGACTCAAACCCAGAAGGGAATGACTCTAAAACATCTATAAGCAAAGTCTCAAAGGAAAACAGGGAATAAACTCAATTAGATTTCCTGGAAATGATATAGCAAAAGTTTTTTTAAAAAGAGTGTAAAATGGCTTTTTATATATGAAATAAGAGGATTTGAGGGAAAAAATGAAGAAAATATAAGAGCTATAGAAAAAAGAACTAGAAAGGGAATTAACAGGTTGATACAAGAAGTACAAAATCTTTCTGGGTCCCTTCATTCCCTCTCCCCCTTTTAACTTACTTTTGTGTATTCTCTTCCCCTAGGTAGACTGAAATCTTGTAAAATCCTTTAGGAACTGGCTTTCTTGCTATTTGAACCCCTAGCCCGTGTCACAATACCTGGAAAACTATAGGTATTTAACAAATGTTTGTTGATGGATACATGCATAAATATAATTTAGTATACAAATACATTCCATAGAGAAATATAAAAGGAATGAGGATAAGGGGAAGTGGAGGAAACAGAGGGAGGATAAATTAAGGAAGGATGAATCCTAAGCAAAAAATTTCTATGGATGCACAAAAATATTTATGACTATTTGAGGCAGCAAAGAATGAGAATCAAAGGGAGTCCCAATAAATTGGGAAATGGATGAGCAAGTTATGATATACAAATGTGATGGAATATTATTGAGCTATAAGAAAAAATGGAGAGAAACCTGGGATGACATCTATGAACTGATGCAAAGTGAAAACTATTAAAAGGCCAGAATGTCTCAACACTTACAGAAAGGAGTAAGGTATAAGAGGCTGGAAAGGAAAGGGCCAAGTTATGAAGAGATTTAAATGCCAAAAAAAAGTCATTATAATTGATGTTGACAATAAAAGGAAGCCACTAGAACTCAGTGAGAAGGAGGCTAATATGATCAGGCTTATACTTTAGAAAAACCACTGCAGCATCTGAGTGAAGGATAAACTAGAGTGGGGAGGATACATGAAGCAAAGAGACACTTAGAAGGCTACTGTCAGGAAAGAGATGGTGAGGGCCTGAACTACAATTTTGGCTGTATGAATAGAAAGAAAGGAAACTACACTAAAAATATTTTATAAATAGAAATGACAAGATTTGGTAATGGACATGTGCAATAAATGAGAGCTAAAACTAAGGGATGACACCAGGATGATGGTGGTCTGGGCAATAATGAGGAAGTTTAATGAGGTAGTTATAGGAAGAAACCAATGTGTTGTTTTTGAAATGTTGAGTCTGAGATGACTACAGACATTGAGATGTATAGGAGATATCTGGTTGTCACTCAACAGAGATGGAATATATGGCTCTTGAAATCATTTGCATAAAGATGATGCTTGAATCTTTGAAAGTTAATGTGATTACAGAAATTTAAGGATCTGGACAGCACTATGTACTAAGGATAAAGAGACAAAAATTAGTATCTTATAAAATTGACTCATTTCACCATATAGTTGATAAATGAGGTTTTTGTCAGAGAAATTTGCTAAAAAATGTTTTCTCTGTTTGTTGCTTCCCTTTTCATCTTAGCTACACTGGTTTTATTTGTACAAAGACTTTTAAACTTAGCATAGCTAAAATTACTCATTTTACATCTTGTAATGTTCTCTGACTCTCATTTGATCATAAGTTCTTTCCCTCATCCATAGATCTGATAAATAAACTATTCCATGCTTGCCAATAGGCACCTTGTTTTCAAATACACCAGTGCAATCTATAGTTGATAGCCTTAAAGGAAAAGGAAATTTTCTCATTTTTAAGATTTATTAGAAAAAAATTTCAAATGTACTAACCTGGATTTCTACATGCCGTGGATTATCAATAAATTTTTCTATTAGTAACCTATCATCACCAAAACTTGAAGCAGCTTCTTGAGATGAAAATCTAAAACCATCCCTTTAAAAAGAAAAATAGAAGTTAAATTAAGAAAAAAAAAACTTTTTTACTAAAAGCTTTTCTGTTTTAGATTTATCTTAATATTACTTAAAGTATTCACTGATCATTAGGCTATTTTAGGAAGAATTCATATATTTCCAGAAGCAAAATTCATTTATGATACAAAACTAAAATTCTGCAAAGGCAAAATTTTTAATATTTGTGTATTCCTTCTTAAAATCTAGCCATTTTTAAAGCTACTCAATGAAAAACAAAGGAGAAATGTAGAATTTTGTAAATGCTGAAGGCACTATTAAGATATTACATTATTATAAGGAAAAAGCCATTAAAATTTACATACTCAACTGAAAAGCTCAAAAACTGGTTCTCGGATACACTGATATAAAAGGTCATCAAAAGGTTTTAGCTATAAAATATAGTCACTGATGCTAACTAGAATAAGTAAGTGCCTAGAAGAGATATAAATTCCTATGAGATTTATTTTTTGTAAATATATTTTATTTTACCAATTACACGGAATAACACTTTTCTACATAAGTTTTCTGAAGTTACATGATCCAAAATGTCTCTCTACCCTTCACTCCCCCTTCCTGGAAATGGTAAGCAATTTGATCTCAGTTTGTTATGAAAGATTTAAAGAGAGAAATACTATTTCTCTCTGAGAGGGAATTCTTTCTGAGGGAAATCATTCCTGAACCCTTGAAGGGTGAAAATAATTTTTATTGGAAAAAGTATGCAAGATTGTAGTAAGAACAATATCAGACAAAATAAGTTATTTGAACTAAGACAGAGGGACAAGAAAGCATAAGCTGAATTGAGAAAAAGCTAAAATTTACCAGATATAGAACAGATAATAGAGGTCTAATGTTGTGGCTAGAAAAATCAGCTTGAGCCAAATTGTTAAAGTTATTGAGTATCAATCAATTTCAGAAGTTTTAAAGCTCCTGAGACTTAAGTAATCTGATTGGTCCCATATCCTTTTTTTTAAGAGGCAGCCTGCCAAGTGAGGTGGTCTAGACCTGTGATTCTCACTTTATTCTCATTCCTGGTGGGGAAATATCTGCCAGTACAAATCAACAACTTGGCTATATTGCTGCCTTCTCAAATTCATCATCTGCTTCTCCAGTGCCCCCTGGATGAAATTTTCAATTCTTCTAAGAAAAACTGTCTCATGTCCAAATAAGTTGAATATTATTATAAAAAATCATGGGTCTTTTAAAAAATAATGAAGTCATTAAAAAAACTGCATAATTACACAGACAATCTAGCCAGCTCTCCTCCTATTCAATTATGTATCAGCTCATGGTATATCTGCAGTATCTGTGCAAGATATGTGTTTGTATATGTATATAGCTATTATGTATACATATATAAGATGGTATCTCTGTGTATATTTACATACAGACACATAAATTGATATGTGTTATGTATTAAATTTACTATAGACTGCACATTTTTCATCCACCCTTTTTTTCTAGATTGATAGTTGGTTCAAACTCCTCTGAATGATTTTAAATCTCATTTGGGAAGCTCTGTAATAGTCTGAGGCTTTGAGAACTTCACCATGTACTATATACAGGAATTCTCCTAGACTTGAAATTTCCTCCATGATAGCAGCAAGCCTTTCACAATCACATGTATCCCTGGCTCTATGTCTCAATTGATATGAATAATCAAAGAGACATTGCACGAAGTTGTCTCCATCACATTCCTTATACAAATAATCCTGAATAATTTTTACATATGTATGAGACATAACTTGTTGAAGAATGTATGAGACATAACTTGTTGAAGAACCTTTAAGGTATTTTACTCTACTGAATCAAATGTTTTTATATATTCAAGAAATGATAAGTAGAATGAAATATAATATTCTTTAGATGGAATCTTCTATGGAAGAACATTTGTGAAAACTTCCTTCTATTCTAAATCTCAAACTAATGATATAAAGAATCAAAACATTTCAGGATTTGGAGAGAAGTCATTTAGTCTAATTAATTATCTAAAGAAGAATTATTACTACAAGGTGCCCAATGAATGGTCATCCAGGTCTCATCTAAAGATCTCTAATGAGCAAGAATTCTATCTCCCAAAGTAGCTGGTTCCATTTTTAGATAGCATTAATTGTTAGGAAGATTTCATTAACATCAAGGCTAAATTTACTTCTGTTACAACATCCACCAAGTAATCTAAGTTATGCTATATGGAACCAAATAGAAAACAATAAAGCCATTTTCTATAAGACTTTTTTTTCAAGTGCTTTAAGATAACTATCCAGGTGACTCTCAAATGTTTTCCAAGTAATAAATAGCCTCAGTTCCTTCAATCAGTTTTCATATAGACCTCAGGTACTTAGCCATTCTGGTTGCCCTCTTTTGGCCTCTCTTCAGATTATTAAATCCTTTCTAAAATATGGCAACCATAAATACAAACCTTCAGATAAAACCTGCCCTGGGCAGCATATAATCTGAATAGCCACCTTATGGTTCCTAGAAGCTATATCTCTACAAGATCATATTAGCTTTCTTGAATACAATGTTCTACTGCTAACTTACACTGCACTTTCAATCTACTAAAGTTCCCAGATATTTTTCTGATAAATACTGTCCTACCACAGACAGTTTATGTAATTTGATCTTAAATTTGTACACTGAAGTTTTTGAACAGAGAGTAATCAATGATCTTGGTTGCCAAATCTGATGGTCTTTTTCTAAATCCTTATCCATTTTGATGGTTTGTTTCCTTCCTTCCTTTCTTCCTACCTTCCTTCCTTCCTTCCTCCCTCCCTCCCTCTCTCTCTGCTTCCCCTTCCTCCCATCACATTTCCCTTTATCCCTCCCTCCCTTTTTCCCTCTCTTCTGGAGGTAGAATTAATTAAAGACATAATAATAATAATAATAATAAAATGTAAAAATTTAGTTGATCATAGTTCTTAAGTCTTTGAAAATTGTTTCTTATAATATTGATGCAATATATGGTCCTTCTATTTCTGCTCACTTCATTCTGCATCAGTTCATAAAAGCCTTTCTATGTCTCTCTGAAATCAGCTTTTCCCTCATTTCTTACAATACAATAATATTCCATTCATATACCACAACTTGTTCAATTATTCCTCAATTAATGAGCATTTCTTAGTTGAATTTTTGCCACCACAGGAAAAAAATTCTTTTTATACATGGAAGATCTTTTCCTCTTTTGTTGATTTCTCTGGAATATAGGTATAGCACTGGTAAAGCCTGGTCAAAGGGCATATTTAATGTGGGACATTGGAGTCAGGAAACCTAGGATTTATTCTCAGCTTTACCACTAAAACTAGCAGTATGATCATGGGAAAATAACTCGACCTCTTCCAACCTTAGCTTTCTTCTTTACAAAACAAAGCAATTAAACTAAATTAATTTCTAAAAGTATAAGACTGAGGTATATATCTTCAGAAAGATATTTTAAATGGAAATCAAATCTTTTTTATGATATTTGGATATGCAAAATTCTATTACCAATATCACAGAGTATCATAATCACTATTAAAACAGAAGAAAAGAAAAATTTCCTCATATAATTTCTACCTTTTTTTTTTCACCAAAAATGTTTTTTTTTAAACAGCTATCCAATTTCTTTATTTTACTTTTGATAACTTTCAGGATGTCAGTTTAATAATATTCTAGTAACTATAATTTTCATCAAGGCTAAATTTTAGACAGAATCTCACCTGGTCTCTTCATCATCCCAAGCGATTCGCATGCCTTTCCCACCACCACCTGCTGAGGCCTTGATCATAACGGGATAGCCTAACAGCAGGGAACAATTAGACAGAAGTTCAGACTTTGATCATTTGGTTGTATGAACATGACAACTGACCACATGTCTAATAATTTAATAGAATATAACTGGTTTATTTTTAAAGTTTTTAACAGAAAAAAACCATTGCATTCTTACAAATTAAAAAAATATATTAAGAGTTGAAATAAATTTGTATCAGCCAAGTTGTTTTCTAACAAGCAAAAAAGCTTTTCTCCTCTAATATTATCAAAGAAAAACACTCTCAGAAATAATTAATAGTTTTTAAAAAGAATTTTACTTCATGTTATCTAAGTTCCAAAAGATGATTAACCAATATTACCTGAAATAAGTATTTGAGTAAAGTCTTAAAAAAGCAGCTTATAACCTCAGAGGAAAAGAACTAAAAAAAGTGTAAATGCAAATTGATAGTCAAATGATACAACATATTCCCTGGTTTCCTGAAATCCTTGGTTTCAAAAATTCTTATTCCAGGATTTGTAAGTTGATAGGCAGGCCTTGAATGATATTCTCAGAAGTTAAGGTTTTAACTGAAAAACCTAATGAAACAGAAAAGTATTGGGGAAAAATTAAACTGGAAACTGCTGTGGGATAAATTGGATAGGAAAACCTCTTCAGAAGAGGACACTAATAATACTACATTGTGAAAACAGAAAGGAAGGAATAAAGTCAACTTAATATACAGGATGGACTGAAATTGATGCCCTGTTAAAGGGCAAGGGAGAGATTAACCACTCCTAAGGATATAAGTCAAGACAAAGAAGCTGTTGGAGCCACTCATAAATGGAGGAAAGAGAGGAAGTGGAATGCATGTGAGGTTATGTGGGTTTGAGAAACTGTAGCCATAAATGCATTCATGACTTGGTAGTAATCATTTCTGATCTTGCAATAGCTGATTGTTGACACCTGTTTCAAACTCATTTCTTTTGAACATAATCATTTTTAACATGTAGAATTTTAAAAGTTATATGAAAGTTAATGGCACATTTTTCTCTTCAAGTTTGAAAACTCTCCTCTTATCTGTTTAAAAAATAAATAGTGGGCAGCTGGGTAGCTCAGTGGATTCAGAGCCAGGCCTAGAGATGGGAGGTCCTAGGTTCAAATTCGGCCTCAGACACTTCCCAGCTGGGTGACCCTGGGCAAGTCACTTGACCCCCATTGCCCACCCTTACTACTCTTCCACCTAGGAGCCAATACACAGAAGTTAAGGGTTTAAAAATAAAATTTAAAAAAATTTTTAAAAAAATAGTACATTTCAGGTGAGAGTAATATAGAAAAATAAAAATGTCCTATAGTGAGAGAAGATATGGAACTAGAAGAAATGGTGAGAAAAGAAGGATAAATATATGGAACAGGAGTCATGCTGAAACAAATGATACCAAACTGAAACCTTGAGACATGACAATGGTTCCAGGAGTAGGAAAAAAGAATACTCAGTAAAAAGAATAAAGTTACATAGAAGGTTTTCTATGATGTTCTCAGTTGCTACTTATTGATACATAAAAAGGAAATCAAGGGGGAAAAGATTAATTCTATACAAATTTTTAAAAGTTAACTCCTTCAAATGCAAAGTATGGGATTAGAAACAAAGGATACAAAAATGAAAATTAATAAAAGTCCTGCCCTCAGGAAGTTTATCATTTAGAAGGGGAAATATAGCATATACTCAAAATAGGATTGAATATGATAGGACCAAAGGAAAGATTATCTAAGTAGATATAATATACTATTTCTTATAATCAGGACACATGAGTAGAAGAGTAAAGAAACATGGAAGAAGTAGGAGAAAACATACAAGAAATAAACCTCCCTTATCTGAAACAAGTAGAGATGATATGGGAAGGGAAGATAATACTAGGGAGACATCAGTTGTACATAAAATAAACTTTTTGATCCTGAAAGCAAGGTGGTAGAAGCAGTAAAAGGGAAACAAATAAAGTACTAAAATAGCAAATGAAATAAACAAATGATGAAGGTTATAGAATCTATGGGGCACAATTACTTCAACTGGTTCTTAAACAACTGAGTGGAAAACTGTGATATGTTAATGTAATAGAATATTATTACACTAAAAATATCACCAAAGAGATGATTTTAGAAAATTCTTAGGAGTATGACCTGACACTGAGCTAAGTGAGCACAATTAGAATAATTTATACAAGGCCAAGGCTGTTTAAAGAAAAAAAAAACAATGCCACTTTGAAATGTTTAAGAAATATAATCAGTATAACAGTTTTATCATCAGAGAATATATACCTTCTCTGACAGAGAAGTGGAAGATAACTTACAAGGAAAAAAAAACAAATTTTTGGATATGATCAATGTGTGATTTTTTATTTCTTTTCAGAAAGTGCCAACTATACTTTATTTTTCAAAAAGAAGCAAACCTATGAATTTAGCTCAAATCATTAGGTAACACTTTACCTGTTCTGTTCACCTGTAGTTAAGAATTTATATTGGGAGGGAAAATTCCACCTTTTAAATGCATAATGTCATGATCAGGCAAATTTATATTTCTATACAAGTTCTAGTTCCTTCTCTTGATTCACTTAATTCTAGTGCTTCTCTTGGTTGAATATTTCCAATTTATCTTATATATGGCTTTTTTTGTACATAGTTTATTTGTACATAGTCTCATTTGATTTGATTTCATTATTAGTTATTTATGAGGTTTTTGGTTTTGTCTTTTTTCTTGATTTTTCTTGGTTAATTTCTTTAAGAATGGAAGGGAAAGCGGAGGAGTTTAGCCATAAAAATCACCTCCTCGCAAAAAAAAAATTATAAAAACATTATTTCAATGAAAACAGAAAAAATTCAGAAGAAATATAAATAAACAAATATGGTTTTGAAAGGAAATTAAGAATTTATTTCATACTCCTTTAAAAAATCAAGTAGGGCAGGTAGGTGGCTCAATGGCTCAAGAATCAGGCCTAGAGATGGGAGATCCTAGATTCAAATCTGGCCTCATATACTTCCTAGCTATGTGACCCTGGGCAAGTCACTTAACCCCCATTGCCTAGCCCTTACCACTCTTCTGCCTTGGAATCAATGTACAGTAAGAGTTGTTGTTGGTTTTTGTTTTTTGTTTTTCGTTTGTTTGGTTGGTTTTTTTAAATCAAGTAGTATGAAATGAGATTCCTTATTACCATCATGGGAAACCACCATCCTACCCAGTCCCTCATGCTTGAAAGCTATATGTCATCCTAGACTTTTTGCTGTCTTCATATCCAATCTGTTGCCAAATCTTGTCATTAATCACCATAACATCTCTCATATATACACCTTTTCTCCTCTTATACTGCTATCTCTTTGGTAAAGGCCCTAAATACCTCATGCCTGGGCTATTGCTATAACCTGCTGGTTAGTTTCCCGGCCACAAGTTTTCTCCTCACTCCACTCAAATGTCAAATTAATCTTCCTAAAACACACATCTGACCATATCAGCCTCCCATTCAATAAATTCCAGTGGCTCAAGAGCACCTCCAGGATCAAATGTAAAAATCTCTGTTTAGCCGAGAAAGTCATTCAGAACTGCCTTCTACCTTTTGAGTTTCTTTATACCCTAAAACCCCAACAAGTACCCTGCAATCCAATAACAATGGCCTCTTTGCTGTTCCTTTGCAAGAAAAGCTATCACTTGACTCAGGGCATTTACTCCACTCTCTATCACACATGGAATGCTCTCCTTCCTGCTGGCTTCCTTCAATTTCCCACTGAAAAGCCTTCCCTGATTTTTCTTAATTCTAGTGTCTTCTCTTGGTTGAATATTTCCAATTTATCTTATATGTGACTTTTTTGTACATAGTTCTTTGTATATTATCTCCCCAGTTAAACTGACAGGTCCTAAAAGAGAAGGCAGTGGTGGTGGTAGTGGTGGTGGTGGTGGTGGTGGTGGTGGTGGTGGTAGTGATGGTTGTTGTTGTTGTTGTTTGTTGTTGTTGTTGTTGTTGTTGTTTGTGTGTGTTTTGGGGAGGGATTTTTTTGTCATCCCTAACACTTTGCCCAGTGTCTAGAACAAGATATAACTTGAGGGAGTTAGCTTGGCGCCATCTCTTTAAGGACTTGAGAAAAGGATGAGGGAAGCCATGGAGAGATCTAGGAAATAGAAACTGAAAGATAAGAATATCTATAATGGTCTCAAATTCAGATTTAATAGTAATAATTGTCATTTGTATAGCACTTTAAAGTTTGCAAAGCACTTTACATATGTTATCTTATTATAGCCTAATCACGAATTTGTAGAGTAAATAATGCACATATTACTATTACTGGTTTACAGATGAGGAAAATAAATCTAAGACAAGTTAATTGTTTTCCTCATTGTCATGCAACTAGTGTCAGAGGTAGGACTTGAATCCACCCTTGAATCTAAGTTCAGAGCTTTTTGTGCATAGGGAATAAGATTACCTCATAAGAAAGTAGAAACTACAAGTGAAGTTGAGGGTCTCAGGGGAAAAGTGATATTGTAATAACCACTGAGCAAAGCAACAAAGGGAGTTTTAGTATACAGAAACCTATATTAAATGACAGCCCAACTGAGATTCTTTAGCATAAATTTGTAATGGGCTTAGCTTAATTTCATTACTTCTACTTATTACTAGATTCTAGAGTGTAGAGGAGTGTGAAAGGGCAAGTTCCAGAGGAATGAAGCAATGAAAGAGTTGTAGGAATAGGAAACTGTTATAAGAGCAGGAAATCTCAGAATTCAAGATCTTGATACCATAGAAATTTGAGTTGATAGTAAGCTCTAACTGACCACTTATGTAACTCTAGACACAGCATAACATCTCACATTTAACATTCCATAGTGTATATGTGATTATATGTGTGTATAAAATCATGCATGTATATGTGTGTAGGTATGTATACAGGTCTGCACATTTTTATGATATATACACTTATGAACATACATACATACCTATCCATGTATGTATGTATACATCTTGTGTAAATGCATGTACACAAATAATATGATTTTATCTTAATTACAATCAGTGATGTATATAAAATAAAGATTATTGTCTCTTTTTTGCAGATGAAGGAAATTAGACTCAAAGACATCAATGATGTGGCCAGGATTACCAAGACAGTAAAGAGATAGAGATAGGATTCAAACCCAAATCTTCTGAGTGTAAGTCCAGTACACTGTGTCAATATATTGTGCTGCCATAAGAGAGTTAAATTAGATATAAAGAAGATGGCCTAAGCAGTTCTGCACATTACTGGGTTCAATAAAAGAAAGAATACAGATTTAAGAAGAGAGTGATCTGAAAATATTAAAAAGTATATCCCTAATGCACCAATCTTTTTATTAAATATTCTCAGGCCCTTTCATATATATAAACTTTATTTCCCCTAACCCGCCTAGAGTCTCCCAAGGAATATAGATGTCTAATTATTTTATATTAATTTCATATAACTTAATATTCTAACCTATATATAGAAAGCACTCAAAAATAATTTCAGAATTTGTTACATGCAAAGAAAAATATAATAAAAGTACTTATAATTTTAAAATAAAATGAAGAAATATTCTAAATTTTTTCGATCATTTAATAACTATAGTTGTTAGAGCATGTTGTAAACTAGTATGAGATTAAAGGAAATTATTCATTTGTTACAAACTAATAAACAACTTGGCACACAATAAAGATGTTCAATAGTTTCTGAGGAGTTAAACAACTCTTCTGAGATAATCTACATACAAATACTCATACATACACACAAATGTTCCTAACATAAATAGCTGGAAGATCTATACTTTTCAGGAAGAAATGCTCATTAAGTTAAAAAATAAGAATTTAAATTATAAAACTATTGTTTTATATATAATGCTAGGTTCAAGAGTTATCAATTTAGAACAAACCAAATGGATAATAAGTATAATACATTTGTGTGTGTGTTTTTGTATAAAAGGAGGAGCTTAAATAGACTTTTATTTGCTTAAATTAATTTGCTTGTTCCTCTCTTTTCAGATATGTGAAATTCTTGATTACAAAGATTCTTAACTGTGCTCCAGAAATCAGAAATCAAGTTAAACTTCAATGTACAGATTGGAACTAGAATGTTTTCCCAAACAGGAAGTTTCCCCCCGAAAAACCAAAGACTCTGATGTTTTCACATTACTGACAGAAAGCTGAACTTTTAAAAACAGACCAATTGTTAAAGGAAAAAGGTATCAAGAATGGATAACAACAAAAGGCAGAGAAAGATGAAAGCAGGGACAAAAACAAGAACACAAGAAGATTTTAAAACAAAACAGACTAAAAATAATTTTTTAAAGGCAGCAGAGGAAAAGGCAAGAGAGATAGGACTGATAAAATTGCACTTAGCCAGGAAAAAAAAATTTAGAGGTAAAGAATAACAAAGGAGAAATACAACACCAAATTGAGAATAAGCAAAAATGAAAAATAACACAGAAAGCAAGGCCCAACCTTCCCAGGAGCATATCCTGACCTCAAATGACCAATTACCTCAATAAAATGCACATTGTAAAACAAAGCACTTTATTTTTGAAAGGAACTTTCAAAGAACACTTTTAAAGTTTTTTTAAATTATTATGGCTTTTCCTTATATAATTTTGGCTAAAACCTACATATTAAAGCATATGTTCTATCAAATAATGTCCACCCCCCAAAAAAATAAATATTATCCAAAAAAGTGAACAGAAAAACTGAAAGATACCCTTTGGAGCAAAGACAAATTAGAGTGATTTTCAAAATGTTATTCGACATTACACTTAAGCTCTGGCTCATACACAAAATGTATACAATTTTTCTGAGGCAAACCCCAATGACAAAACAGAAAAACACAATTATAAACTTGTCCAAATATTTTACCCCCTCACATCTAAAAGATGTGCTTCTATATAATACGGTGTACTAAAGCAAGTAATATCAATATACAACACTCAATAGAAGAAAGGAATACAACTAAGGATAAACAGGGAGGAAAGAAATAGCAAAGGTGTTGATGTACTAATAGTACCATAACAACCTAATAGAGTCTGCTCAATAACAGAGTGCTACCAAGTGCTTGAACAAAAAAAGATCTGTCATACACTATCTCAAGGCTATCTGTGCCAGGGATTGTATTGCTAACCCCCTCTTTACATCAGTACATTGGCCAAAAATGAACAACAACAATAAAAAAAGCCAGCCACCACCCTGATAAAGTCTATAAAGATTCAGAATTATCTTTTGAAACTATGCCCCCAACATAAGCCATGGAGGTCAAGTATATAAAGAAAACCCCATAAACACCAAGATATTTATCTTGAGATTTTTTGTGATAGCAAAGAACTATAAATGAAGTAGATGCCCCTCGACTGAGGAATGGCTAAAAAAAAAATGTGGTCCACAAATGGAACAGCATATTACTTTGCCCTAAGAAATTATGAACAGAAAGAATACAGGGAACAATAGGGATGCTTTTATGAACAGACAAAAAGGAAAGTAAAGCAAACCAGAAAATAATATTCATAATGCCTACTACATAAATCAAAAAACACAATAAAAACTTAATTATATGTGGCAAAAAAATTATAAGAGTACCCTTCACTGGTGGAATGGCTGAATAGATAATGGTTTATGAGTGAAACGGAATACTATGCTGTAAGAAATGATAAAAGAGATAGTTTCAGAGAAACCTGGGAAAATGTATATGAACTAATGCAGAGTGAAGTAAGCAGAACCAGGAGACCAATTTACACTATAACAAAAACTAAACCATTTTAAAGCCCTCAAGAACTCTGATAAATTCAATGATCAACTAAGAGTAGTTGAAAAATGCTTCCCTCTTTGTGACAGAAGTGGTAGACTAAATATTCAGAACAAGACATTTTTAAAATAATTGTCATCACTATCACCACACAATCATTTCTCACTTGATATATTCACTCTAAAATTCTCCCCTGAGAAATGACTGGAGAAGGGAAGGAATTATATATGCCTTTATGCTGATTTACTGAGATCCAGAAATTTAACAGTCTTTATTCACTCAAAGTACTCTAAGTTACAGAATAGAAAAGAAATTTATGGCAAAGGTATTTGAAATCTAATTTCCAAAAGCAACCAGTGATTCTGCATTGCCTTTTCATCTCTGTGGAAACAAAGTTTCTGAAGAGGAATCCAAATAGAGGAGAATTAGAAATATATCATCAAAAGTAATATTGCCCAAATCCATTTTAGGAGAATAAATGGAGAGCAGAAATTGCATATCTTCAAGTGTATTCTGAAGGCATGAAGCAAGATGTAATGGAAGAAACATAATTTATACACAGCAAAATCCAGGACCAGCTTGATCATCTTCTTTCACTCACTTTAGACTATGACTTCTAGGCATCTATTAATGCAAAAGATGTAAGTGTCAGTGGCTGGGCCTACATGAAAAGTAATATGACCATAAACAGCACACTTACCTAAAGAACCATAGATCAGCATTGAGGGAAAGATCTTTATTTTGGAGCAAAGATAAGAGTAGATAAAGAAGGATCTCCAGCTGCAGAAAATGCCACCTGTTCTAAATCCCAATGGTTTGATGACCTAGAGAAGAAAAAGTCTATATCTTCTCACAAGATGACCAACTGTCTTTTCTTTAAAATCTGTGATGCTGAAAATGTATATGACTATCCACTTCCCTTATTCCTTCCACAAATTCCAAGAGGATATAGTATAAGAATCCCTAAATGGCCAGAACAAAAGATTAGGAGAGGATATGTAGAAGAAGGTTTGGAGTTGGCTAGAAGTCATATAATAAGCACTTGATCTATTTTCTTTCATTTTATACTACTTACAATTACTATGTAATTGCTATATGTAAACTATCTGAAATTCTAATTGTACAGGTTCATAGATCCAAAGGGGGATTCTAAAGAGATAAAATGTGGATTCAAGAATTGTAAAGTTGATTTCATATTTTTATTTTCTTAGAAATATTACATTCCCTCCCATAGGTTAACTTGGGATCTGGCTAAGAAGGGCTGAACACTACTCTGAAAGCTGAGGGTTTGGCAATGGAGGGAAGACTCTAAATATCTAAAGACTAAAAGCATGGTGGTCAATGGGAATAGGAAGGATATCCCAAATAAATGTCATAGCAAAATTAAGGAGATTACTAAATCAATGGTCAATGAAACACACCATCTGGTGGCCAATTCAGTTGCTGCATTCAACTCCCTCTGGATAATCAATTCAGTGAGGTGCTATGTTCCTTTAGGTTTATATAGTCCTAAAACCACAAGAACACAGAAATGGACAGCTAGCACTGTATGAGTTGCAAAAGTTTCATAATATCTCTCTCTTCAGTAATTCCTAGGTGTTCAAAGCAAAAGATTGTCTTAAGTCAGGTTCTCTGTATATTTTGTTTATGAGACAAAAACAACACATGAACCTGATTTGAGGGTTCTTTAAAAGTTGTGTGATGGGACCAATATGGGTTAGAGGAGATTTTCCTACAAGGCATAGTCAAGATTTGAACCCTTCTTCCTTTTCCAAAAAAAAAAAAAAAAAAAAAAAAAAGGTTTATGTTGTGCCTCCATAGCCAGTTTCCAGCGGCCACTGATGTGGCTTACTGTTCATCAAAAACCATAAATGGTTCCACTCCCATGGGATCTGGGGCCCTTCATACTCAATGGATACCTAAGGACCACATAAGTCACCACACAGCCCTGCTTGTTGGGGATGAAGATGAAGAAAGTTTCGTCTACCAAACTTAAGTACTACAATATTTCTACTGCATATCTTTGCTATGTTAGGACTAAGTAAACCTCCTTTTGTTAACTTTTCAAAGACTCATAAATCTGTCATTTTGTCCCAACATCAAATATGAAGTAACAGAGTCCTGGCATCAGGAATACTCCTAAAAAAGGTTTAATTTACATTTAGAATTTCAGTTATTCTTAAAGTTTGGGTCTGAAGCATAAATACTGAACAACTCTAATACCCCCAGCTCACTGACTTTTGTTTCTTTAAGAGCAAGAGAATTGCTTGCCAATGAATGGAGGAATAAAAAGTTAGCTTTTATTCTTTATTCCTGCTCTCATAGCCACATTTTATATTCCCTCATGTTTTCTTCCTACCTCTTTCCCAAGCTACAGAAAGAGGAAAAGGGCAGAGGAAAACAGAATGAGTGTTGGAACACTTACTAATAACAATACCTTACATTTTGCTCATTTAACATTTTCAATTCCACAACATAGGTCATACAAAGTATTATTATCTTCATTTTACAAGGTCACATTTGAACCTTACAATAGTCTTTTAAAGTAGGAAGACAGTAAAAGTGTTACTATCTCTTTTTTATAGATAAGGAAATTGAGGTTCAAAAATCTTAATTGATTTGCCAATGTTGCAAATCTATTAAGTAGCTCAGTCAGGCCTGGACTTGACATCTGAGGCCTTGGTCTAGTGTTCTTTGGCTTTACCTAATCCAGTGACAAGCAACCAAAGAATTTTTACATTTTAACTCTCTACTAGACCTAGTAAGCAGGGTAGAGAAACAGGAGGGGTCCTCACTTGAAAAGGAAGTGGTAGAGGAAGTGAGAAAAACACATGAAGAAAACAGATAAATTGTTAACAAATTTGATACTGAATTTGGCACCTATCTTGGAATTGGGGGGATAACAGATTTAGATATATAAGGAATTTACAAGTCTCTTAATCCTATCTCCTCATTTTACACATGAGGAAACTTAAAACCCAAAGGTTAAATGACCTGTCCAAAGTCACACCAGTCATAAACAACAGAAAAAGGAACCCAATTTTTCCTTCTACACAAAGCCTCCCTCATTAGTGTTCCAAAAGCAGACAAATTAATTGTTTGGCCCTCAGAAAACATTCTCCTATTGAAGAAATATTATAATTTTTTAAGGTTTCTGATCAAGACATAAAGATCTATTTAACCTATGTTGCAGTAAAATAAAATAGTGAAAAATAGTTCTCTGTAATGCTACAAAGATTAAACAAAAGAAATATTTACATGAGAAATCTTTTATTTTCTTGAAATGTTGGCACTTAAAGAAAAATAAAAAGAAGAGACTTTAGGAAATTCTTAAGAGAACTTCAAGGGTTATCTCATAGATTGATAACAAATAGTTTATCATATCTAATTTCACTTCAAAACTTGCAGCTTTCCTACTGCCTAAGAGAAACAGAATATCACCTTTGGCACAACTCTTGGAACTGAGAAATATGATTGGGGTGGGGGGTGTCAACAAATGAAGAAGAAAAACAAGCAAGGGACAGCTATTTCCTGAAGGTGGCAATTCAGAAATTAGAAAGTTTGAGAACCGTCACCTTAATGTAATTTGGGAAGTATTGGGAAAAAAGAAGAAGGTAAAGAGAAAGGGTAAGGATGAACTTACAAAAGATTATCTAGCATGGAGTAAATTAAAAACTCCCCTCAAAAAATGTGTTTTCTCCAAGGAAGAAAGAGGGTGAATATTAGGTCAGATAGTTCCCCAAGTTGGCCTCAAAGTGGCACTATCATCCCAAAACAATTTAGTTACTGGCTTGAGCACATTCTGAATGGAAGAAAAGAATGGAGTCAAGTCACTGGAACTTTCTAAATACCAAAAATTAACAAATCAGATCGTCATTACTCTTAGAGTACCTGTATTTTGAATTTTAAGATATTTTAAAATTCTTAATTCCATTACATTAGGGCAGTTTCTAGATATTAATAACCAGCTCTATTCCCCCAACATTCCCAATCTCATTCCAGGCAAAGGTCAAACAATAACTTTAAAACTTTGTAAAGACCTAAAGGAAGCAAAAGACCCAAGAATAAATGAGGTCATTACATAGCAGCCTGGATCTTGCAGCCTCTTATATGCAAACTGAAAGCCTGTGTACCTGATGCCTTCCTATGACACTACCACACCCACCATCAAGACCAAATACATAAAATGGAACTTCAAATGCTCTTTCAGCCAAACAGTACAATTTTAGTATTGTGTATAGAATTATAAAAACAGATATTAAGAATCCAATATATTTAGGAAATGTTCATTTGAAATTGAGTTATACCCTAACATATTAACCAACTGCTTTTTATTTCAATTACCCCATGATTAAGTAAAAAGTTTGATATTTTCAAGTATTTTGTAATGTATTCAATGAAAGGACTGCAAAATTATTAAAGGAAAATTGATTGTGATAAACTGCAATATTCAAACTCTTATTTTCCATCATGATCCTATCAGTCTCTTACTAGAGTGTAATTTTCCTATGAATGTAGAAAATACATATTACATCCAATATCAAGAATATTAAAAAAGAATCCCTTTTTAAATTATCTAATAATAATCTTATATCCTGGAAAAATAAGAATAAAATTATTTTAAAGCTCAGTATGTTGATAAAATTCAGTGAATTATTAGATAGTCTAATCAGCTTTAAAAATAATAAAAGAACTTAAAAACTACTAACCCATTATTTGTTCTATAGGGATTACTTATTATTTGTTTTATTTAGTCAACCATGTCTGCTGAGAGGCATGCAAATCCCACCATAGCTAATTTAAGGACTTACCAATTTCCCTTGCAATTCTGACAGCTTCATCTGCATCCTGTAAAAGCAGGAAATGAGACTCAAAGTTAATCCCATCAGCCATTGCACAATGTCCTTAGGGCAGTCATATATTGCACTACTGTCTCCTTAGATTCATTTAATGTTCAATTTTACAACCTTCTGACCCTTTTCATTCAGAGGAATGTAAAATTAATACCATAAGTGGAATGTAAATTCTACCTCATCATTATTATATTGAGAAATTCAAAGCACTTTGAAATCAGCTGAAAGGAAGAACTACTAGAATTACTAAATGACTGAATGCACTTGCAGGAATTTAATGGCAGAATTTAGAAGTTTACAATCAATAATGATTCATAAATCGGGTCATTAAAGCTTGTCTACAGTCAGCTTGTTTCTGTCCTATCAAAAGTATTTCTAGGTCATGTTTTCTTCAATGTTGTCAGCAGGGGGAGGTGATCCACTATTCTTTGGGAGGAGCATAACATCTTAAAATTAAAAATAAAGTTTCTAACATTTATAGACATTATCTTTAATCTTAAATACAAACTATGTTTTCTTTAATTTCCTAAAACATACTCTTTCCCGATATGTTCTTTATTATTTTTAGTTGCATTTAGTCTTTGATATTCATTTCCTACCTCAATATGTGAATCACCTGGCTTCATACTATGCTGAGTAAGAAAAAATTAATCAAAAGGGGAAAAACTATAAAACACAATTCATTTCCAGTTATTTTCCACTAGGAGAGTTGTTATTCTTAAATTCAAAGACTAAAAAGCAATGGTCCTCTAAAAATTTGAAAGCCCAAAATAAACATACGCATAAGGAGATTCTCAAGTATAAAAACTATCACAAAAGGGTACCATTAATGCTACAGATAAATTTATAGTAAAGAGACAGAAACTAATGACGGTATTAACATAGATTAAATTTGGCAACTATCTTAAATAATTTAACAATTACATATATTCAAATTCATAAATATTAGACAATGTCTAAAAACCATTGGCTGGCAATTTTGGAAGCTGACAAGAAAATTAAATGGAAACCTGATCTTTTTAAACTATTTCTTTGAAAACAACTACATCAAAATTTTATTTTATTTTACTTTTTAAAACACAAGAAAATGGTTATATCTGGTTCATTCATGTCTAAGAATAAAACAAAATCCTCTTTAAAAGTCTTCAGTACCTAATAACAGCCACTAAAGAATAAGGAGGCTGGCAGGGGAAGTTGTCAGAAAATTTAATTTCCTTTCATTAGCTAGTCTGCTCCACAAATAGGTGCTTGTTAAGTTCAAAGCAGTCCTGAAATCAACATCAGTTTTAAGTCTTTTTACTCCAAACAGTCAGGTCTGCTAATGAGATTTTCCAAATAACAATTGTTTTCCAGTCAGAGATAAATCCACACACACACACACACACATATGTGTGTGTGTCTTTCTCTGTCTCTCTCTCTCTCCCTTCCCCCAAAACCACCTACCTTACCCTCCAAAAAAAAAATCAAGGTTTACTGTTTTATTACACCTTAAGGTTTTTCCCTAACCAGGCACCCTCCAAAATTTAGCTGGAAGGGATAAAAATGCATGAAAAGGGTCATTTAAGAATGTTAGTGGTTTCTACACATTGAGTTTGAAGGTTCTTTGTTCCTGCCAGTGACAGTTATGCGAGAATACTTCCCCTTAATAGCCTCTCTGTCAGGAAGTGTTAAACCTGCCAAATGCAGACAATTAGAGCCTCTAGAACAAAATGCAGGAAGAGTGATGAAGAGCCAGGATTGTAAGCCAAGAAGGAAACTTTTACATTTCTTTTCTCTTGCAAATTAATGGTATATTTGCAAAACAGAATTCAAGAAAGTAAGAAAAAAGAAATTAGAAATTTTTTAAAAATTTGTCACCTTAAGAGAAATAACTGGCACTAAGTATTTACAGACAAACCATATGGGATAATTTATAATTGTCTTCTAAAAGAAATATAAATTTATAAGTAGCCCTACAAAACATAACTTCTAAAATATCTTATTTGTCACAAGGAACAACACCTAGAACACAAAACTTTCTATTGACAAATATCTTCAAAACATTGAAATTAATGTTCTTCTAAAATAATACTAAAAATTTTAGATGAATTTGAAATTTTAGTTTTAGATAATCTTATATAATGGCTTAATTACAATGCCCCCAAATATTCTAGTTTATTCTGACTTGCAAAGAAAATAAAATTTAGTAGTTTACAAATATTGTTATTTTCAGAATATGCTGGTTACTCTTGTTATTTGGGTGAAAAAGTAACATTACCTTCTAAATGAAATGACATTACTGCCAGTTTTTTCACTGCACTCCAGCCTTACAAGATTAATAATGGAAATTTATATAGCTTTAAAAATTATGTAATTGGTGTTTGCCAAATAATTAAATGAATATTGATCATAAACAAAACAAGATAAGCTGTACATAAACAAAGCATTTGACCAAGTCAAGAGATTATTGGAAACAAAGTTAAGTAATGGAGGAACCAGGGCCAGATAACAGTAGAATGATCAATAACCAAAGTGTAGTCACTTTGTTTGGATTATAGTATGATAATAGAAATATAAAAAAAATAAGGGAACTATACAAGATATATGAAATGGATTGTAGTATGGATTATAGTATGATATTAGAAATATAAAGATTGTAGTATGATATTAGAAATTGGATTATAGTATGAATTTATAGTGTGATATTATAGTATATTAGTATGGATTATAGTATGATATTAGAAATATAAAGAAAATAAGGGAACTATACAAGATATGAAAAAGAAAAATAAGAACAATACATACTATGATTACATTAAAAATAATACCCCAAAATCAAGGGAAATAAGTATCAAAGTAAAACAAATCCAAAGAGAAAGCAAAAGTAGATGTTTATATTACCACATACCTATAATTTATTCATTTTAAGCACATTTTAAACAATGTGGAGTTTGTGGTTTAGCACACAATGTTTTAATGTATTTGTTTATTTAAATGTCTTTTGCTGAATAAAAACAACTCTGAGATACTACCTCACCCCTAGCAGATTGGCCAATATGACAGTAAAGGAAAATAATAAATGTTGGAGGGGATGTGGCAAAATAGGAACACTAATACCCTGCTGGTGGAGCTGTGAATTGATCCAATTATTCTGGAAGGCAATTTGGAATTATGTCCAAAGGGCTTTAAAAGAATGCCTACCCATTGATCTAGTCAGACCTCTACTAGGTTTGTACCCTAATAAGAAATAATAAGGTAAAAGACTTGTACATAAATATTTATAGCCACACTTTTCATAGTGGCAAAAAATTGGAAAATGAGGTGGTATCCATTGTTTGGGGAATGGCTGAACAATTTGTGGTATCTGAGGGTGCTGGAATACTTTTGTGATAAAAGGAATGATGAACTGGAGGAACTCCATGTGATCTGGAATGACCTCCAGAAACTGATGCAGAGCAAAAGGAGCAGACCGGGAGAATGTTGTATGCAGACACTGATATATCATGGCACATCTGAATGTAATAAACTTTTCTACTAGCAGCAATGAAATTACTCAAGATAATTCTGAGGGATTTATGAAAAAGAATGGTATCCACAACCAGAGAAAAAACTGTGGGAGTAAAAACACAGAAGAAAAACATATAATTGATCACATGTTTCAATGGGCATATGATTGGGGATTTAGGCTTTAAATGATCACTCTATTGCAAATATTAATAATATAGAAATAGGTTTTGAACAATGATACATGTATAACCCAGTAGAATTGTTTGTCAATTCTGGGATGGGGGAAGGAAAAGAGGAGGGAAAGAACATAAATAATGGAATCATGGTTATTAAATATATAATAAAAAAATTACAAGTTTCAAGAAATTCCTACCAGGTTAGAACACTGGGTCAAACTTAATAAAATGAAATCTGACATGAGTTATTATAAACTTTTATGTTTGTTTGTTTGTTTTTTTAAATCATTTTCACTTGTATGAAGCAGCAAGAAGTGGCAAGAAACAAAAAAAGATGAATATTTTGGTGAACAGCAAGAAGAAAAATTGATATGATATAATGATTTAATATATATGATATATGATTTAATGGTTACATCAGAGGTAGAAAATACGAGACTTGAGTGTCTTGTGAGAGAAGAAGTCAATTATAAGGATTAAAAGATTTCTAACTGCCGGGACATTAGAGATCCTATAGTCCATAAGGGAAGGGATATATTTAAGGAAAGATGCATTTGGCTTTAGATATGATGAATTTGAGGAGACGGGACATCTATGTAGATAGGTTATTTCAAATCACAGGTCTGGTAAGAAGTAAGGTACATTGATTTAAATCTGAGAGAAATCTACACAGAGATGTTTATATGAGGCTATGGCAGTAGATGAGATTAACAAAAGAGATAATAAAGAGAGAAAAAATGGTTTAAAAAAAGGATCAAAGAACAAGTGTTTAAAGTATTAGAGAAGAGGATATGCAAATCATGCATTCAGCCACTCCACACAAATTTAATAATCATCCAATGTGTCAAAACCTGAGATATCAAGGAAGAAGACAGAAAAAGAACCACTGAATTTAGTGATATGAACAAATGTGTACTGAACTATTATAATAGAGTGGTGGCCAGAGTGCCCAATAGCAAGGGTTTCAGAAGTGAATGGGTTTTTACTTAGAAAATCTAGAGAGTCAACTAAAATTAATTGAAACAATCATTTCCCCAACTTGAATGATATAAAATAAATCTACACAAATAATCAGTATTTCAGACTAAAGATTAAGAAAATCCACCAAAAAAAAGAAACAGAAATTTCATTCAAAAATGATTGCAGTCTTTAGAAAATATTTGAGAATCTTCCTACCAAGACAAAAACAAAAACTATATGAAGACAATTACAAAAAATAAGATTTATTTAGAGAAATAAGAACAAACCTAAAAAATTGAGCAAATATTTGCTCATAATTAACTAAATTAAGTAGAGTCAATAAAATAAAAATACTATTACCTTCCTTTCTTTCTTCCCTTTTTTCTTCCTCCCTCCTTTCCTTCCTTTCTCTTTCTCCCTCACTCCTTTCCTTCCTTCCCTTATACTTTTTTTTATTTTTTTAATTCACCAATTACATGTATTGACAACTTTCCACAGAAGTTTTCCCAAGTTATATGATCAAACGTATCTCTTTCGCTCCCTTCCCTTCCCTCTTCCAGTGCTTCCCGGTGATTCAATCTGGGTTACACATATATTATTATATAAAGCATATTTCCATATTGTTCATGTTTTAAGTGAGTAATCTTATAAAACCAAAACACAAACTCAAATAAACAACTGAAAAATTGTATGTTTTCATCTGCATCTTGACTCCAAGAATTCTTTCTCCAGAAGCAAAGAGCATTCTTTGTCACAAATCCCTCAGAATTGTCCTGGGTCATTTTATTGCCAATAATAACTAAGTCTATCACAGATTGTAGAAATATTACTTACTGTATACAATGTTTTCCTGGTTCTATTTATTTCATTCTGCATCAGTCTATGAAGGTCTTTTCAGCTTTTTCTGAAATCATCATATTCATCATTTCTTACAGCTCTGTAGTATTCCATTACCATAACATACCACAATGTGTTCAACCATTACTCAAGTCATGGACATCTCTTTAATTTCCAATTCTTTGCCACCACAAAAAGAGCAGCTATAAATATTTTTCTACAAGTAGAACCTTTCCCCTTTTTTTGGATCTCTTGGAAATAGAAACCAAACAGTAGTATTACTGAATGAAAACAGTCTTTCTTATAGAAATAAAAATATTTTTTAACTTTCTTCTTGTTTGAATCATTCATTGGCTTTAACACCCACCTGAAGGTATTGGGCTACTGACCCCTCTATAAAAGAAGTCTTCACTTTGTCCATCCTCAGAATAGCCTAAAATCTACCCAGGGGATTCCATTCCAATCACTATTTCATTCAAAAGGAAGCACTTCCTTTTGCTATTTATAAGAGAATTACTCTCTTCTATTAAAAAGATATTCTTCGGGGCAGCTGGGTAGCTCAGTGGATTGAGAGCCAGTCCTAGAGACAGGAGGTCCTAGATTCAAATCTGACCTTAGATACTTCCCAGCTGTGTGACCCTGGGCAAGTCACTTGACCCCCATTGCCTACCCTTACCAATCTTCCACCTATAAGTCAATACACAGAAGTTAAGGGTTTAAAATTAAAAAAAAAAAAAGATATTCTTCGTATTGATCTCTGGAAAATTCCTCTTGACAATCAGAAAAGAGAAGTCTAGAAAAGATACTACTTCAAAACTCTATTTTTATACATTATTATCTTTTCTTCATGACTCCAGTAAATATCATCTAAGACTGTCTTGGGCCAGACAGACAAGACAAAGGATATCAAGTAATTATGCCACCTCAGCCATCTTCCTAAGCAGAAATGGTTTGGTTTTAAATTCTTGTTAAACTACATAAAAATTTTTTAATGTTGGACTTGTACTTAACAATGCAAAATGCAGTATTACTATTATTTCTTCAACAAGGTTGATAAAATCTCCAGGATTATCTTCTAAAACCACAAAAAATAATAAATCCATCTGGAAAATTAAAAGTTCAAGAATCTGAGAATAAATAATGGAGGGGTAAAGGAAAAAGGTAAAGGCTAGAACCTAACTAGACCAGATCTAAACCTATTCTATAAAATGGTAATCATCAAAACAATTCAATAATGGTTAAAAACTGAGGTACTATTCAATGGAAATGATTAAATATTAACATAAAAGAAAAAATATTGTAATCTAGTGCTCAATGAATCAAAAACCCATGGTTGCCTAGCATTTGGACACTATACCAATGACAACCATCATCATCCCATCCACTCACTAAGATTATGGAAGGTAAAGTCTCCAAACAACTTATACTAATATTTGGCAACTTTTTACCTCCTTTACCCTAATCGCTGGGATATAGTGTCACAATTGTCTAATATTAACTCCCCCACTCTCTTGTCTCTCAAATCCATTTCCTAATACTTTTTCTTCCCATTCCTTTCTTATCCATTGTGTCCTATAGAAAACCTGCTTGATCATTAAATGGTCTTGATCTCTCTGTCATATTCTTTTCAACATCTTCTGGTAACTGAAACTAGGGCTTTCTGGAAGACAATGCATGCCAGGCCCCCTCTCTTCAGTACTGGATATTCTCCTATCAATGGCCCCCAAAACACAGTATTCTGGGAAGCAAAAGAGTGAGCTAATAAATTAGTGTTAAATTAGTCACATGTTCTGAGCATAGGAGCAAAAGAATGACAATAAGTATACATCAGTATAGAGACTTTAAAGGGAAATATTTGCAGCTGTTAAATACCATGAATTTTAATGCTTTAGCTTGTTTTATTTGTGAACTTCATAAAAGATCTTGCTATATAAGAAGTCAGTGATGTATCACTAGAGCAGAGATGGGCAAACTACAGCCTGTGGACCAGATGTGGCCCTCTGAAATGTTTTATCCAGCTATGGGACATTATTCCAAATCTGACGAATACAATGAGTAGGATACAATACAATGAAACTTCAGAAGAGTTGCTTTAGAAACAGACTGACAGATGAGCATTTCCTTTCCTTTGACCCCCTCTTTAAAAAGTTTGCCCATCACTGTTTTAGAGTACCATAAGACTATATAAAAAAAGGGTTCTCCACATTCATGTAGGTTAAGACCTTATACAAGAGCCATATACATAAAAATAGACCAGGTTTAATCTTTTTTCTCACCTCCTTCAACCAATAATGAAGGTGCCCAAAGTTTCAGAAACAGAGGCACTATAGTGGTTCAAAAGTAGAGGCTAGCTTAAGGATAGAAGTATAGAGACCAGGGGCAGGTAGGTGGTTCAGTGGTATAAAAGCCAGGCCTAGAGACAGGAGGAGGTCCTAAGTTCAAATATGGACTCAGACACTTCCTAGATGTGTGATATGGGGCAAATCACTTAACCCCATTGCCTAGCCCTTACTGCTCTTCTGCCTTGAAACTAATACCTAGTCTTAATTCCAAGACAGAAGGTAAGGATTTAAAAAAAAATTATAGAAACCAAACACCAGTTCTGGTCTTACCAGTCTACACAACAGGTAGGGTATCAAATACTGATGTGTGTTATCAAAAAAGTGGGTAATCTAGGCAGATGTCAGGCAATTTGGGTAGTGAGGAGGGATAAAAGGAGATGAGGTGATTGGAGGTGGAATGAAGATGATAGCTGAGTGTAGGGAAGGGATGAATGAGGTGGTATATAGGAAGGTAAGGGAATGACAGGGAGTATACAGGAGGGCAGCTTAAACAGGCTTATTCACCAAGGCTAGAGACAGAGGACATTGGGGAGATAGGCTGAACCCTTCAAGCAGGGAAAGTATCTCTAAGGTATAGGGGAATTGGGCCAGTCAGAAATGTTTTATATCTGGCTGGTGGACTTCTCTTGCAAATTTCTAAGTCCCTTGGGGGAGGAGACAAAAGGGCTCCTCCCTGCCAGTGAAACTGATGGCTACAGGAAGGCTCAGGTAGGTACTTCCTGCCAAGATGGATACCTGCAGTTCCCTCAAAAAATAAAAAGAAAATAATTATTTCCCTCTTCAGCCCTTGCTTTAATCTTCGATACAATGATTCACCAGAGGATTTGAGTAGGTAACAAAGGGGATTTATTAATGTTAGGGATAATCAGAAGGAGAGAGGGGTTTAGGGTTTTATAACAGCCACTAGGGAGAAAGCTGATGGTGGGGGAAAGGTAACAGGAGGGAGTTATACTGAGAGAGCCTATTCTTCCAGTCCGGAAGATTTGACTGCCTTAAAGTAAAGTATTTATCAAATCACTAAATTGGGGTTAAGTTGTTTAGGATGCCCTACTTGCCTACAGAATCTAAACCCACTATGTCCAATCACCAAGCCACCCTTCCTCCCAGGGTCCAAAGAGAAATTCAGGGGAAATAGCAGGAATGTAATGGAGAGATCAGGGAGAGGTCCACAGAAATTAGTACAAATTTCCCCAAGACAAAATAAGTCCAGGCCAATGCCGAAGCCAAAAGGCCAAAGCCAAGCCGAAAAGTCGAAGCCAACAAGCTAAGCCCAAGTCCAAAAAGCAGAAGCCCCCAGGCAGTGAGAGCCAGAAGGCAAAAGCCCCATCAGTTGACCTTCAGCCCTATTTATAGCCTCAGGCTCCAACTAACTTTCTGAAGATTCTAAGACCTCCAACTGCCTTTCTGTGACAGTTTGAAATTGCAGAAACAAAAAGGCTTCTGCTAGCAATCTTGCATTACATGTGTGACTATAAGAGTTCAGGAAATATACTGGCTAAAGAAAGGGGGAACCAAAAAAGACATGCCTCATCTGGTTTTATCATCTATTTTTCTGATCCTTGTTCAGTGAACTACCCAAGATCATTCTCTGTACTTTCTCAAGAAATTAGTATCAGGTTCAGTCCTTCTCTCCCAGGAGAAACCTTCATACATGGGAACTTCAACCTACACAATGAAGGGCATTTAAAACAACTATGCCTTACACTTGCTAAAACTAAACTTCATCCTCATGACAATCTTTAGTATTTGAAATCAATCCATCTTAACAGTCTAGCATTCATTTCTAATTTCATTTTGTTTTCATCATAATCTTGACTGGACTGCTTACTGGACATTTCAAACTGACTGTTTCATAGATTTTTCAACCATAATATATCCCCAAAAGAACTTGTCTTTCCCCCAAAACTGACACCATTCTATACCACCCCCACAATTTACTTATTTCTGTCTAGAAATCTAACAATCTACCAATAACAGATATGCAACTATATAATCTTAAACTCATTATTCTTCCTCATACCATATATCCAGTCAGATGTTGTTTCTATTTTGTTTGTTGTAATAATTGTGTATATTTTGAATCTGTTCATATAAGTTTTCCCATGATTCCCTATATTCCTCATATTAATCAACAAAAACAAATATTTTTCAAGTACCTACTCTGTGCCAGACTTTGCTAGGGACTGAGGAAACAAATATAAAAAAAGAAATAATCTCACTTCTCCAGGAGTCAAGTATGTCTTTCTGAGAATATGTATACATATACAGTGATCCCTCACTTATCGTGGCAATTACATTCCAAAGACCCTTGAGATAGGTGAAAATCCACAAAGTAGCAGCATTATATTTATTTTATTATTAATATATATTTTAAAGCTTTATAAATCCTTCTCACTCTCCTATAAACCTTTTCACATGCTTATTAACCTTTCCCATACTCTTATAAACAGAGTCAATCAGCGCTCAGGTTACAAAACACAGAACTGTGATTATTCCATCAGCCAATAGTGTGCCATGTACAATCTCATGTTGTCAAGCTTATGCTACCATAGTGGCGCACTGCATTTCCATTGTGTACAGTACAGTATTCATCCACAAAATTCCACGATATAGCAAAAACCCTGTGATACATAATTAGATTTTTTTCAAAAACCCATGATAAAATGAAGCCACGATAAGTGAACTGTGATATAGTGAGGAATGACTATATACATACATCTGCGTATGTGCATACATATATTCTTTATATTTATAACATATATATATTAAAAGAAGTGGGTTTGATCACTTCAAATGGGGGTAAGTTTCAAAGTCCGGTGTCTCTGTCTGTCTCAGGCTAATAGGCCAAAATGGCTGCCTTCAGCCCTGGATATCTCAATAATGCAATCTGACTGCAATGTAAAGTTGTCAAAAGGGTTTTATATATTAAATATATTAAATATATATTAAATAAACAAAAAAAGGGAATGCGAAGGAGGGCCAAGGAATTTCCCTAGCACTAAAACTTCTAATGCTCCTCCCACTAACTAAAAGGTCCACATGGACCTGCCTTCTGTGACTTGCTGCTATCTGCCACGCTAACCTCTCTGAACTATACACCAAAATCCCTAATATTCCCTGACTAAAACCACTCCAAAACAGGTTTCGGAAAAGGTTGAATATTTCAGATCCGCTGGATAAAGGTTGGTGACCAGATGGCAGTGTCACCATGGCTTACAGGCAAATGCCTGCAGGTTTCTTGGAAATACAGACAGATAACAGTTTTGGTTAAGGCTGGCTTTCTTCTCAGGAACACAAAGGTGGCTTATAAACCAATTAGGAATAAAAAGCAGGAGCAGAGGGAGAGATAAGTCCAGAAGCTAGAAAACTGGTCCAATGGCTCACCACTCCACTCAGAGCTAGTCAATTAACTTCTAGTCAGTTATCCCTCAAAGTTCTGAAGGAAAACAGCCAGTAACTTCCTGCTTCAGGCTTCAAGCCCTCTCTTTACCCTGTTCTCACATTCCTCTGGAACCCTCTTCTTGAAGGAAAAATATTCCTTTTCATTACATCTATCTTTTCCAACTCACCTTACTCTTTTCCCATTCTAAAAGTATGTCTATATCCGTACACATATACATATATAGAAAAATATAAAGTGAATAAATATAAATATATACAAAGTGATTAAACACAAGGTAGGATGGGAGGTAATCATTGGGTATCTACTATTTCCAATTCCTTGCTACTACAAAAATTGATACTAATTGGTGTAAAGTGGATATTTATTTTTACTTTTGACTTCTTTAAATATATCTCTGGATCAAAGAGAATAAGTAAGCAAATATATTCTTAAACACTTGTTGGTGATCTCTAGCCAAGAGAATCTTGTTTCTGTATCTTAAGCCAAAATCAAGAAATTCAAATCTCATTTTTAGACAATTTTCTTAGCCAACTGCTCATTTCCCAGATCAGTTTTTTCTTCTACCTCACATTGTAATTAATTGGGGGGGGGGACCCTAAAGAAAATACCACCTGTGCCTCATGGTCTTCATTTCTTGCTCAAAATTTTCATCTTCAGCAATACTTTCTCAGTTCTTTCTTATATCATCTATGCAGATATGAACAGAGATAGTAGGTAATGTTTTTTACAAACTTTGAAGAATTTTCTGACATTGTCAGAAGCCTTGGAAATTATTGCTATTAAAGTGACCAAAAAAACTGCCTTGATAACTCTAACTCACAAAACACCTTAATTCTCTTCTTTCTATGCTGTCATTCAATTGTTCAATCATGTCAAATTCTTTGTGACCAATGAACCATAGCATGCCAGGACTTTCTAGCCTCATTATCTCCCCAAGACTGTCCAAGTTCATGTTCTTTGTTTCCATGACACTATCCATCCATCTCATCTTCTGTATCCCCTTTTACCTTCAATCTTTCCCAAAGTATTTAAACTTCAGTTTCAGGGTTTGACCTTCCAGTGAATAGTCTGAATTAATTTCTTTAAGTATTGATTGACTTATGTGTCTCCTGTCCAAGGGACTCTAAAAAGTCTTCTCCAGCATTAAAAATTGTCAGTTTTGTAGCACTCAGCTTTCCCTATAGTCCAACTCTCACAACCATACAATACTACTAAAAAAAACATAGCTTTTACTCTACTTTTTCAAAAGGTGATATCTCTGATTTTTAGCTTGCTGTCCAGATTTTCCATAACTTTATTTCCAAGAAGTTAGTGTCTTTTAGTTTCAAAGATGCTGTCACCCCTGGCAGTGATATTAAGAGACCAGAAATATAAAATCTGACACTGCTTTCACTTCTTCTCCCTCTATTTGTCATGGAGTAATGGGACCAGTTGTCAAGATCTTAGCTTTCTGGCTGTTAAGCTTCCAGCCAGTTTTTAATACTCTTTTCTTTCATCTTCATCGAGAGGCTTCTTAAATCTTCTTTACTTCTTGCCATGTCCTATGATATATCCTTCATGCTATTCTCCATACTGAATGAGATTTTACGAATTATTTTTCAAACTGCTTGTATTTACAGCTCACCTCTTAATCATTTTTGCAACCACTTTTCATCTCAACAACTTGACAGAAAAAAAAACCATCACACTTCTTATTCCTTCTTTTGTTAATTTGCTTTATTTAACTTTTCTTTCTTACTGGGTCTTACCAACCCATCTCCCCTTTTGCCCTCTTCAAGAGTATACTTCCCTTCAAACATATGCTGAATACTTTATTTTGTGAAAATATAGTATCATTATTAATTTCTCATCAATCATATCTCTGCTAAGAAGTAGGAAACATACTTTATCATTCTTTTTATCATTAAGATTGGGTCTTCCTTCAGACTGAACTCTTTTACTTCTATTCATATTTTTCATTTTTAGTTCTTCCTCATATTCTCCAAATTTTATTTTATTTTATTTTTAATTTAAAACCCTTACCTTCCATCTTGGAATCAATACTTTGTATTGGCTCCAAGGCAGACGAGTGGTAAGGGCTAGGCAATGGTGGTCAAGTGACTTTCCCAGGGTCACACAATTGGGAAATGTCTAAAGCCAGATTTGAACCTAGGACCTCCCATCTCTAGGTCTGGCTATCAATCCACTCAGCTACCCAGCTGCCCCCATATTCTCCAAATTTTAATCTTGATTCATCTTTACAAAACCATAACCTTGTAATAGCTTTTATAATTTCATTCTATTATTTAACTCAAATCACTTTTTTCCCCTGCTCCTTCTCCCCAATGTGAGTCAGATAAAAATCTGGATTTCAAGACTGATTTCTTTCAACTTTTCTTTAACTTCAAATTTCTCCAATAAAAATTAAATCATTTTCTTCTTTATAAATCCAAAATCCTTAAAATCACTTTTACAATCTTCAACTCCTAATTCAGTTGAATTAGTTCCTCTTCTTTCCTCTATTTTCTAATATAAAAACCAGAAAATTGATCAATCAATATCAATTTATCAATAGATTAAGAACCTACTTATGTGACAGGCACTAAGCTAAGAGTTGGGGATATGAAAAGAGACAAAAGATGTTTCTTGCCCTAAAGGAGGTCATGATCTAACAGGAGAGACAACACATAAAAAATATGTGTGAAGCATAAATAGGAAAATAAATAGCAAAAGATAAATAAGACAAAATTAACAGAGGAAAGGCACTAAAATTAAGAAGGGTGGCAGAGAAGTTCATGTTGAAGGTAGAAGTTTATTTGGAATTTAAAAGGAAGCCAAGAAGGTCAGCGGTGAAAGCTGAGGAGGGAGAATATTACTGGCATGGGGAAGAGCCAGTGAAAATTCCCAGAGCCAAAAAATGGAGTGTCTTATTCATGAATAGGCAGGAATTCTGTGTCCCTGGATCAAAGAGTATGAATTGTGGTGTAAGATATAAGACTGGATAGGTAAGGGCTAAGTTATGAAAAGCTTTGAATGCTAAACAGATCATTCTATATTTGATACTAGAGGCAATGGGAAGCCACTGGATTTTAATAAAGGGATTGGGAGATATGGAAATGGCATGATCAGACCTGAATTTTAGGAAAAAATCATTATGGCAGCTGAATGGATGATAGAGTGGGAAGAGATTTAAGGTGGGCAATCAAGGTAATGAGGGGGCTACAATAGAGGACAAAAGGGGACATATTTGAGACATGTTACATATGGAGGGCAAGAGACAGAAGTGTCAAACTGCAAACTTAAGGGACAGGGGATAGAATTACTCTGTAAAGTAATAAAGATGCTAGGGGGTGTAATTTAAGAGGAACGATAATAAGTTCCATTCTGGAAATAGTGAGTTTAGACTAATGGACATCCAGTTTAAAATATTTAAAAGGCAATTGGAGATACAAGATTAGAGATCTCAGGAGAGTCTGGGGTAGGATAGTGTAAGGGTTATACAGTAGGAGTTTGTCAAAAGTGAGGAGAGCAGTTGAATAAAACACTTAGTTTAATTTGAGAAGTACAGATAGAAAATAGAAAGAAAGAAAGAGAGATTATTTTTCTAATACCCTATGACTATATCTAAATTCCTAATACTAACTAAAATTTCTAAAACCCTACTTCTAACTAATCTGAGGACAGGTTCTTCTTGCCTGGCCAAACCAGGCCTATCTAACCTACACTATCTAAAATTGATTCACTAACTGCCTTTCTTACACTAATAAATAAACAACCACCATCCACAACCTCCTTAAATAAGGTTTTATCCTCCAACTGTCAATAGTAAACTGCCAGTAGACCCTTGCCTCAGATAGACCTCCTCCTCTCTCGAGATCCAAAGGCAAAAGACCCCAACTGCTAACTGCCAGTAGGAGAGACAGAAACAGTCCTCAGGTTCTCAAGAGATCCTGAGGCAAAAGACCTAACTGCCAATTTATTCCTTCCTTATCTCTCCCCTAATCTCCTTGGTAATGAATCTTCAGCTCTTGCTCACTGACCCTTGTCAATTCTGCTCTACTTAGAAATCCTGTACTCTTGTCTCTTAAAGAGACAGAGGGAGAGATTAAGAAAATCCTATTAACAATAGGTAGATATAAAAATCATCAGCACATGGGAGGGAAAAGAAAAGAAGACCCAGGAGATAACCCTGAGGAATATCGACAATTAGGAGAGGATTCAGCAAAGGAAACTAAGGTGGAACAGTAAAGACAGATAGGTGAACAAGTAGAGAGTACTGCTCTTAAAACAGAGAGAAGAGAGTATCAAAAAAGGAGAGAATAATCAACAATGTCAAATGCTACTTAAGAGGGTTCAAGCAGAATGAGGATTGAGAAAAGGATTTTATTCTAGTTCCCTCTCTTTTGGTCCCCTACCTCCAAAATGAAGGGGAATATAATGATGGGAGACCTAGAAATATGTTAGAACAAAACAATTTTAGATTAAAGATTAATGAATCATTTTTAAATGCCTAGAAGAGAATAGAAAGCCACATAGAATGATAACAGAAGAGATTTTAATGTTACATGGTAAATTTATTATTTTTTAAAAGGCAAGCTATACATAATAGGTTCACAATTTCATGTACAATTATTTTTCTGTCTTATCATGTAGGTAGAAATGCCAGTTTCATTTGGTGTTTATTAAATTCAGAACTTTCTAAAAAGAACAACTCAGAGCTTTATTTCAAAAATTATTAAAACTAAAATACTCTGTCCACTGGTAGGAAAATAGTTATATACCCAGGTCAAAGTCAAATAGAAAGAATATGTGAGAAAATATTTTTAGAAGCATTTTTGTAGAAAAGACACAGAGAAATCAACAAAGCCAAGAGAAAGGAAGTATGATGACTATTTTTGTAAATAAATATAAAACTAAAAGACAAAAAAAACACCTCAGGTCAGAGTCAAGGAACAATGCTGAGACTATGCCATTGAACTTAAAAAATATACTCTTCTTTTATCAGAAAATTTTTAAAGTACAAAGCAACATGTGATAAAGTCCTAAACACATTTAAGATGGTTTGACTTAACTGTTATGTTAGGAGGATATTCTGAAATATTGTTTCAACATGTGATGGAAAGTCTGCATCAAAGGAAAACATATTAGTAAAGAGGACAGAGATGAGGAAAAAAGAAGCTTCGTTCAAACCTGGAACACAATATTTTCAGAGATCTTGGTATGCTAAAAATAAATCACTGTGAGTGAAAAATTCTCTACCCTCTTATATGAGGATTAGATTTTTTTTTTTAATAAAATCCTTACCATTCTTCTGCCTTGGAGCCAATTGGCTCCAAGGCAGAAGAGTGGTAAGGGCTAGACAATGGGGGTCATGTGACTTGCCCAGGGTCACACATCTGGGAAGTGTCTGAGGCCAAATTTGAACCTAGGACCTCCTGTCTCTAGGCCTGGCTCTCAATGCACTGAGCTACCCAGCTGCCCCCAGGATAAGATTTTAATGTTAGTAGTAGTATTAAGTTAATTATAAATTGTAATTCTAAGATAGATAACTAATGTGAACATAAGTGATGATTTTAGTAGGCTTTTGTAATTGTTTTAGCATAAATATTAAGGTTTTGAATTAAGTAAATAATAGCTTTAGCATAGGTAATCATTGTTAGTATAGGCCTCAGTTGTGGGCCTTAGCCTTCAAAATTGCTATATCATGCATCCTCAGCAATTATGTATGTATGTAGATCCAGTATCACTAGGTCTGAATGTGGGTTCAAAGCCTGGTACCACCCAAAACCACCTACTCTTATCTTTTGCATCACTAGTCCAGGCTCCCCTGCTCCCCCCCCACCTCCCCC
>NC_058132.1:524264000-524278410 GCF_016433145.1 Gracilinanus agilis
AACTGTGGTATATGCGGGTGATGGAATACTATTGTGCTAAAAGGAATAATAAACTGGAGGAGTTCCAGGCGAACTGGAGAGACCTCCCTCCGGGATCTGATGCAGAGCGAAAGGAGCAGAGCCAAAAGAACATTGTACACAGAGACTGATATACTGTGGTAAAATTGAATGTAATGGGCTTCTGTACCAGCAGCAATGCAATGACCCAGGACAATTCTGAGGGATTTATGGTAAAGAATGCTACCCACATTCAGAGGAAGGAATGCAGGAGAGGAAACATATAAGAAAAGCAACTGCTTGAACGCATGGGTCGGGGCGGACATGATTGAGGGTGTGGACTCGAAACTACCACACCAATGCAACCACCAACAATTGGGAAATTGGTCTTGATCAAGGACACATGACAAAACCAGTGGAAAAGTGCGTCGGCCATGGGTGGGGTGAGTGCGGGGGGTGAAGGGGAAAATAGGAGCATGAAACATGTAACCATGTTAAAAATGATTATTAATAAATGTTAAAAAAAATAGGCACTTCAGCTAAGACTTTCTGTAAAATTTTATCTCATATCCATTTGAAGTGAAAGAAATCTTTTAGAAACTGTGAGTCTAAGTGATCTCTCTTAAAAGCAATCTCCTATACCAACGTCCTTTGTCTCATCCCATTTTGCATCCTCTAAGATCTTGAATCCTTCAAATTTTCTTTTTTCATCTTTTATCTACAAGTTCCAAACAATCAATGACCTTTCTCCTCAGACTACAAACAAATTCAAATTTCCCCTAAAAATAAATCCTTTAAGCCTGCAACAGCTTCAATTCACCATCCCAGCTCTTCTCCTCTTCTCTCACTATCAGAGAAGGCTATTTCTACTCTACTCTACTCATTCCCCTCCTCTTTTGCAATATGGCTTTCAACCCCATCTATTGAACTTCTCTTAATTAACAATCTACGCAATAAAAACAGCTTATATTCATAGTGTATTATCATTTATAAAGTGGTCAGATCTGCTATAAAACTTTTTAATTTATCCAACATGACTGATGTATTATGTGATAATTATACTCATCAGAAGAATGATAATACAAGAGTAGCAAAAGTTTTTCATAAATTACTAGTGATTCAAAAGGGCATGAACAAGCTCTCGTAAGATTAAGGATTACTCAAAAAAAAGGCAAAGTTTGAACTACTAAAATATATCTAATATAAATGTTTCTTAAAAAGTGATAGAGAAAACAGATGTAGTAGTCATGATCTCTGAGAGAGTTAGGGTTAAAACGGATATAACTGGAATCGATGAACAGAGTAACTATATTAACTTGCGGGGATTACTATGCATAATGAAGCATTATCAATATTTTACCTCTATGCACAAAGTATTATAGCATGCAGATTTTCATTTATTTATTTATTTTTAAGCCAATTACATGTCATAAATTTCCAAGTAAGTTTTCCAAAGTTATATGATTGAACTTGTCTCTCTCATTGTCTTTCCTTCCCATTCCTGGAGCTGACAAGAGATTTGACCTGGTTTACACATTTGTTATCATGCAAAACATATTTCTATATATTATTCATTTTTGTAAGTTAATAATTATATAGGGCCAAAATCCCAAAACATAAACCCAAATAAACAAGTGAAAAATGATATGCTTTCATCTATATTCCAACTCTTAATGGTTCTTTCTTTGGAGGTTGATAGAATTCTTTTTCATAAGTCCCTCAGAATTGTCCTGGATTGCTGTATTACTTATAATAGCCAAATCTATCATAGTTGACTGTATTATTATCCTATAATGCAAAGTTTAAATTCTTTTGAGAGTAATTTTTGGATAAGAAACTTGTTACCTCCCTGAATAAGGAAAGTGAACTCTCTGGAGAAGGCGTATGAAACTATGCCTGCAGAAACTACACACTGCACAAAAAGATCCAGAATGAACTTTCGGATGTAGAGAATTGAACTGTGTGGGGTTGAATGCATTTATTTTGTATGTACACTCTTACGTCAAAAGGGACTGCCCACTAATTGGGTTTTTGTAAATGCACCTAGCAATCATTGGTCTTGTTCTCTTTCTCTTTTTATTTCCCTCTTATCCCCAAATTATTGTAATTTCCCTTTAGAAAGCATAATATCGTATGTACCTCTAGTTAGAGATCTTAAGAGATATAAGTTGGTTATGTGTATTGATTCCATGGGGAAACTAGGCATGTAAATCTGGGAGATTTCTACATGTTTGTTTTCCAATGGAATCACAGGGGGGGATTATATAATTAGAATCTGCTCCCCAAGACTCCAATTCCCAGCATCCCACTTTTGTTCTCACTTTACATCCTTACGTTTGGAGATAAAGTTTGTGTGTGACCCTGTGCTCTCACTCTCTCTTTCCCCATTAATGTGACTGGAAAAACTTCTCTTTACTCAGGTTTTTTACTTTTGTCTTTTTATTTCTTCTACTTCAAATGATTATTAATAAATCTTATAAAATATAATACCTGGAGTTATTGGATATTAATTTTAATCAGACATGATCATTCCACAATATTTCTGTTACTGTGTACAATGTTTTCCTGGGTCTTTCTATTTCATTCTGGATCAATTCATGTAGGTCTTGCAAGCTCTATCTGAATACATTCTGTTAATTACTCCATCATACCATAATTTGTTCAGTCATTCCCCAACTGATGGATATACCTTATATTTCCAATTCTTTGCCACTACAGAAAGAACAGTTATAAATATTTTTGAACAAGAAGGTCCTATCCTATTTTTTTAATCTCTTTGGGATACAGACCATCTAGTGGATCAAAAGGTATGCATTCTTTTATAGCACTTTGGGCATTGCTGGAAGCCATCAAGGCTGTGATATTTAGCACGGCTACTCACAAGCTCTGACAATCCAGCACAGCAGGTTGTCAGGAGGATGGAAATTCCACACTCAGTTTCCCCTATGTGATTCTTTTTGCAGTGACATTCATTTGCATTGAAATTATTACAATTAATATCCTTATTCGGCTCCAAGGAGACACAGAAAAACAATACAGGTTCATGGCAAGAACAATCACAGTCACAGACTACCCACTATCCCAAAATAAACCCCCTAGAGAATAGAAATTTCCCCTAGAATCAGCCCAGCAAGGGGCCAGCAGTTAGCGAGTTAATGTTAAAAATTTTAAATCTCTAACTCAGATTCCCATACACAAGTGCCTGCAAGAACAGGCCAGAACAGTCTCCAAGTTCTCCCCCACTTTACAGATCCAATTTGGTACAATAACTTAATATAAAAGAACAATGAATGAAACATGAAGAAATTGTCTCCCATGAAAAGGACTGTACGTTCTCACCACTGTAGCCCAAGAGATATGTCAAACACACCTAACACAATGTTTCCAAAGATAAGATATATGGTGGGAATGGAATTCATGCCAACATTGATGTAATGTTGAGAAAAATGATATAAAAATTAAAATAAGCAGATGGCACTTCAGATCAGCCACTGCAAACCTACTGGGTCTCTGACTCTTCTCACTCCAGTTTAGCTCAATTGTCCTGCCCCCAAAGGGAACTGGACTGCTGGTAATCCCCCTTCAAACCCCCCAAAAGGGCATAATTACAAATTGCCCTCCAGAATGATTGGATAAGTTCACAACTCCACCAGCAATGAATTAGTGTTCCAATTTTGTCATATTCCCTTCCAACATTTATCATTTGTTTTAATGTCATATTGGATAATCTGATAAGATATGAGGTAGTACCTCAGAGTTGTTTTAATTTGCATTTCTCTAATCAAGAGGGATTTAGAACATTTTTATATGATTATTGATAGCTTTGATTTCTTCATCTGAAAACTGCTTATTCATATCCTTTGAGCATTGGTTAATCAGGGAATGACTTGGATTCTTATAAATTTGAATTAGTTCTTCATATATTTAAGAAATGAGACATTTATCAGAGAAAACTTGTTATAAAATTTTTTTTGCCAATTTGTTGTTTCCCCTCTAATTTTGGTTATATTGGTTTTGTTAGTACAAAAACTTTTTAAACTTAATATAGTCAAAATTACTCATTTTAAATCTTGCAATGTCCTCTATCTCTTTTTTGTCATAAATTCTTCCCTTCTTCATAGATATGACAGGTAAACTATTCTATGTTCCCCTAATTTACTTATAATGTCACCCTTTTTGTCCAAATCATATGGCCATTTTTACCTTATCTTGGTATATAGAGTGAGATATTAACCTATACCTAATTTTTACCATATTCTTATTCAATTTTCCCAGCAGCTTTGTGTAAAATAATAAATTCTTATCCCAAAAGCTGGGATCTTTGGGTTTATCCAACTCTAGATTGCTAAGGTCATTTACCCCTAATCTATTTGATTGATTCACCATTCTGTTTCTTAGCCAGTGCCACAGTTTTCATGATTACTGCATTATAGTACAGTTTAAGATCTGACACTGTTATGCCAACAAAGTTGTCTTGAATTTTATATTTGGACATCAGATTTTCTGTTCAGGTATGGTTTCATTCTTCAGGAATGTTTAGAAATCTTCTATTTTATTTAAATGATCATTTCCCCCCCAAAAAAAAGAATATAATCAGTTTTGATGGGTAAGTGATTATTGGTTATGAATACAGTTCCCTTACTTTCCAGATTATCATATTCCAAGTCTTCCAATCCTTCAAAGTAGAAGCTCTCAGATTCTGTGTAAAACTGGGGCTCCAAAAAATCTTAATTATTTCTTTCTGGCTGCTTGCAATATTTTTTTCCTTGGCTTGGGAATTCTTGAATTTGGCTATACTATTTCTGGGAGATCTATAGATTCTTTCAATTTCTATTTTACCTACTTCTTCAAGAATATCAGGACAGTTTTCCTTGATAACTTCTTATAACATGATATTTAGGCTTTTTGTATTTTTATCTAGGCTTTCAGGTAGTCCAATAATTCTTAGATTGTCTTCATGGATATATTTTCCAGGTCAGTTGCTTTTTCAAAGAGATATTTCATATTTTCTTCTATATTTTCATGCTTTTGATTTTGTTTTATTGTTTCTTGATGCCTCATGAAGTCATTAGCTTCTGCTTGCCCAATTCTACTTTTTAAACAATTATTTTCTTCTGTGACCTTTTGAACTGCTTTTCCCAAATAGTCAATTCTAGTTTTCATGGACCTTTTTTCTTCTTTGGATTTTTTAATCTATTTTTCCAGTAGGTCAATTCTGTTTTTAAACAGTCTTTTCTTCACTAGATTTTTGTGCCTCTTTTTTCATTTGACCAATTTTGCTTTTTAAACTGCTATTTTCTTTTTGCATTACTTTCATTTCTTTTTCGCATTTTTCTTCTCTCTCACTTTGATTTTTTAAATTTCTTTGTGAGCTCTTCTAGTATCTGAGACCAATTAACACTTTTCTTTGAATTTTTATACGTGGCTACTTTGATTTCACTGTCCCCTTATGAGCCTGTGCCTCTTTCTTTATCTCCATAAAAATTTTCTATGGTCAACTGTTTGTTTATTTTCCCAGTCTTCATTTATTTATTTATTTATTGGCTATTACTTATATCTAAAAGGTAGACTGTTTTCAGAGTAAAGGGTAGATCGTATTAAACTTCAGTTTTTCCTTGCCTCCAATTCTGCTTTTCTTCAATTTTCATTTTTCCATAGTGGTATAACAACAGCCTTGTGGGCTGAGAGCTCTGGTAGCTTCTGATCCAAACTACTTTAGTTACTATTTATAGTTTTCAAGGCTCAGATCACTGTTACCTATGCCCTGGGGCTAGGAGCTTCACTTCTGGCTTAAACACACCAAATGGTATAGATTTAGGGGCCTTATTACAGGCTTGTGCCAGGGTTTGGGACATCAAGGGGTAGTTGTGGATTTCTCTGCTGTTGGCTTAATCAGAGTCCCAGGGACTTGAAGTTGATTTATACCCAGGTTTGGAACCTGTTACAGTGGTTAGGGAGAGGATAGCCTGTACTCCTCTTTGTGTAGTTCCACTTCCATTTCCCCCTATCCTACAAAAATTGATCCTCTCTGCCTACTTTTGAAGCCATTTTCTACAGGAGAGTCACTTCACTCCACCCCCTGGCTGATTCTGAGACTCCAGTTGTTTTGAGGAGCTATTTTAAGATTGGTTTCAGAGGATTCTCAGAAGAGTTCCAGCTATTGCTGCTACTAAGTTGCCATCTTGGCTCCACCCACTAGCACCCAGATTTTTAAAGAAAAAATTAAATGGGATATAAATGGAAATAGATAACAAAATAATAAGAGTTGAGTTTTAAACTTCCTTTCCCAGAGCTAGATAAATCTAACGAAAAAATAAGAAAGAAGTTAAGAAGATGAATAGAACCTTAGATAAGATATATAAAATAGATATTTGTTTTTTTTTTATTTTTTATTTTTTCTTCATTTTTTTTAAACCCTTAACTTCTGTGTATTGGCTCCTAGGTGGAGGAGTTGTAAGGGTGGGCAATGGGGGTCAAGTGACTTGCCCAGGGTCACACATCTGGGAAGTGTCTGAGGCCGGATTTGAACCTAGGACCTCTCGTCTCTAGGCCTGACTCTCAATCCACTGAGCTACCCAGCTGCCCCTATAATATAGATATTTGGAAAGCCACACACATTTGTATAAGGTTAGTAGATGATCTAAGCATGAGAATACACATAATGCCTTAGAAAATATATTCTACAAAAGTTTTACCTTAATATTCATCATAATATGGAGGTAATCCTGAATCCATGAGGGGTTGTGGCAATGGAACAAAAAGTTCCTCTAGGTATAAACAAGCTGAAAAGACTTGGTTTGGGAAAGAGTATGGCCTTTGCAACAGATTGTATTTGCCATCTAAGGACCAATCTAGCAAAACATGGCCATGAGAACCAGACATGATAACATTATAAAATGATCAAATTAAATACTTATAGGAACATGAAAAAACAGGGCTAATATATTGCTAGAGCAGCTGTACATTTAGAAAACAATATGGAATTATATACATTAAGAGCTGTAAAATTGTTCATGTTCATTAACCTACAGATTCCACTACTAGGGGTAGACACAGAGGGCATCACTATGAGGATAAAAACCTGTATTTGTATGGAAATGTTCATGGAAGCTTTGTTTATGATAACAAAATAACTGGAAATGCAATGAATGGGAGAAATAGATGAATAGATTGTGATATTTGAATGTGATGGAATGTATTATGTTACTGAAAAGACAATTATTATAAATATAAAGAAAACATATAAAGAGATGAAAAGAGAATAAGAATAATACATAACAAGATTATATTTTTAAAAATATACAAAATCAAGAGAAAAAGTATTCCAATAAAATAAATTCAAAGGGAACAAAAGCAGAGGTTAATATTAGCATAAATATGTAATTTTCCTATTTATAGCAAATTGTGAATAATGTGGAGTTTGTGGTCTTGAATATAATCATTTTTATACATTTGTTTTGTTAAATTTTTTTGTTGGTGGTGGAAGTTAATAAAAAATTAAAATTAAAACTAAAAAGCTCTCTTATCTATATTTTCACACAATCATCATTCTTCCAATCTTCTAAACTTCTATTCACTACTGTTAATTATAAAATCTATCCTCTTGGGAGTATTGTGGAGCTATACCAAAATGGTCCTAAAACTATCCATACACTTTGATCTAGCAAAACTACTACTAGATCTGCATCCCAAAGAGATTAAAGGAGAGTGGGGGAAGGACACCTATTGGTAGAAAAATATTTATGGTAGGTCTTTTTGTGGTACTAAAGTAAATTGAAGGAATGCCCATCAATTGGGGAATGGCTGAACAAGTTCTGATATGTGGATTATAATAGAATACTACTGTGCTATAAGAATTGACAAGCAGGACAATTTCGGGGGGAAAAAGTAAGCGAAGCCAGAAGAATATTGTACACAATAACAGCAATATTTTTTTGATGAAAAACCTACTTATTTTAAGCAACACAGTGAACCAAGACAATCCCAGAGACTAATAATGAAAAATGTCATTTGCCATCAGAGAAAGACCTGATGGAGTCTGAATATAGATCAAAACAACGCATATTTCACTTTCTTCCTTCTTTTTTTTTCTTCATTTTTTCCACAAAATGACCAATATGGAAAAATGATTACACATGTAAACTCTATATCAGAGTACTCACCATCTCAGGGAAGGGCAAGCAAGGGTTGGGAAGGAGTGAAAAAGGGAGAGTTGGAAGGAGAGAAAGAATTATGAATTTTAAAAAAATTTTAATGAACTTTTAAAAATTGTTTTTACATATAATTGGGGTAAAATAAAATATTGTTTAAAAAACAAAATGAGTTGGAGAATAAAATAGCAAAACAAAAATCCTTTGGATTGGGATGGAGGAAAAATGTTAAAATAAAAGAGGAGATTCATCTGAGGTATCCCAAATTCTCCTCAAAAGAACTTTAAAATAAAATCTAAAACACAATTCTAGAGTAGCAGAAACAACAAAAGATTGTGGCAAAACAATTTTCCACTCTGGACAACTCAGGACCTCAAAAGGAAAGGTCTATGTTGAAGTATGAAGTAACAAAAAGTATGTATTGTAATATGCAGAAATGAGTAGCCATGTTTCTGGGGGTGCAAGTTGGCAGTTACCACTTTGGAACACAGAACCTGGTAGAGCACCCAGGCTGGGTGCCAGGGTGACAGTTAAGGACAGGGTATAAAAGGGGGTCCTCAAACCTCTGGGAGCTTCACTTCTCTGACTCACCTGGAGGATTAGGGAGGAAAGACGGGTTTGGGGCCCCATGATGGTTTGGGAGTGAATTTTCTTTTAGGCAGGTAGGGACTAATCAATTATTAGCCAAATATTCAATACTTCCTTGGCATAGACAACATTCTTACATACCAGCTAGTGAGAAACAACTACAACTATGAACAGCAGCAACTGACCCAGGGGCCTGCCAGTCTCTGGGCTCAGCAACAAGCAACAGAGTTGGGATTTGCCCTCAAGGCTTTCTCATACTCTGCACCTAGGAAACATCAACTAGTGCTTCAAGATTAATTAACATCAATGATTTAGACAAGACCTTCACCCACCTACCTACCCATACCTTCCCTCTGTTATTTACAAATAAACCCTGGTTAACCTTATCTTGGAGCCTTGCTTACCTTACCATCAACTATCTAATTAATAGTAGTCAGATCCGCATAACAACCTTAGTTGAGCAAGCCTTTCCAAGCCAGTTTATCCATCTTGATTTTGAGGTTTCAGGAAGTTTCAATCTGCTTCCTAGAAACATTACTAACTGTCTTGGCTGGACTGATTCCAAGCCCCTGGGCCAGTGGCAGAGAATCTTGGGGTTAAAAAGGAGACCTAACCCTGCTGCTGTGAGAGGTTATTTAACTCACATACAGCCCTGGTTTGGGACTCTCTCCCTAATCATATACCATCAACAGTATCTACCTAGGCCCTAGGCTGCTTGTAATAGTTACTACATAACAGTTTGGCAAGCACAGCATAGGTCAAGAACCTCCATTGTTTTTTTCTTGCAATTAACATCTGTAGCAATGGCCTTAGCTAGGATGATGTTTATAGCGAGCAGTTTCTGCTTGTTGCTATGGACCATTTTGCAGGGAGCTTATCAGCTCTGATTTGCGACTATTTCTCAATATTTATTATGGCTACTTGTAATTTATGGCTCGTATTGATGGCTTGCAGTGACACTGGCTGAGTTTATCTCATATCTCCCTATCTGCCTAAAAGAAAACTCACTCCCAAACTGCCCTGGGGCCCCAAACCCTCCTTTCCCCCCTAACTCTCCAGGTGAGTCAGAGAAGTGAAGCTCCCAGGGGTTTGAGGACCCCCTTTTATACCCTGTCATTAACTGTCACCCTGGCACCCAGCCTGGGTGCTCTGCCAGGTTCTGTGTTCCAAAGTGGCAACTGACAACTTGCACCCCCAGAAACATGGCTACTCGTTTCTGCATATTACAGTATGAATTATGAAGTAATATGAAGTAAATGAAAATAACAGTACTTTTGGGGAAATGGAGAAATAAGTGGGGAATGAGAGAGGAAACACCAATACAGCTAGGTAAAAGTAGCCCACAGCTGACTTGGGAGAGGTTACAAAATAACACAGTTAACTGGGAAAACAAACAGAAACAGAAATCAACACAGCCAGGGAAACAGTTTAAATTAAGTGGGTTCTTGAAGGCTGGGAAGGAGACTAAGAGGAAGTTTTATAAAAAGGATTGTTTAATGTTTACCAAGGACAGGTAAGAAGGTGAGAGAGACACCTGAAACCTTGAGTCTATGGTCAACTGACAAGGAATGTTGGCTAGGGAAAATGGCTCCTAAACTCTATCTATAAATAGCCAGCTCTGACAGGGCTGAAAAGGCAAAGGGATTTGGGATCTCATAAAGCATGTACCAGGATGTTATCCAGATGAAATCAGGTCACAGGAACACTTAACACTTCAGGAAACAGCAAGTTAAATCCAATAAGCTAGGGAGTACAAGGCTTTCCATAGTTGTCCACCAACAACAGGAAAAGCACCGAATTCAACCTAGATATTGATAGAAGATCCTTCAGTGATTCAAGCTTAGTTTCTCTTTTGAGATTCCAAATAAGTCCACAGGCTAGTTAGTTGATCAGAAGCCACAGCCTCCAGCTTCTCCAGGGCAAAACTGTCAACTTTCTCCTAGTCTCTGAGGACAAGCCTCTCTCAACATTCTGGGTTTAGAATGTCCACAGCCTCAGCCAGGTTTTTGTTTGGACTGCTTCTTTACTCACTCTAATAAGTACTATCTACACATTTCCTATAACAGTGTTAGTGGAGTGTATTCAGTCCTAGAGTCCAGCTGGGATAGCACTGATAGGCCTTGAAGGCAGTCCACCAATGAAAGCAGCAGCTTCAGGAGCTTTCACTGTATAAAGAGGAGGAGGAAGGGGAGGTCTAGAAAACTGGTCAGGAGGAGGTAACAGGGAACCTTTTGCCCACACTAACACACTGCCCATAGGTGGTTCTGGGTTGCAGTCCCAGAACTAAGAGGAACACTAGTCTACTCATGCCTGAGGCCACAGGAATGCAGAAGTCAGGGTTCCAGGGCAGAGAAGAGAGGCTGTGTTGCTCAAACAAGAGCACAAAACAAGAGACAATGACTACACCTCTCCTGAAATCAAACCAGCTTGAGAGAATGGAAAACCTAATGAATCTCAAAGCTAGTCCTGAAAACAGCAGCAAGAAAGGCCTGAAACTTTGGGAAATACTCCTCTACCTGAAAAGTAGAACCCAACATTAATATAAAGTTAAAAGTCAAAAAATAGACCCTGCCCCCCTCCAAAAAAAAGAAGAATTTTACCAGAGAAAGCTGATAGGGTCAAAGGAAAAAGAAAGAAGTGTGTGTGTGTGTGTGTGTGTGTGTGTGTGTGTGTACACACTATATAAAAAGGGTAAGTAGGATGGAGGGAAATAGTTATCATAACTAAAACTGTGTATGGGATGAACTGACACATAAAATGGAAACAAATAGCACAGTGACTAAAATCCAGATTCAGACAATACACTGTTACAAGAAACACACTTAAAATAAAGAGTAATACAGAGTAAAAATATGACATCAAAGGAGAGGCTATTATGTTTCAGTAAAATAGAAAAAAAGCACGGGAAGCAATCAAGATGTCAGCCAAAGAAACAGAAAATAGATTTATCTAAAAAATATAAATAGGGAAATATTTTCCTTAAAAGTTACCAAAAACAATGAAATAATGTTAATACCAAATGTATATGTACCAAATGGTAGAAAATCCAAATTCTTAAAGAAGTTATATAAGTTATAGGAAGAAACAGAAAGTAAAACTACAGTAGAGATCTCAATTTTCCCCACTCAAAACTGGATAAATCTAAGCAAAAAATAAACAAAAAAGAAGTGAAGAAGAAAAATAGAATTTTAGAAAAGTTAGGACAGACTGTTGCAGAAAATTGAATAGGAACAGAAAGAAGTACACCTTTTTCTCAACTGTACATGGTATCTTTGCAAAAAGTAACTATGTATTAGGGCATTAAAAGTCTCACAATCAAATATAGAAAAGCAAAAATATTAAATGAAACCTTTTCAGATCATAAAGCAATAAAAATTACATTCAATAAAAGACCATGGAAATAAGGAATAAAAAATAATTAGAGGGGGCAGCTGGGTAGCTCAGTGGATTGAGAGCCAGGCCTAGAGACAGGAGGTCCTAGGTTCAAATCCGGCCTCAGACACTTCCCAGCTGTGTGACCCTGGGCAAGTTACTTGACCCCCATTGCCTACCCTTACCAATATTCCACCTATAAGTCAATACACAGAAGTTAAGAGTTTAAAATTTAAAAAAATAATAATTAGAAACTAATCCTAACGAATAAATTGATGAAAAAACTGGAATGATCAATAACTTTGTTAAAGAGAATGACAACAAAAAGACAACATGCCCAAATCTATGGTATGTAGCCAAAGCAATACTTAAAAGAACATTTATATTTCTAAATACAAAAAGAATTGATTAATGAATTGGACATATAATAAAAAAAAAACTAGGAAAAGGACAAATTAATAAATCAAATAAAACCAAATCGGAAATCCTGAAAATCAAAGGAAAGATTACTAAAATTGAAAATAAGAAAACCACAAATTTAACCAAGAACAAATAAATGCAAAGTAATATCAAAACACTAAAGTATGTGATATTTTACCTATCAGATATATGATGAAGTCTGAATTTAGATTAAAACATACTTTTTAAAAAACTTTTTTTAACATTTTTAATTCTGATTTTTTATTTTATTTTGATCTATATTTCTTTCACAGCATGACTAATATGGAAATGTTTTATATAACTACATATGTATAATATATCAAATCGCAGGCTTTCTTGAAGAAAGGGAGGGCAAGGAAGGAGAAAAAGAATCTAGAACTCAAATTTCTTAACAACAAATATTAAAACATGTTTTTACATGTAACTGGAAAAATTTTTTAATTTTAAAATTCATTTAAAAAACTACTTTGCTTAGAAAAAACTGACGTTATACTATCTGTTTCTACAACTCCTTTCTCCTCCAATTTAGTTGACTTACCATAATTAGTTTCTTACCATAATTATAAGAAATAATAAAATCCTTCTCACTTTCCTACTGTATTCTTTTTTCCCTTAAGATCTCAAAGAAGAACAAAACAACCAGACCTAATCCATGACCCTTTAGGTCCATTAGGATGTTAAGGAGTCAATTGTATCTTTCCTAACTATTAGAATGTAAAATTTTCCACATCTTATAATAACCTCTAATTGTTTCAATGTAGTTTCTAATCTAGGTTCATCCTAATTCAAGCAACTGTATTTACAGATTCTATTTAGCTTTTTTTATCACTAAGAAATCACTATTTCATTAAAGGTCTAATTCCTAACACACCATATCCCACCCACCAGGAAAATGGTACTTTATTCTTGATAAGAACTATTTGCTTTTGTGTTTTCAAATATCATTTTTAAAGTTCCCCTTGTAGCTACCAGCTAAATATCTTCTGATGTTAAAAATAACCATGGCTACTCAACAAATAAAATCTTCCTTTCTAATTATAACATTGTTTCTTTCACTTGGAAGCTCTGAATTTTAACAATGATGTTTTTAAGAGTTTTCATTTGGGGTTTTTCTTGCAATTCTGTGGGTCAGCTTATGAAGCCTTATTTCAGGATAATGGAGGATATTGGATGAGAAAAAGGCTAGGAAGACTTGGAAAAATAGCCACCAGGAAAACTATAATCAAAGAAAAAGGATTTTGAAACCAAGAAACAAAAGAAAAATAAGTAAAATTTTTGAAATAACCATAGATCTAAGGAGGTAGAGAATTCAATTAAAAACAGTGAAGATAAGCAGATAAAGCATCAGTAAGAATATTAATAATAGAATGGAGCATGATCTCTATTGAGAATAGTATTGATTAGGATTTGGAATAGGCTTTGATAAATTGAGTGGCAGGAGAGAAAAAGTTCTATCAGAAGGTCTCAAAGTCAGTTTAAAATGGGGAGCTCTTGTCATTGGGAGCTCTGAGGAATCTGAGATCTCCCTCTCTCTCTGTAGTCTTTGGGCTAAGCTTGGTCCAAGACACAGCCTTTCCAAAACACTCTGGGATTTTCTTTCAGAACCTTTGGAAATACCTGGATTGGCAGTTTCTAGAAAGAGAGGAGTGGCAGTGTGACTAGTGTTAAACCTGACAAGAAGATCTTCTCTGGGCTTTGTGAAGAACCAGACTGGAGGCAGGGCTTTGGCCGGGCACCATCTAGTTTCACCCTTGACTGACTGATACGGAGGGCAGATAGTTTTGGAGACATATTTAAGGAATATATATATATATATATACATATACATATATATGAATATATGTATATGAATAAATATATAT
>NC_058132.1:524278741-524449564 GCF_016433145.1 Gracilinanus agilis
ATATATATATACATATACATATATATGTATATATGTATATGTATATATATATATATATAATTTATAATGATATTAATATTGGGTTATTTAATTAAGATTCTGGGGTTTTAGTGAGTTATAAGAAGGATTAGAGTAGCCTGGTTATCCAGGACGAAGAGATGCTGTGAGGCATCAGAAAGTGGGTAGCAGTAGTTAGAAATCCCCTTAGTGATAGGGAATCCTTCCTGTTAAACCTTACTACCTTTAAAAATCCTATTATCTAAATAAAATAGTTTATTTTTATACTAGACTCCAAAGTCAAGTGTTAATTGTGCAGAGCCTTGAGGTCAAAGCCTAAACAAACAAACAGGCAGCTGACCTCTTATAATAAACAACAACAGATAGGAGGTACTTTGGGATATAGTTTCCAAAAGTATCTTACATCTCCAGATCAAGTAAAAGTTTAAATTTGTGAATAAATACTGTAAAACAAAAGAAAATAAATCAAATACCCAAAGAAAGAGAAGACCCTATGGATACCCAATAGAGGATGGAATAAAAGCAGTATGTTCCTAAATGAATTTTAATAAAGATAAAAATTGTGAAAGTAGAATTTATAACATGCATCATAGGAATAATTGGCAATATGGGAAACATAAAATCAATACTAACAAATCTCACCAAAGAAACTGAAGAAATAACTGAATAAAAGTGCACATACACAAAAGCTAGGACAATCTCTTAAAAAAGTAGCAAAAAGCAACAATATCAATCTCCTTAAAAGGAAAAGATAGTCATCTCAAAGATAAGACACATAATAAAACTTAAAAGATGATTGGTCTCTCAGTAAAAAACTAAAAACTTAAAAATCTAAACAGCATCAATAGAAGAAATAATTTACAAGACCAACCAGATCCAGAAAAAGAAAACAAAGTGGCAATCAAAGGAATACCAGAACACCTCCAGAGGGGAAAAAAGCTCAAGCTACCTGGGGGGGGGGGGGGGGGGGAGGCGGCTGTGAGATGCCAGCAATCAACCACCTTCAAATATAAAGAAAAGGAAGTCAGAATAACACAAGACTATTCTTCCCCATTCAGAAACCACAGGAGGTAATGAAATAATGTATAAAGAAGAACAAAGAAGTTCAAGCTTCAATTTAAGATGACCTACCTAGCAAATCTAAGCCAACCTATTAGTGAAAAAATATATATATTCAATAAAAGAAGCATTTGAAAATTTCCTGGAAAGAAAATAAGATCCAGAAAAATACTTATTTCTAAAATATAATGGGCAATAGAAATACAAGGAGAATAAGCAAATATGGCAACCAATGATCACAACAAAATAATAGAATACATTAAAAGATTTTTCTAAAATGTACACAAGAATATATGTATAAAAGCAGATTTCAAATAGATGTGATGACAGAGTCAGGCTGGAAACATCATGAACTAATAAACCTCATAAAACTTAAATAACAAGTGATTCAAGTTGGTTGTTTTTTTTTAATCCAAATTAAAGAATAGTAGCATATTAAAAAAAATGAGGAGAGGAAGAAAAGAGAAAACAATGACATATACCTAACTAAACCTAAGGCTAACAATGAAAGGGAAATTAATGACTTTATTCTATCAAGAAAAAGAGAATTAAAAGAGATGAAAAGGAAAAGGAAGGCACTGAAAAGAGAGAAAAGAAATGGAAAAATATTGTTTTAGTCATAGAAGAAGAAACTAGTGGACAATTCTCTGTTGTATAGGGGAAAAGCAAAACTTTAAAAATGCATAATCTACAGGGACTTTTTACTTAGAGAGACAACTCAAGCTGCCTCAAGATAAGGAGAATCAGTCTAATCACACCCAGAAGAGTGGGAAGATATGAACATAGAAAAGAAATAACATAGAAACTGTTAAGAAGAAGCAGCACCTTAGGAACTTTCATTCCTTCAGGACCACAGAATCTAAAAAAGATTAAATAAAAATAAACATAAAGGCCATGAATCAAATAAAAGAAGTCTAGAATAGCCAGAAAGGGAGGATAAATAATGAAGAAAATAATGGAAAGAAAAAACTAACAAAACAATTTGAAGAGGAGGGGAAGAAGGGGCATTCTGCTTGACTTTTTAAATGAAGAAAAAGAATTAAGTATTAAATAATCATACATAAGCCAGAAAGAAAAAAGAATTAATTAATAATAAAAACTGCAAAACTAAGGAAAGAAATTGCATGGGATGGCAGAAAGAATTGGGGGTAAGGGAAAAGAGAACCAGTGAGAAAAGGGCTAACAAAATAAATTTACCTAAAATAATTGAAGAAACATAGGACTGTGTTTATATCAGAAGAGAGAGAGGAAGTCCTTTTGAGATGGAAAAAAAAGGATTAGAAGCAAAAGGAGAAAAATATAAATGTCTTATGAATGAATTAAACAATTTAATGAAATGAAAGTGGGACAGATGGGATTATTTTTTTTATCACAAACAATTACTTACAAAAACACATTTAAAAATTAAAAAATAAAAATGAGGGCTACAAAAAATTTACTGTACATCAGTTATATTGGAAAAACAGAAGAACTATAATCATGCTATCAGACAAAACAAAATGAAGCATTCAAAATGCAGAAAAGAATAAACAAAGAAAATCCATTATGCTAAAAGGAAACTTTTTTTTTTTTAATCCTGGGACTCCATTCTAGGAGCATAGGGCCACAACCAGTAGGTAATGGGTCAGGCAGGGTCAGCCAGCTGGGAAGTGTCTGAGCTCGGATTTGAACCTAGGACCTTTTGTCTCTAGGCCTGGCTCTCAATCCACTGAGCTAGCCCAGCTGCCCCTACTTTAGGTTGCAGTTTCTTTAGCAGATGTAGTTTTTACAGGGTGGGGTTGCTAGCCCCACGCCCAACCCTCCTCCTTTTTCATCTGGGCTAGGGACCATCCTTATCCCAGGGGTGGTAAGGGTGGGTGATAGGGGTCAAGTGACTTGCCCAAGGTCACACAGCTGGAAGTGTCCGAGGCCGGACTTGAACCTAGGACCTTCAGTCTCTAGGCCTGGCTCTCAATCCACTGAGCCACCCAGCTGCCCCCAAAAGGAAAAATACATTAAAAAAACATTTTCAGCACTAAACCTATATATTCCAAATGCCTCAGCATCTAAATTACAAAAGAAACAAAACAAAAAAACAAAAACAAAAAAAGAAAGAAACATATGTTGTGAGGAAGATTAGATTAGCTAGTGATTAGGAATTAAGTACATAGCAGGAAGGAGCTGGAGCTGGGAATATCCCTGGTGACCCCATTACCTTTACTTATATTTTCCACACATGACATTGATGTCAGAATACTTTTATGTACCTCTTTTAGTTTTGATTAAGTCCAACATAAAAATAAACGAAATTAAAAATTAAAAAAAACTGAACAAACAGCTGGAAAAAGTAGAGCTAAAAATTTATGGTGTCTTAGGGCAACGAATATATATACTTCTCAGAAGGAAATGGAACTTTCAGAAAATCTGACCATGTTTTAAAGCACAGAGATATTGTAAACAAATTTAAAAGAGTAGAAACAGAGCATACGCTCTTCAAAAACCAAAATGCAATGAAAATAGTAATCCCAGTTCATGGATTATCAAAAAAAGACAATCAATGATGGACACAGAACAATGAAATCCTAAATAATAAGTAAGACAAAGAAATAATATTTATGTGAAAGAAAATAATGAAGAAGAACATGAAAATTCCTGGAATAAAAATAAGTTGATTTCTTTTACATACACTTATAATACACCTTTTAAAAAGGAAAGGAGTAAGGGAAAATGGAAGAAAAAAGGTTAGGAGAAAAAAGAAAATTAAGAACTTCCATTATAACTATGCATAGTCCAACAAAACAAACTTCGATATAATTTGCCTTCTCAAAGGATTGTGTGTGTGTGTGGGGGGGGGGGGGGGGATGGATGAAGAGAATTCAGAAAGAAAAGTAAAATTTGACCATTTATCAATTGGGAAAAGATTCTTTTTTTCCTAAATTTGACTCATTTCTCTATATGTTTTAAAAATTAGGACTTTAGCAAAGAAATTCACCCTTAAATTTTTTTGATATTACTTTAGCATCTATGGTACTATTGTGGGGTACAGCCAATGTTGTGGGGTGTAATGGTGAACCCCTGGGTTCAGGAAGGATACTTTTTGCAAGAATGCAAGATTCCAAAACTTAGCTTAAAAGTAAAAAGAAAGATTTATTAGTGTGATAATTAGATTAAATCTACACTGCCCATCTTTAGATTTAATCACCAAAAGTTAGAGCACCTCTAATTTTGGGAGTTTAGTGACCCACATGTGCTAGAGTGGGTGAGGAATCAGAATCAACTGACTGCCCCCTAGGCAGTCCTATGAGAAGCATTTACTTTGATTGGACACTCTTCAGAGTCTTTGCACTTTCCTGGTTTGTGGAGGAGTGCTGTTTGGAACACTGAGACCTTGGTGAGACTGCTTTCAATATCTTCTTTAGAAGTCCACATGGTGAGTTTAAAGACTGAATCTTCCTGAACTTCTCTTAAGGAACTTCTCTTTAATAGAGACTCTATGAATGAAGGTTTTCCTTATTTCTTCTACCTTTTCTTAATTGTAAATAAACTTCCATAAAGTCAATTTTGACTTGAGATTATTCTTAATTGAGGACTGGTAAGTGTTCATTCCTCTGGTAACCACCTTCTAATATATTCAACCAAAACCCTTTTTTTCCCCTTTACATTAGTAATGTAGAATTATTGGCCAGCAAGACAGCATTAGTGGAACAACCCTGGGGGTTTGCTCCCAGAATGCTTCAGTTCACTGGTTTTTATATTCTTTACAACAGTGAGTACATGATGCTGTGTCACAGCGTGGACGTGACTCTAGAGTGGTAAACACTCAGACATTTCGTGGGATGTTCGGTCATCTGACCAGGGTCTGCCTGAAGATCCCCATAGTTTAGGGGACAGATGGATGCCTAAGATATAGCCTGATGGTATCAAGGTGTAGCCTGAAGGTGCATCTCTATATCCATCTCAAACTAAAGGATGATTCAAAGATGATAATAATCTTAGGATCTTATAGAAGTTATCAGATGTTCTTGGGTTAGGAGTCATAAGGACAGAAAGGAGCAAGGGAATTTCCCTGTTTACAGTTTGCCTGGGTTAAGGGGGTTACGATGCCCATGCCAGTATATTTTAGCAAAATGCAGTTTCCTCAAATATGTCTTATAATTAGGTGTACTTTTTTTGAGAGAGAGAGAGAGAGAGAGAGAGAGAGAGAGTTTTGCTGTTTGGAGTGTATCTCTTATACACAATACAATATTGGATTCCAGTTTCTAAATTATTCTGCTTTGTTTCTAATCCATTTTGTGGCTGACCTCATCCCATTCAGATTCAATTATGATTACTGTATATTTCCATTCATACTACTTTCTTCTATTAATCCTTTTCTCTCTGTTTTTATCTTGTCCCTCCTCAAAGGTCTATTTTGCTTGTGACTACTACTTCCCTAAATCTACCTTCCCTTCTATCATGCCCTGCTCCACCCCACCCCTAATAACTCATATCCCTTTCCCCTCCAATTTCCCTAATAGTTAAGATAGATTTCTATATCCAACTGCAAGTGTGTAGATAATATTCTTCCCTCTTTGAACCAATTCTGCTGAGAGTAAGATTTAAGCATTGTCAAGTACTCCCCTTATCTTCCCCCACTATAAAAGTTCTTCCTTGCATATCTCATGAGAAATATTTCCCTATTCTATCCCCCTTCTTCCATATCATCCCTCCTCAACTTTTTTTTGGGGGGAGGGAATTTTAACCCTCCATATTGGGCATAATTGACTATGCAGACCATTTCTAATTGCCCTAATAATAAAAACCATTCCTAGGCACTACAAGAATCACAAACCCACATAGGAATATAAATAGTATCATTTTATTGTGCCCCTTATAATTACTCTTCCATGTTTTGATATTTCTCTTGAGTCATCTGTCTATCAAATTTTCGATTCATCTGTGGTCTTTTCATAAGAAATGCTTAAAATTTTTCTATTTCATTAAATATCACTTTCTTCCCTTTCTTATGGGTGGAATTACCACAAAGGTAGACTGAGTCATATTTTCTCCAAGCAATATAATAGTTTATTAGCAAGGTGCAAACCTAGTAAAAAAGAGTAGATTAATGACAACCTCAGTTAAGCCAAAGACTTTGGAGTCACAGATCCTTTTAATAAGCATAGAACAAAGAACAGAACAGGGTAGTGAGGAAATAATACAATTGGTTATAGAGTTGGCAGTGTGATAGGGTTAAGGAATTATGTTTGGTACATGAAGGAAAGAAAGTTTATGCACATGTGAGATCAAAACCACCCTTCTCTGTCTTAAAGGAATGCTTTATTGATTTGAGATTCTGTTGCATCCTGAGGACATTGATAATGGACAAGAATTAATGGTTCCTGGGAATAAGATAAGACTACCTTTAATTGGGCAAGGATGACCAGAGATGGAACTAGGTTAGCTTGTATGCTCGCAAGGATAGCAAACAGATGGCATAGAATTTCTCTGGAGCTAAAGTTATGAGAGAGGACAAATTTCCTTGGCATAAAGTGATTTGCAGGTAGAGAAAAGACAATGCCTTTAAAATTAAAGTATTTAATTAGCGTATTAAACATCTAAACCTGGCTCAGAGTTTTTCTTTAATTAAAAGTGATTGATAGGAAGACCAAATTTTGGCACCTAGCTTCAGAAAAGACTTGAATTTTTGAACTCATGACCTTCACTCAAAAACAATAAAAAGGCTTAAATTGTTTTAAGAAATGTAAAATGAGGTTACAGAATGGAATTAAATATAAAATATAGGTTAAATGTTTAATTTTCACTCCCTAAAGGATTATGCTCAGTTTTGGTGGGTAGATTTCTCAGTTGTAACCCAATTCCTTTGATTTCAAGAATAACATATTCCAAGCCTTTCCATTCTTCAATAATAAAGCTGCTAAATATTGCATGATCCTGCCGGTGGCTCCATAACTGAATTGCTTCTTTCTGGCTACTTACTCTATTTTCTCTTTGACATGAAAACTCTGAAATTGGGCTATGAGAGTTTTCACTTTGTGATCTCTTTCAGGGGGTGATTGATAGATTCTTTCCATTTCTATTTTACCTTCTAATTCTAAGCAATTAGGGCAATTTTTCTTGCTAACTTTTTGGAAAATGATATCTAGGCTCTTTTTTAATAATGGCTTACAGATAGTTGAATAGTTCTTAGATTATCTCCAATATATTTCCTAGCTTATTTGTTTTTCCAATGTGATATTAAACATTTTCTTCTATTTTTTCATTTCTTTGATTTGATTTTTTTCTTGGTATCTAATAAATTCATTAACCTCTACTTGTCGCGTTGTAATTTTGAAACAATTATTTTCTTCAGTGACTTTTTGTACCTCTTTTTCCAATTGGCTAATTGCTTTTTTAGGCAGTTCTTTTTCTCAGATAATTTTTTAAGATTTTTTTAAACATTTATTAATATTCGTTTTTAAAATGGTTATATGATTCATGCTCCTACTTTCCCCTTCACCCCCCGCATTCCCCCCACCCATGCTGACCCATATTTCCACTGGTTTTATCATGTGTCATTGATCAAGACCTATTTCCAAATTGTTGATAGTTGCATTGGTGTGGTAGTTTCGAGTCTACATCCCCAATCATGTCCACCCAAACCCATGCGTTCAAGCAGTTGTTTTTCTTATATGTTTCCTCTCCTGCAGTCCTTCCTCTGAATGTGGGTAGCGTTCTTTACCATAAATCCCTCAGAGCTGTCCTGTGTCATTGCATTGCTGCTAGTACAGAAGTCCATTACATTCGATTTTACCATAGTATATCAGTCTCTGTGTACAGTGTTCTTCTGGCTCTGCTCCTTTTGCTCTGCATCAGTTCCTGGAGGTCTTTCCAGTTCACCTGGAACTCCTCCAGTTTATTATTCCTTTTAGCGCAATAGTATTCCATCACCAGCATATACCACAATTTGTTCAGCCATTCCCCAATTGAAGGGCATACCCTCCTTTTCCAGTTCTTTGCCACCACAAAAAGCGCAGCTATAAATATTTTCATACAAGTCTGTTTATTTATGATCTCTTTGGGGTACAAACCCAACAATGGTATGGCTGGATCAAAGGGTAGGCATTCTTTTATAGCCCTTTGAGCATAGTTCCAAATTGCCAGCCAGAATGGTTGGATCAGTTCACAACTCCACCAGCAAAGCATTAATGTCCAATTTTGCCATATCCCCTCCAGCATTCATTACTCTCCCCTTCTTTCATTTTAGCCAATCTGCTAGGTGTGAGGTGATACCTCAGAGTTGCTTTGATTTGCATTTCTCTAATTATTAGAGACTTAGAATACTTTCTCATGTGCTTATTGATATTTTTGATTTCTTTATCTGAAAATTGCCTATTCATGTCTCTTCCCATTTATCAATTGGGGAATGGCTTGATTTTTTATACAATTGACTTAACTCCTTTTATATTTGAGTAATTAGACTCCTGTCAGAGTTTTTTGTTATAAAGAATTTTTCCCAATTTGTTGTTTCCCTTCTGATTTTGACTACATTGTTTTTGTTTGTACAAAAGCTTTTTAGTTTAATATAATCAAAACCATTTGATTTACATTTTGTAATTTTCTCTAAATCTGGCTTGGTTTTAAAATCTTTCCTTTCCCAGAGATCTGACAAGCATACTATTCTGTGTTCACTTAACTTATTTATAGTTTCCCTCTTTATATTCAAGTCATTCACCCATTCTGAATTTATCTTGGTGTAGGTTGTGAGATGTTGATCTAAACCTAATCTCTCCCATATTGTTTTCCAAATTTCCCAGCAGTTTTTGTCAAATAGTGGATTCATGTCCCAAAAGTTGGGCTCTTTGGGTTTATCATACACTGTCTTGCTGATGTCATTTACCCCAAGCCTATTCCACTGATCCTCCCTTCTGTCTCTTAGCCAGTACCATATTGTTTTGATGAGTGCTGCTTTATAGTATAGTTTAATATCTGGTACTGCTAGGCCCCATTCCTTCACATTTTTTTTCATGATTTCCCTTTATATTCTTGATCTTTTGTTATTCCAAATGAAATTTGTTATAGTTTTTTCTAATTCAGTAAAAAAGTTTTTTGGTAGTTTGATCGGCATGGCGCTAAATAGGTAAATTAATTTGGGTAGGATGTTCATTTTTATTATGTTAGCTCGTCCTACCCATGAACAGTTAATGGCTTTCCAATTGTTGAGGTCCAGTTTTATTTGTTTGGAAAGTGTTTTGTAGTTGTTTTCATATAATTACTGTGTTTGTTTTGGTAGATAGATTCCCAAGTATTTTATATTGTCTAGGGTGATTGTTTTTTTTTTTTTTTTAATTTTGAACCCTTAACTTCTGTGTATTGACTTATAGGTGGAAGAATGGTAAGGGTAGGCAATGGGGGTCAAGTGACTTGCCCAGGGTCACACAGCTGGGAAGTGTCTGAGGCCGGATTTGAACCTAGGACCTCCTGTCTCTAGGCCTGGCTCTCAATCTACTGAGCGACCCAGCTGCCCCTGTCTAGGGTGATTTTAAATGGTGTTTCTCTTTCTACCTCTTGCTGCTCTAATGTGTTGGAAATGTATAGAAATGCTGATGATTTATGTGCATTTATTTTGTATCCTGCAACTTTGTTAAAGTTGTTGATTATTTCTACTTCTCGGATAATTTTTGTATTTACGTTTCCAGTAAACAAATTCTGTTTTTAAGGTGTTATTCCTTCAGTATTTTTGGTGCCATTAATTCTCTTTTCATAATTGTCTTGTATCATTCATTTCTTTTTCCCAATTTTTCCTTTACCATCAACTCTTTTTAACTCCTCCAGGTATTCTTGTTGGGGTTGCATCTAATTAGCATTTTTCTTTAAGTCATGAGTGTAGCTGTTTTTAACATGTAGCCTAATTCTAAGTTTGTGTCTTGGTCTTCCCTGCCACTAATGTAGCTTTTTTATGGTGAAGGGTTTTTTTTTTTTAAAACGTTTGTTCTTTTTTCCAACCTACTTCTTGATTTTGAACTTTATTCTTATATTCTGTTGGTTCAGCCTTTCCACAATTTTATTTAAGGAATTATTTTAAAGTTTTTTGGAGTAGAATGTTGGGAAATTTCAGCTGAGGAGCTGCCTGTACTCTATCATCTTGGCTCCATCTATTCTTTCTATCATTTTCTTAAGTCTAGAGTTGACAAATCAACAACAGATTAAGCCCTAATTTGTTGTGTTTGTCAATGTCAGAGATGCAAATATTCAGAGATGCAAATATTTTCAAAATTTAACATCCAATTAGCCATTAAAAGCCAACTCCAGCATACTCCAACCTGAGGTCTTCTCAGTAGGACATGCAGGTCTTCCAAAGTCTGAGGGAGAGATATGGGAGAAGGGAGGGGAGAGCACTGATTGGTTTTTTAATACCCTCAGGCTTCCTATTTGTTATTTTCTAAGGCAGAAGGAGGCTCCTCAGGCCTCCTCCTTCATTCCCTAAAGTTTGTGGTTGTCTTCCTTTGCCAACCTAAGGTAAAAAAAGGGTATTTAATGTTATTAATCACTTCCTTTTTCTAATTTCTCTTTGTTTTGGTACTCTTGTTTTTACATGTTCATGTGAAGAAATTGAACTCTTCAGCTCCCATTCACTCAGTTATTTTGACCAAATGCCCAAATAAATAATTTCTTTATACAAAAACTTCCTAATCAATTAATTTCAATTTTTGTGTTCATTAGTAACCAAGGCTCTTAAATAAATTAATAAATCTAAAATACTACTTCAGTCTATGGTTTTTAAGTTTTGGAAAGCTCAAAATCACAAGGTCATCCTCTTATCTTAATATTCTATGCTCTCTAAATGTTCAAGAAACTGATCTAATCATTTCTTTTTCTACTTCTTTGACTACTGCTTTTCATCTCATTTGCTGGATCTTCATCCTGCAATGATCTCTAAACCACTGGTTGCTTACTCCCATCCTACCAACTCCCATCTTCAGGATCTCTGTTTTGTAGAGACCTTAAGCTCAACAAGGTCAAAACTGGACTTATTATCTTTGTCACACACACACACCCAAATCTGCCACTATTCAAAATTTTCCCCTAGACACCACAGACTGCCCAATCATCCAGGCTTGCAATTTGGATAGAATCTTCAACTTTTCACTCCCTTTCACTCCCTTATGTCCAATTTCTTAGCAAAGCCTGTAAATTCAACATTTCCAACATCTCTGGCATATATCTCCTTCTCTCCTTCAACATTGCCATCATTTTTCAAAAGCCTTTATCACCTATAATCTAATTATTGCAAAAATTTCCTGGTTGGTCTCTTCTTTTATTATTTCATTGCAGTTCATAATAAACTCGGGCTGTATAACTGACCGTGAAGAACAGATATAACCAGATCAATCTACTGGTTCCCTATCACTTCCAGGATCAAATATAAAATATCCTAGCATTTAAAACCTTCCATAACAGGTCCCTTCCTATTTTTCTAGTCTACTTACATCTTACTCTCTCTTCCCCTCATTCCCATATACTCTACAATCCAGTGACACTAGCCTCCTTGATGTTCCTTGAACAAAAGAGTACATTTCCCAACTATGCACATTTTACCTGATATCCTCAATGTTCAGAATGCTTTCCTACCTCATCTTTGCCTTGCCTCATTCAAATCAGCTCAAATTCCAACTTCAAGAAGACTTTTTCTAGCATTCCTTAATGTGAGTGCCTTCCATTTGAGATTACTTGATTTATCCTACATGTATCTTGTATGTACATAGTTGTCTGCTTTTGCTTCCCCATGTGGAAATTTAACAGTAGTCCATATCCTGTATTTTGGCACCCCAAGACAATCTTTGTATTTTAAAGGGAAAAAAGTTTAATCTTAAATTTGAAGCTGCAGTGTGCTTCTCACTGTGATAATGGAATTAAATCTGCCTGGTCCATCCTTAATCTAATCACCAAAGGTGAGAACATCCCCACTTAATTCACAAATTTGGAGGTCTGTGACCCATGTGTGCTAGAGTAAGTGACAAATCAAAATTTACTGACTGCCTCCTGGGCAGTCCTAAGAAAAGCTTCTGTTGTGATTGGACATGTAAACTAAGAAGGCGGCACAAGAAGTGACGCAAAAGAGGCCCCTTTAAAAGAGAGTTCAATGAGTTCAGCTTTCTTCTTGTTCATGGCTTGGACTTGAAGGAGCTCTGGCTGGGACCTTGACAATGTGTTGAGTAAAAAAGGGTGACTGACTACTTTAACTTCCCTGGAGGTACTAGCCTTCAGGAGGCTTCCTTGATTGGGAGAAGCCCTAGTGGATAAACCCCTTTCTAACTGACTTTTAGTCTCTCCAGCTGAGCCTCTGGAGCCCTGTCAGAGTAAAGCCCAGACTTGAATACAAATCTAGTTCATTAAATTAGATCTCTTACTCTACTCTCTTCTCATCTTTCTACTTCCAATCTCTCCTATATTTTGTAAATAAATTGCTAAAATCATTTTAGAAATTGGTATTTGTTCAGTTCAGGTGTGGTGACCATACCTTTAAATAATAATCTCCAAACCCAAAAAAAAATCTTTTTCCCTCTTACATCCCCCTACTCCCTAACTGAATAAGGGTGGAGATAAAGCTTTTTGTTAATGTATAAAAAGCCTCTTAAGAAAATGTAGCAGGAGGCTGCTGGGTAGCTAAGTGGATTGAGAGTCAGGCCTAGAGACAGAAGGTCCTAGTTTCAAATCTGGCCTCAGACACTTCCCAGCTGTGTGACCCTGGGCAAGTCACTTGACCCCAGTGCCTAAAAAAAAAAGAAAAAAAAAGGATAGATGAAAGGTAAGCTAAGGAGGAGGGGCAATATTAAGATTTGAGGAGACCTATAGAGTATGGTGTTTGATATTAATTTTGAAGAAAGGCAGAAATTCTAAGATACGGAGAGATAACATTACAGATTTAGAAGACAAGAAGTACAGAAGCGTGGGGATAGAAGATGGAGTATCTTCTTTGAGGAAAAGATCAGTAGAGCTTACTCATAAAGTGCATGGAGAAGAATGTGTAAGTAATACAGAAAGTTAGAAAAAGATCAAGTACAAGAATTTAAATGACAAACAAAGGCATTCCCATTTGATCCTAGATAGTAAGGCACCAGTGGAGCTTACGGAAGTGTATATAAGTGTGTATAAGTGTGTCAATTGGGGGGGGAGGGGAAGAAGGGGAGTGTGAGAAATGGTAACATGGTTAAATCTAAGAGTGGATAAAGACTTGAAGTCAAGAAATTAGTTGTAAGGCTACTGAAATCATTCAAGTGAAATACAAGGTGATGGCAATGTAAAGTGAAGAGAAGATCAGCTATTATATGTGATTTTATATATAGAAAACAAGATTTGCTAAGTGACTGGATACATGGATTGAGTGGGAATTTATGAGAAGTCAAAGATGACAATGAGGCAACAAACATGGATAACTGGGAAAAAGGATGATCAAAAATGTAATGAGAAAGTCCAGAAAGGAATGGGTTTGTAGAAAAGGATAATGAGTTTCCTTCAATAATGCAAGGAGGGAAGGGAGACATTGAGATGCTAGTAAATAAATTTTATTATTTAAAAAATATGTATATAATAAGTTCTATTTTGGACATGTTGAGTTTCAGATAGCTATAAGATATCCAATGTGACTGTTGGAATGTAAGACAGAATCTCAGGGGTGAGATTATGGATATATATTAGTTTTCACATCTGTACAATGAGGGGGTTGGACTAGATAGTCTCTGAGAAACCCATGTACCTATAAATATATGACCTATAAATATATGACCTATAAATATATGACCCTGTGATCCTATACATAGATAGTATCATCAGCATAGAAAAAACAATGGGTCATGATAGACAATACCATCACCGAAAGAGAGCATGCAAAATAGCATTTACTATTAAAAAAATCATTCATTTGATTAAATTACAGAAAAAGAACAACTATGTTCTTTGCAATGAATGACTTATATGACAATTCATTTCTATAAAATCTTTATAAGAATGATCTATGCATATATCAAAGGTATCCTTGGCCAAAAAAACATAAAAAGGTAATCAGTACCTTCACATCTGATTTTCTATAGCTAATCACATATTTATACATTTTAGTAAGCTGTATGACTAAAGAATATCATCTTTCCTAGTTTATGATTTATAACGGACTTCTCTACTAGCAGCAATGCAAGGATCCAGAGCAAGGCTGAGGGACTTATGAAAAAGAAAACTAGCCACATTCAGAGGAAGAACTGTGGGAGGAAAAGCACAGAAGAAAAACAACTGCTTGAACACATGGGCTGTTGGAGATATTATTGGGGATGTAGACACTAAATGATAACTCTAGTCCAAGTATCAATAATATGGAATTAGGTCTTCATCACACATGTAAAATCCAGTGGAATTGTGCATCAGCTAAGGGGTGTTAGGGGGATTTGGGGGAGAGGGAAAGAACAAGAAATATGTAACGAAGAAAATATTAAAAATAAGAATTTTTAAAGTTTTAAAAATAAATAAAAAATAAAAGAAACCTAGTTTATGATTTGCTAATTTTAAGATACCATGTTACTTGTATTTAAATATTTTCTTTTTTTGGAAAAATTTTCCATGGTTACATGATTCTTGTTTTTACTTTCCACTTCACCCTCCTTCACGCTCCCCACCCCCATATCCAACAGGCATTTCCATTGATTAGCATGTTACTTGGAAAAACAAAATGCCTCCTTGAAGGCTCCCCTCAAATCATTTATGTCTCTGAAGCAAACATCAGTTAGGATTGACATTAATAAAGAAGTGATTGATTAATTAGGACTTATTACATAAAAACTCACAAACTGTGAAAGATAAGGAGGCACCAGGGATGTTAAAATATAATCTAAATGGTTGTGGGCACACACACTGGGTTGAATGAGAGACAGGACCAGGATAGGGAGACCAGAGAACACAACTAAGCTGCTGCTAACTGACAAAAATGGTTGTTGGCCAACTGTCACCACTAGGCTAGAGTCTTTGAAACCAGCAGGCAAGGTAAAAGGTTTTAACAGTTTTAATTATGAGAAACTAAAAGGATGGGACAGTGGTTTCTACACTAAAACCAAATGGGCAAAACCACAGGGGAAGGGGAGGACTTCTCTACTCTAATGTTAGTGATCTAAGCAGGCAGAGCCCAAAGGAGCAGTAATAGAGTCTCTGGGTGGCTGCTTCAAACCTAGTTCCAGTACAGTTTGACCAGCACAGCTAAAGGGCCGATGGGTGGCTTTAGGAGTTTCTCACAGTAATCCACAGATGATCTCAGGATGCCAAAAGCCAAGGTGGTCCAAGGTACCCAAGTAGAGAGAGTGTGCTTGAGATGCTGTCCACCAGATCCCAAACTCCTCCTCCACCTGGTGCTGCTCTACAGTTCTTGTCCACCTGCTAGATGCCACCACCACTCAGGATCCCAGGGAAATCAGGATGCAGGGTGTCCTTAATTCTGAGATTTCCCAGGGCTAACAACAGTTTGTGCCAACCACTAATGGAGTCTCTCTCAGGGCACAAGCAACTTCCTGCTCCTTCATTCCATCTTGGAATGCTCCAGCTCCAGCCCTTCCTGGTAGTTCCCACCTTAATACTTAATGAATTACTAACTAATCTTCCTCACAACAAAACACATGTAAAAAGCAAAAACTATTAATTACAACATTTTCTTACTACAATACAATCAAAATAAAAAATGAAGGGACTTTGAAGAAAGGCTTCAAATTTAAGATTAAATAATTTAATCTTGAAGAATAGGTTGTAAAAGGAAAAAAAAAGATTTAAAAATGGCTAATTCTGTCAAAGAAAGCAATGAAAAAACATAATAAACTTTTGGGATATAACCAAAGCAGCCCTTAGAAACAAAATTCTCTCTCTAAACACTTTCATTAGCAAAAGAACTTGGTGTACAGTTTTTAAAAAACTAGCAAAAAAATTAGATTAGAGGCCTGTAAATGAGTAAAGTAAAACTGGTATGTGCCAATTATAATGGTTATATTAATTCTAGTATGTGCCAACTGTAATGGTTAAATCTGGTATTGATACCCAGGTAAAACTAAATTTTATATGGGCCAAGCACTATAGTAATTGAAGCTGTCAGTTGTCATACTAATTACTAGAGGTTGATTGCTCTCCGGAAGCAGTTTGATCTAACCTAAATTTATTTATCTTTTATCTTTTTTTAGGAGAGGCAGAGACAAGAGACAGGATTTAGGGATAGGATAGAAATCTTTTAACCTTAACACTAAGATTTCTAAATAACACACTCCCCACCAACTGTTTCTCACGAAGCTTCTTCTTTCCTGCAAGAAGGTCTGACAAACTATATTCTCTAAAGATAAAATTTTATCTTACTATATTATACTAAACTATGAACATTAAATTTATATTGGATCTCCTTAAATATAACTTATATTAGATAAACTATCAAATATGGCTGCCAGGTTCTCTTCACAGTGAACTTGAAGCAGCTTTTCTCTCTCCCTAAGTCAGAGATCCACCAACTTCCTGTGACAATTCCCACAGACAGCTCTCTTGCTCCCCCTGGAGTTCCTCTCAATAAGCCTCAAAGCTTGACCTCTTCTCTAAGAATGCTGAGAATGGAAAAAATCCTCAGTCACTTCACTCTTGATTACAAATTGCTAAGTTTTCTTCTTCTTCCTAAAATCTCTTTTTCTTTCACTCCAACTGCCAACAACTGTCTTTCAGAGCAAAAACTCAGACAAACCACTCCTCTTCCCTTTGACTGCCAGAGAACCAGGAGCCCAGAAATCTTTCTCACTGGACTTTTATGCTCTTCCCTTAAAGGGCCAGCATAAGAACCTCTCTGCTTAGTATTTTTTGTTTGGTTGTTTGTTTTAAATCCTTACCTTCCATCTTGGAGTCAATTATTGGCTCAAAGGCAAAAGAGTGGTAAGGGTAGACAATGGGGGTCAAGTGACTTGCCCAGGGTCACAAAGCTAGGAAGTGTCTGAGGCCAGATTTGAAACTAGGACCTCCTCTCTCTAGGCCTGGCTCTCAATCCACTGAGCTACCCAGCTGCCCCCTGCTTATTTTTCTTAAAGGGGACAATGTAAAGTGGACAAAACCTTTTCTCTGATCTTAAAACTTGTTCTTAATGAACTAATTAAATTCTTATCATAACAGGCCAGAAGGGCTATGCACTAGTCTCCATTGCAAATAATTAACTGTCACCTTGAATAAAATAATTTATACTTTACATAACTCAGTTTCATAACATATAAAGCATAAAGGTACTATTCGAAATCCTTATCTCAAGAATTTTATTATTCTAAAAGTAATTATACAATTCTAATAACAAAGATAATAAAGGGTCAACTTGGTAGCTCAGTGGATAGACATCCAGGCCTGGAGACTGGAATTCCTGGGTTCAATGTGGCCTCAAACATTTCCTAGCTATGTGCCCCTAGGCAAATCACTTAACCTCAATTGCAGACCAGGCATTCAACATCCTCTTATCAAACTATAATTATAAATAACATTCTGCTATAGTTAGTCTTATCCTTTCTTATTTCTGAGTTATTATTTAGCACTATATTTGGTAATTCATCTTTTAGTATTCTACTAATAAGAATTAAATGAAAACACATTATAGTTTAAATGTGAGATAAGCTGGGTTTTTTAAACTTCCTAATAAAAAATTTTAATATAATGCTCATGGCATAACACCAAGAGGGATGAAGACAGTTGTTTTGTAAGTTATTTTGATTTGAGAAGACTAAATACTCCACAGGACATTCCTTTTGGCATAAAGAAAGGTGAATACATTTATTTTATTCTTCCAGTCTAGACCCTATCTTTAATGAATTAAGCTAAGGATGTTTTCAAAGTTAGAGGGCCTTAATATTACTTGGTGATGTTAGTCATTCATTTCTCACAAGTCATGACTCCCTTCACAAAATAATTTGACACTCTAAGGAAAAATTAAATGGTGCAATTCATTAATAATTTGTAGATGCTATAAAAATAACTTCTTTGACCCTCTAAAAAATGAATAGGGGTGCCAAGAAGATTACCCAACCTCTAAACAATGTTGATCTCAAGCCAATTTCTAGATGAAATAAGGTATAATATATGCTTTCCTTTCCCTCTCTTAACATTTATATACCAATCAAATCAAATTTAAATGAAGAAGAACAGAAGTTAAGATAAAAAGAAAACACAAAAAGCAACTATATTCTTCAGTCTTTGTAATACATGAAGAATCAGTGCTAGTGTTAAGGGAGGTAACAATTTCATATATAAGAACCTTGTATCCTCCTTCAGTACCTGCTGTCTTCCTGGCTTCCTGAATGACTAACTCCACTACTTTTGAAAACCTAGAACTAAGGTTCCTGCAAAAAAGAAAAGTAGTATCCCCAAGACACCCTTCCTCAAAACTTTAAATTCACAAAGAACTTTATTAATAATTTTATAATTAGACCTCTGAAATAGTATTTAACTATATGAGGTAACATAGTTATAATTCTCTTCATGACTAATATTCAATAAATGAATAATGACAACTAAGTTATTCTATTTCTTTTTCTACTGTTTAACTATATAAAAATGTCCTAAGATGGAAAAATAATAATTGCTATCCAGAACCCATACATGATGTACAACTCACAATGTAAACAAAATTAATCATAAGATCATATAATGGAGAGCTAGAAAGGATCTTAGAGATCATTCAATCCCTGTATCTTAACATGAGAAACAGATGTGCTTCCTCAGGGTCTTACAGCTAATAAGTAGTAGAAGCAGGTCCTCAAATTCTAAAGCCAAGGTTCTTCTTGGTGATATGATTTAGAGTAAGAAGTGACCTCAAAGGTCACTTAATCCAATTACTGGGTAGAATAGGAAAGTGGGAAATATCAAATGATTTGTCCAAGATAATACTGGTAGTAAGCTGCAATAACGATTTGAACTCAAGTCCTACTCAACATACATTGCTTTCTGCTACATTCTTTTTTTCCTCCTGAACAAGAACAGGTATCACACTGCCTTATAACAGAGATATCCTATATGTTGTACTTTTTTGGAAAGCCAGCTACTACTGGAGACCTATTTATATCTCCCTCAAAGATGTCCATGGTCTTCAAGTGCTCCGGCAGTCAGAAGTACCTGGGGATTGGTCCTGGATTATTAGAACCACCAGCAAGACTATTTCATCTCAGACATGAGCCTATGTGAGATCCCCAAATGACCTCATAATTAGAGGGAAATAGAGTGATAGAAGAAACAATTGATAACACAAGTCTTTATCATCCCTCACCTGAACCATTCCAAGCAATTATTAAGATATTTTCACTTAAGTCTTTCAACCCTCTAATCTATTCTGAACATTCATGCAAATTTAGTCTTCCTAAAGCACTACTTTAAACATGTCACTCTCCTAATCAAGAAATTTTAGTAGTTCCTCTCTATTAGTATAAAAATCTAAATTCCTAACCTTGATGTTGAAGGACCTTGAAAAATTAGCCTTAAACTACTCTCAATCTCCACCAAACTGTTTGTACACTTTGTAGTTTTTCAACCCTATGCTTTTTTTTCTTCATTCAGGCTGTCCATCCTGCCTAGAAAGATGAGGATTTTCTTTGCTTATCCAATGTGGCTATGGAAAGATGTGGATGGATGTGGATGTGGCTAGATATAGAGATGGATAGGTGAAGATGTGGAAGGGTGTGCGTGGAAGTGAAGGCAGAAGTATAAATGGAAGAAGGCTCAGGGGATCGAGGTGGAGGTAAAAGTGGATATCTCCTTTAAATCCAGTTCCAAAGGATTTTTCCCTCCTTTACACTCTTAAAGAAATAATTTGTGCATAATTCGTTAGCAAATAATTTGATGTAGATTTAGGTTCTCTCTTTTTAAATAACACTGTTATTTCACTTTTCAAGGATTTGGGTACTTCATTGATATATTATCAGAGCAGGGCATTAAAAAGATTATTTTAAATTTCTTTGCACCTTCCAGAGTGTGTAGTACATTGATATCTATATACAATAGATGCTAAATAAATACTTGTTCATTTGATTTTCCCAAAAGGAAACTGCTACTTGTAGTCAAAGTCAGAACTAGATCATAGGCCTCTAAATTCTCAGTTCAAGGTTCTTTCTATAATGCCACTACACTGCCTCTAGAAATAATAAACGAAGTTAAAAAATATTTTTCCCCCTCTTCCCATTTAAGATATTAAATCATTACTTCTATGTCACTAAGACCAAAGAATATTTTGTTTGGTCTGTATTTAAATAAATTTCATTTCACAAAGAAAACAAACAAAAGAGAAGCTAAATATATTTTTATTAAGATACTTCATGAACCTCTTAAAAGTATAAGTTAATTACAGCTGTCCCAAATGAAAGAAATTTTTATGGCATTCATGTAGACAAGATGGACAAATGAGATATGCATAACACTAGAGTTATAAGGATTTGTAGCTGGTTGCTTTGACTACATCCAAAGATTACTGATAGTCAATGACAATTTGGAAGAATAGGTATGACCTAAGTTTAGGCCTATTCAACATTTTTATCACTGACTTAGACAACAACATTACCATAAGATATGTAAAATGATAAAAGAAAGATGAGATAAACTGGATGATTCAAAGAGTCAAAAAGCCCCTGGCTAGCTACAATGAAATTCTGGAACTTTTTTTTTAAGTGAACTTTAATATTAATAAATTTAAAGTTTGTACTAGGGTTTTTTTAAACAAATGTATTGTTTGATGAAGAGATTCTGCCTAAATAGAATTAAGGAAAATGAGATTTAATGGTTGTGGTGACTATAATGTCAGTTCTAATGTCAAACTAATAGGAATGCAAAGAGGAGAAAAAAGGGCACTTTAATAAAAGAAAAAAAAAGTTTACTGACCCAAATTGCAACTATAAAGAGAAATAACTCCTAAACATATAATACAAATGGAAAACCTCAGAATAGTCCTCCAAGTAATCTGAAAATAAGGACTATTACCATAACAAATTAAAAATAAAGTTTTTCCAATTTACAGTTACACCCTAAATTATTCCTGAAATCACTACCAAAACTTAGCCCTAAATGTTACAGTCTATTCTTCCAAGTTGAATAATGCAAAAATAAAAATCTGCTTGGCTTTATCAACAGCAAAATCAAGTATTTTACCCATCTAAAAAGCATCATTTTCCTTTAAGACAATGTTTTCAACATTTAAAGTTTAATTTTTTAATGCTCCAAAGCCTAAAATGCCAGTTAACTTGAATTTCCTGTTATTACTAAACAAGTTTATAGAAAATGTGAATATAGACAAATGAAACAAGCAAGAATTTTCTCTGGATATCTTCCATATTGCTTTTCTTTCATTCAAGCCAAAGAAACAAGCCTAAGATTTTACATGATAAAGGAAATCTGTGGAACTAATCCCAGAAACCTCTTTCTGTTTTCTTGCATAACACCTCCAGGGCACAGAAAATACAAAATGCTTCATTTGCATCCTTTAACAGTAGAAACTGAGAATGAGTCTTTTCAGCTGCAAATGTTATTGCATCTACATTTCCAGAGGAGAAAGAAGGTTAAACAGCCTACTCAGGTTTATGTTAACTCATCTCTTTTTAGTACTCAGATGAGCACAAAGAGTAGAGAATGTGGAAGCTTAACAGCCCAACCTCTTTCTTCCTTACATTCAATTAAACTGGGGAAATGGATATCACTGATGATTACATGAAGATAAAGAGAAGAAATCAGGTATGTAGAAAGGAAATGACAAACACTAACAACTGTAATCTGGATCTTACAGTCTTAAAAGGGGTATTTTTATATCTTAATATACTAATAAATTATTGCTTAAAACACTAATCATTATTATTGCAAAACTAAAATTCTACTTCAGAGAGCTAAACAATTATGTTTTACTATAAGTTCTACTGTAAAAATATGAAATGCATTCAAAGAACTAATTTTGTTGGCTTTTCTATGATTTTATAATACATTAATAGGTAATCGATAACCCTCATTCTAAAAAAGTCAGAAAAATTTAAAGATTAATCCATTAAATGAGCAGCAATCAGATGACACAAAGTAAAAGGCTATTTGCAGTTTTCAGATCTTACCCTAAAAACACTCATTTTAAATTAACTCTAAGAAGGGGGGTAGGAGGAATGGGGAGAAGGTGGGGAGAATTCCTTCAAAGGTGGGAGAGAATGGAAGAGAAAGGGCATGGGGAGGAGTATCAGGACAACTGTGTGTGTGTGTGGGGGGGGGGATCAGAATGTTGCTTTTGTTGGTATTTCACCCTTGAATTTGCATGAAGTTAAATAAAAACAGTAAGGAACTTCAGAACAATCCATTAAATAATAGTAATGAGCAATATGACTAATAAAGATATCATTTTTATTTAATCTATTTAATAAAGATATCTTATCATCTTAAAAATTAGTAGTTTACTAGAGGAATGAATTATGACCAAATTCCTAAGTAACTGTAGTCTTCAAAGGTGTGTGCTCTGAACTTTTTTTCTTTTAGTAGGGAGTAACATGTGAACATGGGTCAGCTTGCATTCAGCGGATTTTTAAAGGACCTAAACCACATAGTCACAAAATACTGTACTTTCAGAATTATAGAAGACCTTATCCGCTATGTTGTTTAAATCATACCCAAAAAAGAATTATACTAGCATATACACAACAAACATGTTCTATCCTATCTCTACTGGCTAACAGCTATGTGGCACAGTGGATAAAGTACAGTTCCCAAAATCAAAAAGCCTTTAATTCAAATTCAGCCTCAGACACTTCTATGACCTTGGGCAAACCACTTAACTTCTGCCTCAGTTTCTTCAACTACAAAATGGAAATAACAAATGTATCTACTTACCATATGAAAATCAAATGAAATATTTGTAAAGTGCTGAGCACAGTGCCTGCCACACAGTATGAGATTTATATATATATTTATATTTATATTTATATTTGTTTCCTTCTTTCTCTCCTAGAAAACCTCCAGGAAGAGGGAAGCAACTACCTCCTAAATCAATTTAGTACACTTTTACCTCTAAAAAAAGTGTATTTTTACATAAAGTCTATAAAGTTACCTACAATTTCCTACCTACACTCCTAGTTCTAATTATTGAAATTAAACAAAGCGTAATACTTTTACATGCTAAAAGATTCACAGGTCACTAGAAACCGTCTCTTCTAAAGCCTAGACATTTCTGGTTCCTTCAAATGATTTTCATTGTGGCATGGGATTAATGACTTTCTTCATCCCAAGAATCTTCCCTTGGGTACTCTCTAATGTGAGAAATTAGGGGAACAGAACCACAAGCAATTAATTGTAGGAATTTCATCTTTCATTTATTATAATAGGAGAGAAGAACTGAACATAGTCCAAGCTTAGAATCTAGCTACATAAGGTTAATCTATGTTACTTTCAGTTTCCTCTTCTGTAAAAGAGGGAAAAAATATTTGTACTATTGGTCTCATAAGGCCTTGTAAGGAAAGTTCTTTGAACATTGGGTGTCTGGGGAGGTCAGAAAGGTTAGCACCTCTGGTATGAGAGCTTGCTGAGCAAACCCTTTTCAGTACTACTCATTCGACTTCAATCCAATTCTCACTTTCAGTTCCAAGAAGCTGCAGCTGCTTTTCAGGCAAGCAGAAAACCAGATTGAGGTTAACTGACATTGAGTTAGGAGAAGGTCTACCCCAAACCTATGAACACTTCACCAGATGGAATGGAGAGATGAGAACAATTTTTTTCTCAATTTGTATTCGGACATCAGAGACAACCTTTTTTTTGTCTTGTCATTAGATTTCAATGTCTCTGGAAAAGACTATAGCTTCCAACTTTGTGCAACTCTTCCTCACTTCAATTCAATTCAGGAGAGAGTCAAAGACCACTCTGTGATGTCATTAGTCCTCTTCAAAAGAAAGAACAACATACTGAAAATAACAGAAATATTGTACATGAGACAAAATAATGGAAATATGTAAGGCAAATTATACAACCTGAGACTACTATAGCCTCTTTATATGACAAATGGGTTAACTAATCATTTCAATTCAACTTAATTCAAACATTTATTAAATCAGGTATTGTGTTAAGCACAGGGGAGTAGAAAAGTCTCAGAAAGTACAGCCAACATAATAATAAGAAGTATAAGTAAGTGGCTTGATATACAGGGAGGAAACTTCCTAATAATTAGAGCTGTAAAAAGGGATAATAAAAAGATGATGGATTCCCTTCTAGGAAAGTCTTCAAACTAAGGTTAGACAACTACAAATAAGTTATATTAGAGTGGGAATTCCTTTCATATACAAGTTCAATTGGGGGAACATTGAGATCCCTTACAACTCTAAAGTACAGTCAAATATTTATTAGATGCCTACTATGTTCCAGGCATTATGCAGCAGGTTGTGAAAACAGACAAAAAGTTAAAGATCCTATCTTCAAGTGAATATACACTTCATTAGGGAAAGCAATACATAAGCAGATAAGCATATATAAAATCTGTGCAAAATAAATGAGGTATCAAATGAGCTGTGCTTTAAACAAATCTAAGAAGTCTTTATTTATTAGAGAGAACAGAAGATACCTAAACACAGGGGGCGAGAAGAGGAGTTGTGAAGGGAAGCCAGGAAGAAAAAGATTCTCATGAGGTAGGCTGAAATTGAAATGGTCAAATAATTACTCACTAGACCAGTGATGGGCAAACTACAGCCCACAGGCCAGATGTGGCCCCTTTGAAATGTCCTATCTGGCCATGCTACATTATTCCTAATCTGGCAAATACAACAAGTAGGATACAATACAATGAAACTTCAAAAGAGTTGCCTTAGAAACAGACTGAGAGATGAGCATTTCCTTTCCTTTGGCCCCCTCTTTAAAAAGTTTGCCCATCACTGCACTAAATAAATGGGAAAATATACAGAGAAGAAAGTAGAAACCCAAAATATCACTATACTTGTCAAAATCTTCTAACAATGAGGTTTTCAATACAACTCAGTTTCACTGGCTATAAGATTCTTTACTTAAGAACCAGTGTGTTTTAGCTATGAAAGGATATTAAAATCTGCATGTAGATATAATAAGAGAAGAAATTTCTAAATGTTTTTATCTACTACTTAGTTGAAATAAGTATGGCTTCCACATTCTCTGAAGAACCTTTGTGACTCATTTGAAGGCACAGATATTTTAAAATGTGACAAATTCTCTGAGCCATGCAGGAATGAGAGTATTGGACATACATTCAAATCCTACCTCAAATACTAACCATGTGATTATAGGTGTCAAAAAATCTCTGAGTTTTTCAGTTTCCTCACCTTTAAAATGGAGATGTGAATATTACTGCATGTATTTCACACAAGTATTATGAAGACCAATTAAAATGACATATAAAAGTGATTTAAAATACTTCTATTACTATATAATGCCTTGTATTTAGTAATAAATTATAGTCCACATAAGCTACTGTTACCATAATCACAAGTATTGTCATATGTGTGACATAAATGATGGAGAAATAATTCTCCCTAAAAATCTTCAAGAGAAGATAGAAATGTTTTACTAAGTATTGTTGCTCAGACACATCTATGGAGTTTTCCAGGAAAAGGTACTATACTAGTTTGTCACTACTGGATTAAGGTAAACAAGCAGACTTGCCCACATTCACATAGTTATTAAGGGTCTAAGTTCAAATTTGAATTCAGCTCTCCTGACTCCAGGCCCAGCACTCTAATCACTGAGGAACCCTAACTGCCTCCAATACATAGTGTACCTATATAACAAAGAAAACTATAAAAGAATTTAACACTTTTATTTCTTAATTGAGTATACTCCTGAATTTTATAAAAAGTTATCCACTAGATATAATAGATCCATTATCTAACTGCGTTTCCTCTCTCCTTATCAGACATGTTAGGCTCCATTTTTTCTTAAAGACAGTAAAAGCTACCATCTATAAAACACGTTAAGGTTTCTAACATATTTTACAAATACTATCTCATTTGATCTTCACAATAACTCTGTAGGTAGGTAACTATTATATACCTGTATCCCTTTCACATCTCTACTTTCCCCACTATGGTTTCAATATATGGAGATTGGCATAAAAAATCAAATGGGAATTTGGGGGGAGTTTTGCAGAAGCTGCGGAACACACACAAAGGCCAATAGTTGACCCAAAAACAGTTTAGAAACTCAGAAATGTATAAAATTTATGCATGGTATTGCATAATATCAATATATCTTTTAAAAATGTAAATATATCCAATTTCTTTTTTAAACTAAAATAAGTAAAAAGTCAAAGTTTGCAAAAAGAAAGCAAAAGCCAGCAGGTGACACACAAAGGCAAAAATATAAAGATTAAAAATTATAGTTACTCATAGATGTATACATAAGTGCTATAAATACCTCACAAAAGAAAAAGAAAAAATTCCGACTCCTTCTTTGGTATAAAGAGAGGGTCAAAAAATTTATGCAGATTTCCCAGATCAAAGGGACATCATGCCCCTAACCCCCAGGATGTGGAAGAAATACCTATAGTAGAGAATTCCAAGAGCTACTAAAAATAGAAGCAAATAACTGCTGAATCCTCCATTTTTTTTAAATTACAAAAAAAAAAAAAAAAAAAAAAAAAAAACCCTTACATTCTGTCTTAGAATCAATACTGTGTATTGGTTCCAAGGAAGAAGAGTGGTACAGGCTATGCAATGGTGATTAAGTGACTTGCCAAGGATCACACAGCTGAGAAGTGTCTGAGGTCATATTTTATCCCAGGACTTCCCATTTCTGGGCCTAACTCTCAATCCACCTTGCCACCTAGCTGCCCCATCCCATTTCTGCACTGTCTACCACCCCTACACACAAACACACACACACACTCAGTGAAAGAAGCAGAAGAGACTACCTCTGGGAAAAGACTTTAATAATTAGGGGATGTCCATAGCTTAGAATTGACTACAGATAAATGAAACCTCCAGAAAATAAGGGAGCCCTACTGTACTTATTTAAAGATGAGGCATACAAAGGTTGTGAGTTACTCTAGTCACACAGATCCAGTAAATGTCTGAAGTTGAATTTGAATTAATCTTTCCGAATACAGCATTCTAGCCTCTGTAACATTTAATATACTTAAAAAGTGGCAAACCTATCCCAAGGACATGATTTCAAATAGAGGACTAAGGTTCAAACTCTGTATCTCCTTTAACAAAATTTTGATATGGCTTCCTCCTCACATGTAATCAAGGATCTTCCAGACTTGCCCTCACCACAAAACTATGATGAGTTACCATACACAGTCCTAAGACCAGATAGTTATTTGTTTTATTATTTTTTAGAAAAATTTTCCATGGTTGTATGATTCATGTTCTTACTTTCCCCTTCAACCCACCTTGACCCCCCCCATAGCCAACATGCATTTCCACTGGTTTTAATATATGTCATCTATCAAGCCCTATTTCCATATTGTTGATAGTTTGCATTGGTGTGGTCTTTTAGAGTCTACATCCCCAATCATGTCCACATCAACCCATGTGTTCAAGCAGTTGTTTTTATTCTGTGTTTTCACTCCTGTTGTTCTTCCTCTCAATTTGGGTAGCATTCTTTTCCATAAATCCCTCAGAATTATCCTGGGTCATTGCATTGCTGCTAGTACAGAAGTCCATTACATTCGATTTTACCATAGTATATCAGTCTCTGTATACAATGTTCTTCTGGCTCTACTCCTTTCATTCTGTGTCAATTCCTGGAGGTCATTCCAATTCACCTGGAACTCCTCCAGCTTATTATTCCTTTGAGCACAATAGTATTCCATCACCAGCATGTACCACAATTCGTTCAGCCATTCCCCAATTGAAGGGCATACCCTCATTTTCCAGTTTTTTCCTACCACAAAAAGAGTGGCTATAAATACTTTTGTACAAGTCTTTTTATCTATGATCTCTTTGGGGTACAAACCCAGCAATGCTATGGCTGGATCAAAGGGCAGGCAGTCTTTTAGAGTTCTTTGGACATAGTTCCAAATTGCCATCCAGAATGGTTGGATCAGTTCACAACTCCGCCAGCAGTGCATTAATTTCCCAATTTTGCCATATCCCCTCCAACATTCATTACTTTCCCCCGCTATCATTTTAGCCAATCTGCTAGGCGTGAGGTGGTACCTCAGAGTTGCTTTGATTTGCATTTCTCCAATTATTAGAGATTTTGAACACTTTCTCATGTGCTTATTGATACTTTTGATTTCTTTATCTGAAAATTGCCTATTCATGTCCCTTGTCCATTTATCAATTAGGGAATGTCTTGATTTTTTATACAATTGATTTAGCTCCTTGTATATTTGAGTAATTATACCAATGTCAGAGTTTTTTGTTATATTTTTTTCCCAGTTCGTTGTTTCCCTTCTCATTTTGGTTGCAATATTTTTGTTTGTACAAAAACTTTTTAATTTAATATAATCAAAATTATTTATTTTATATTTTGTAATTTTTTCTAACTCTTGCTTAGTTTTAAAATCTTTCCTTTCCCAGAGATCTGACAAGCATACTATTCTGTGTTCACTTAATTTACTTACAGTTTCCTACTTTATATTCAAGTCATTCACCCATTCTGAATTTATCTTGGTGTAGGGTGTGAGATGTTGATCTAAACCTAATCACTCCCATATTGTTTTACAATTTTCACAGCAGTTTTTGTCAAATAGTGGATTTTTGTCCCAAAAGTTGGGCTCTTTGGGTTTATTGTACATTGTCTTGCTGATGTCACTTCCCCAAGTCCAAGTGGAATCACTGATCCTCCCTTCTGTCTCTTAGCCAGTACCATATTGTTTTGATGACCATTGTTTTATAAATAGTTTAATATCTGTACTGCTAGACCACTTTCCTTCACATTCTGGAGAATCATATTATTTAATTTCCAATTGGTTTTTGGTTTGCCTCTCCATTTATTCTTACTAATAACTATTTTATTTCATTATGATCTGAGAAAGTTGCATTTATTGTTTCTGCTTTTTTGCACTTGTTTGCCATGTTTCTATGCCCTAGTACATGGTCAATCTTTGTGAATGTTCCATGTGCTGCTGAAAAGAAGGCATATTCCTTTTTGTCCATATTTATTTTTCTTCATATATCTATTAACTCTAATTTTTCTAGGGATTCATTCACCTCTCTTATCTCTTTCTTATTTATTTTTTGGTTTGATTTATCTAGATCTGATAGGGGAAGATTGAGCTTCCCCACTAGTATAGTTCTGCTATCTATTTTATCCTTGAGCAAGACCAGATAGTTCTATCTGGAGGCAAAGCAGAGCCACAGTCCACCTAAGCTAAGGGCTACAATATCCTTGTTAAATATCATTCCTATGTTCTGAGTAAATGTTCCATTAACTGATGAATGACCCTATTAATCCCAATAATAAACCTAAACAGGAGACTAGCCTCAGTCAGACCCACCCATTATATAGTGATAAATTATGAATATGAATGAAATAAAGAGCAAATAAAAGGTCATGTAAACATAGGCCCCATTTTTAGCCCCTTAAATATCTACATATCCAAAGGCCCTAAGAAGGTATAAATCTTTTGTGATAGACAACATAAGGATATAGAGAATTATAGAGGATCCCTTCAACCAACTGTAGAAGACAAAGGTCCGGAGATGAAGCAGGAGTCAATTCAATGTAGCAAGCAGTGATTGAGCAAATATTAAGTTCTAGGTATTATAGATTTGTTTAAATTAAATATTCTCTGACTGTAAAAAGGAAATAGCATTTGTAAGGGTAGATAGGGAAAGTTTGCAAAGCAGGGTGGCAGGAGCTAAACATTCTAAAAGCTTGGAATAGAGCAGGGGAATGACACAGAACTTGGGACTGAGTCAATTGGTTACCACTGAAGAAGGAGCCTGTGTTTTTTGATCTCCCTGAGAAAGCATCAATAAGATACCATCATCTTTGTGGAAGAACAGACTAGAGCAGGGCTTGGCAAACTTTTTGGCCGTGAGAGCCATAAGCACCACATTTTTTAAAATGTAATTTCTTGAGAGCAGTACAGTGCTCACAGTGCGTGCTCCTGTTAACAGCGCCTGAAAAAAAATGGACTTTATGACCCTCAAAAGAGCCAGATATGGCTCGAGAGCCATATGTTGCCGACCCCTGGACTAGAACTTGGATCTGCAGCTTGCAGGGTGGACCTTCAATTTGTACCAGTTCACTGTTTTACCCTACTAGATCTATTGGCTGAATATCAACTGAGACCCTGGGACACCAGAAAAACAACATTGGAGGAGTCAGGGAACCAGGAGTGAGATTTCCAAACCCCTATCCTGCTTGGTGGTTATTGTTAGTGAAAGATTAGTGCAGAACTCCATTCCCTTGCCTTAATATAAATTATTAATTACCCCAGTTACGGAAACCTATTACCCTCCTTCCTAAATCCTTTACCCTCAGTAAACAGTTGTTATTATTTCTTGTCTAATCTCCTTATCCCCTAGCAAGAACCCTAGTTTAGGTAGATAAGTTATATTAATTCCCAGCAGGCTAGTAGTCAGATCAACTGATTTTAACTGCCATTCCTCTATCTAGGTGTCACCCACTTTCTCAAGTCCTTGCTCATCTTTGAGGGCTGGGTTAGTGTGTGGTAATTACCTTTAGATATATTTACTGGGTTTATTTTGATCAAGTTATCCTAAAATACTTAACCAAGAGGTGGCAGTTTGAATCATCCTTTCTTCACCTGGCACCCAAGTAGTGGTGGGCTAAGGAGAAGTACTCAGTGAGGAGGTCAGCTGCAGACTGAGCTCCAACATTCTATTCTACCTTCTCAGTGATTAGTGGAGCCCTGAACATTCTAAGCCAATAGGTGAAGACTGCTCCCCCACTAAGCTCATTGACAAACTTCCTTTAAGTTCTTTTACTTCTGGACATTTTTAAAGCCTCAGTGAAGCAGTTTCAACTTTTTTTCCTTTGCAGTTTTTCCAGTGTGGTGTTAATTTTGATCTTTGTTTTTGTATTATAATGATTGTTGTTAAATCTTATTGTGTACCCTTGTAAATGGATTCGTAGTGGCTTTTAACACTACTATTGCTATAACACCAAGTATTTTTGTAATACCAATATTGACAAGAGCAATAATGGAAGACATAGTGGATTATTGCTTATATTATTTGAGAAATGCATTGTGTTTTATCCCTTATTTTGTTTTTAAGGGCATCCCTAACTAATAATCAAACTATTGATTAATGTGGAAGTGGCTAAACCTGTATGGGAGATAACGGTGTTGGATATAGTGGCAATATATATCTATGCTACTATTATGTTTGTATATATTGTATAGGATGAGATGGATGTTAAAGTGTATGATACATACCTTCAGAATATTGGTGGAATGTTGGTATAAGGAATCAGAAGTTAAGTTAATGATAAGATTGCTACAAATACAGATTGAAAATATGTAATTATAAATGAAACAACAGCAGTTCCAGGACAATGGCTTTGGACGTGCACAGTATCCTAATACAGATAATTGTAATAAGGCTTATGGGGAAGCAAAAGCTGATAAATAGCAGGAAGCACAGGGTAATGGTGAAGTCCCAGTGAATCTGTTCCCATTAAGAGACCTCCCAGTGGTCAGAGATGATGGAATCTTCCACATTAAACAGCATACCCATTTTAAGGCATAGGATATTGAATCTATTAAAAGAAAAGCCCCAAAATTTTATGACGAGCCTGGGAAATTCATAAAAATATTACAAGCAACAGTAAAAAATTTTGATCCAGATTTCAATGACTACTGGTTAATTCTAGGAGAATTACTGTCCAGGTAGGACAGGCAAAAATTTATTGAGGACACTAGGAACACTCAGGGCCTAACACCATGGCCTGAGAATTGGGAAGAGCTAGATTTAAATTCAGTGTCCATCTACCAAATGTTAAAGCAGGCAAGAAAATTGTTCAGAAAGGTCCAAGAGAACAATTCCTAAAAACCAACTGTGTGGTCTAAATTCAAAAAGGTTAGGCAGATGGGTCAAGAAACACTGGCAACGTTTTTTGACCAAATCATTGAAGCAGCAGAAGTATATTTAGGCCTGGATATACTAGATGATACCACCTTAGACCACGTGAAAAGGATCTTTGTCAAGAATGCTATTCCACAAGTGAGGAAGTTTTTCCATTGATAATTGCCCAGATTGGGAATTATTTACCTTGGAGGAATTAAAACAAAAAGCCACATATGTATTTGCCCAAGAAAAGGATAAGGTTAATGACGAAAAAGATGCAATAATAGATGGTCTCCAAAAGCAACTTAGGGAGGCTAATGGCAAAGCCAATGAAAAAGAGATCAATGACATCAAGACACTGGCTGCATTAAGGGCATCTGAGAGGAAGAATAACAACTATAGAAGTGTTTGCCAGTGCAAACACTAGATAATAAGGGCCTAAGAGGTGTTAACTATGCCACAGGGTTGGACACCTCATAAAACAATGTAGATTCAGAGGACAATTTGACAGGCAAAGATATAATGGCAATGGGAATTATGGGTATAACAGCAATAATTATGGACACAGAAGAGGTAATTGGAACAATAATGGGAATTGTGGATATGGGTACAATCAGCAGAATGGGTTCTAGTGTCAGAATGCCTGTTACCAGGGTATGCAAGTACTCAATATGACTACAATGCAGGATTTTATTAGAACTGGCAAATGGCCAAAATATAGCCAAGTTGTGTCTGAGAATGTTAATCATGGTAACCAGAATGGAGGGACAGCTTCATCATGAAGGTGTGCCCGAAGTTGGGAAGTAATTGATCAAGTTGATGAGAATAACGGGAATATTAAAGAAATTGTATGTGTTAAAGAAAATGATAATGTGATTGTGAATAATAGTAATGGTACACTTGGTGTTAATAATGATTTAATTGGTGTTAATAGTCATTTAATTTATAATGCTGATAATTTAATCAATGTTAATGGTAATTTAAATGGAATAAATGATAATTTAAGTGTTACTAGTGCTAAATTAAATAAATTAAATGGTGTTATTGCTGTTAGTGGCAATTTGCCTAATGTTAATAGTAACTTACCTTCTGTTAATAGTAATTTAACTAGAGTTTGTAATAATTTGACTAAGATTTGATAATGATGTACTTGGTGTTGATAATTATTTAATTAGTGTTGTAAATAGTGAGAAAAAGAAAAATTGTGTTGTAAATAGTGTTGGAAATTCTAGTGATTGTATAATTATCGAGAATAATGGAAATTGTTGTTTGATTAAGGATAATTTAATTGTAAATGGAAACAGTGATACCAGAACAGAGGTGAAAAGGACCAAAGGTGAAAAATCCTGGGAAAATTCTCTAATTCAAGACAATGTTAATTTAGATGGACAGGAAATAGCTGAGCTTTGTTCTGATGTTACTATTTTAGCCCCTGTGTTGGAAACTTTCCAACCTCCCAATAGCACAGAATCATAGTTGTCTGTTACTATCAGAGACCAGATTTATGACTTTCTCATTGATACAGGAGCCAGTAAATCAGTTTTGCAAAGTTTTCCTGAGAATTGTAGGGCTGTTGGTACAATGCATGTGCTTGGTATTACAGGCAAAACTCAGAAAGTAGCTAAATTACAACCAAAAATGATAACACTTGTACCTTTATCGCTGGATCATGCATTCCTTTACATGCCAGGATGTCCCATGAATCTTTTAGGCAGGGATTTGCTGTGTAAATTGAGGGTTACTATCCAATGTAACTGAATCTGGTAATATTTCTTTACATCTTCCAGAGGAATCTTTGAAGGCCTTTCCATTGCTTTTCTTAGATTCCAACAGTACAGAGGATAACTTAGGTACTATTTATCCAATACCCAAGGATATTAAGGACTTGTGGTCAAAATCATCCACAGATGTAGGATTGTTGAAATCAGCTACTCCAGTGAGGGTAAGGACAAAGGAAGGACCAGTTCCTTGTGTGCCTCAATATCCCTTGACTAAGGAAGCAATAGAAGGTATAACACCAATCACTGAGTACCTAATCCAACAAGGGATAGTTATACCTTCCTTTTCTGAGTTCAATACACCAATTTTGCCTATAAAAAAGCCATAATTAGATGAAAATGGCCGACCTGTTCACAGATTTATCCAAGATTGAGAGTGGTAAATGATTATGTCATCAAAACTCATCCAGTTGTCCCTAGGTCAGCTGCTATAATTTCTTCCATTCCAAGTCAGGATAGATATTTCACTGTGGTAGATTTATGCTCTGCATTTTTCTCGATACAGATTCACGAGAATTCTCAAAAGATCTTTGCTTTCACTTGGGAGAAAATCCAAGGGACATGGACTCATTTGCCCCAGGGAATCACAGACTCACCTAGCCAGTTCTCTAAAATTCAAAATTGAGATCTAAAAACAATTAAGTTTAAGGAGAGTAATTGGGGCATTTTCTGGATGACATTTTAGCATCCCAAAATACAAAGGTGTGTCTTAGAGATAGCAAGATTCTTTTGATTGAATTATACAAGTGAGGGCATAAAAAATGCAAGGAAAAATTACAATGGCTTTTGCCTCAGGTGCAATATCTTGGATTTGTGTTGTCAGAGGTTTCCATAAGTATCACTCAAAAGAGAATGGCTGACATCCAGAAACTAAGTGCACCTAAGACCAAAAAACAACTTAGAGCTATTCTTGGAACTACTGGTTTCTGTAGACAGTGGATTCCTGGATACAGTGAGGTCACTAAGTGTTTGATAGATCTGACCAGGAATACAGAATCAGAACCTCTGCAACTGAAGCCTTAACATCTCTTAGCCTTAGATAAGCTTAAAGAAGCCATTTTATCTGCCCCTGCATTAGGAATCCCAGACTATGAGAAACCTTTTCAGCTGTTTGTGAGACAAAAGGTATAGTTTCTGGTGTACTTAAACAGACTCTAGGACAAAGCTATCATCCAACTGGATACTAGAGTTGTCAACTTGATCCAATAGCTGAGGGTATAGGTCCCTGTCTGAGGGGGGTAGCAGCAGCAGCTCTGTTAGTCCAGAAATCAGCTGATCTAGTTTTGGGATGTCCTGTAATAGTCTATTGTCATATCAAATAGAGGCCTTAATGAGGAAATTAAATACTCAAGCATATTCTGACCAATGAATATCTAAGTATGAAATTATTCTCCTGGTAGTGAAAATATCTAGTTGAAGAGATATAGTGTATTAAATCCAGCTACTCTTCTTCCTGATTTACCAAAGAACGGTAAACCATTGCATGAATGTGTTGAGGTAGTAGATCTTGTGGATATGCCTAGGATGGATTTAAAAGACATGTCACTCGAAAATTCAGACTTGGTGTTATTCATAGATAGATCTTCATATTTATGTAATGGAATCAGATTTGTGGAGCTTCAATTATCACAGAATTGGAGACACTGTAGTATGGCTCATTACCTAGTAATCTTAGTGGACAGGGTGCAAAATTAGTGGCATTGAAGCAAGCCTGTCTTCTAGCTGAAGGTAAAAGTGCATATATTTACACTGACTCTCAAGATGCATTCTCTGTTTGCCATGAAACAGGAAAGATCTGGAAACAATGAGGTTTTTATTACTGCATCAGGAAAACCAATAGCTCATGCAGGAATAATAACTTGAGTTGTTGGAAGCAATCCAAAAGCCTAAACAGCTGGCAGTAATCCATCGCCAAAGTCATACTTGTGATCGAGAATCAGTCTCTAAAGGTAATTACAGAGCTAATACCACTGGAAAGTATGCTGCCCCAAAAGCTCCAATTTATGTCATGAATTTAGCATCTATTGATTCTGATCATCTAGAAAAAGATTATGTAGACTCAGATATCCAGAAATGGAAGGATAAATTTGGAGCTAGGAAAGAACATGGGATATGGATTACTGATACAGGAAGACCATTGTTACCAAAAGATTTGTATACCTATTTGTGTCAAGCCATCCACACAAAAGGTCATTTTGGTACACAGGCTGTTGTAGATTCCATCAAGAAGCAATGGGTTGTGCCTGGAATAAGTACTGTTGCAAATAAGATCTGTAATAGTTGTTCAGTCTGCCAAAAGTTCAATCAAAGTGCAATCAGAAAGAAAGATTTGGATGGTAGACTTTTAGCATATTGTCCATTTGAGAGTTTACAGATTAATTACATCTATATGCCTAAAGCTTGAAGATACAAGTAGTGTCTTGTGATTGTTAAGAGACTAAGTGGCCTGAAGCTTTTCCATCAAATACCAACATGGCAAGCTTTGTGGTGAAAGTGTTACTCAAGAAAATAGTACCTATGTTTGGTGTACCATTAACCATACATTTGGATAAGGGACCTCATTTCACTCAGGATATCCTTAGAAGAGTCTATGAGAATCTAGGAATAATACCTAAATATCATGTTCCTTATCATCCACAAAGTTCAGGTGGAGCATATAAATAGGGAACTCAAGACTATGGTGAGGAAACTCTGTGCCAAAACTCATCTCGAATGGCCAGATACTCTTCCCATAGTTTTGTTTTACCTATGTACGAGACCAAGAGCAGATCTACATATATAATTGTATGAGATGCTCTTTGGACATGCTCCACTACAAGCAAAGACTTATAAGGCTGTTTATGCATCACTCTTAGGAGGTGATTGTCAAACTGCTTCATATTTAAGTGTTTTATAGCAGAGGCCAAGAGAATTACAGGATATGGGAGTATTAATTCAATCTGGTCCACTGAATTATCCTCTTCATAATTTTTTACCAGGTAATATGGTCTATGTGAAAAACTTTTCCAAAACATCAGCAACAGAACAAAGTTGGGTAGGTCCTTATACATTTGTACTGCTTTTACCATCTTCAGTGAAGGTATTAGGTAGATTCATGGTATCATTGTTCTCATATTAAATTAGCACATAGTATAAATGATGAAAATATAGAAATTGTTAATAACGAAGAAGAAGAAGAAATAGTGTAAAACTGAGATCTTCAGTCAATTAGAGTCTGCAGTCAGAAAGTTCAGTAAGGAGAGTGGAAGAGGACATAGCAGCATTGATTGAGCAAATATTAAGTCCTAGGTATTATAGATTTGTTTAAAGTAAATATTCTCTGACCCTTTCTCCTTCCCTTTTTAGCATAAGTAAGCAACTATAGGTATGGCACTTCCAAGATAATATCAGGATTTTTTTTATGTGTAGGTCAGATGTGTGATTAAACTGGCCTACTAGAAATACTCCATGAAATCTGCAGAGAAATTCTCTACCTGGTTCTAGTCTACTATGTGGATGTATAAAGAAGCCTACTTTTGGCCAAGTATGGTATAGAGGATTGTAATATTTGATGAAGTTACTTGTCAACTGAGCCAAAAAAAGGCAGATGACTTGATAATTATTCAAAGTAATTTACTAGGGTCTTGGATTCTTATTTCCTTCCTGGCAGCAAGTAAGGCACTACTTTGAAGGGTTTACCAAGAGCTGAGTAAGGGAAGGACAGCTACCACCATTCTCTTACCCAGTTTCATTATGGTTAAAACACACAGTAGCTATACCTGGTATTCTACCTAAGAAAGTCTAAAGCTTGGGTTTAGGCTTGCTCTTGTGTATTTCCTTCACAAATCAGTGAGTAAACAGCAACATGAAGATGAATTCTCCAAAGAAACCTTGTAAGATTTAAGAGTTCTGATGATCTATGACTATAGCAACAGCAGCAGCAGTGGTATGCAGAATAACAGTAGCTGAGGGCAAGGAAAAATGTATAAGAGATGAAGAAAGGAATGTAAAAAGAAGAGACAAATGTAGAAAAACAATACTTAAGGAAGATATCAGCTATCATGAATATGGTCTCTAGTGGTAGAAAAAAGTGCTGAATGCTTAGAGAAAGAAGCTGGTAGCCCGTAGCCCTAAATTAGCAACCTGCTCAGCAGAAAACTATATCCAAGAGTCCTGCATAAGAACTCTAAAAAGAAAGAATGTGCTAAAGGCAAGATATATGCCCGGATAAAACCAGCAACTACATGAACACAATTACAAGACACTTTTCACATGAATAAAATCAGATCTAAACAACTGGAAAAATATCAATTGCTCAGATAGGCTAAGTAAACATAAAAAAATGAAAATTCTACCTAAATTAATTTACTGATTCAGTGCTATAGCAATAAACTAAAAAAAATTTCATAGAGCTAAAAGAATTACAAAATTCATTTGGAAGAACAAAAAGTCAAGAATATCAAGGAATTAATGGGGGCAAAGGGGGAGAATGTGAAGGAAAGTGACCTAGCAGTACCAGTTCCCAAATTATACTAGAAAGTGGTAATTATCAAAATTTGAGACTGGCTAAGAAAGAGTGGTAGATCAGTAGAATAGATTAGATACACAGTACACAGTAGTAAATGACAAATAAACCGAAATATCCAAGTTTTTGGAATAAGAACTCATTATTTCACAAAACCGCTAAGAAACTTGGAAAATAGTACAACAGAAACTAGTCTTGGACCAACATCCCACACTGTATACCAAGATATGGATACATGATTTAAATAAAAAGGGCGATACATAGGGGAGCATGGAATAGCTTACCTATCATCAGGTCTCTACATAAGGGAAGAATTTATGACCAAACAAGAGATAGATGAGATGTAAAATGGATAATTTTGAATATACTAAATGTTTTTGTATTAACAAAAGCAATGTGACCAAGATTTGAAGGCAAGCAGAAAACTGGGAGGGACATAGGGGTGGAAATTCATAACAAATATCTCTGATAAGGTTTCATTTCTCAAATAAACAGAACTGAGTAAAATTTCTAAGAATACAAATAATTTCTCTATTGAAAAATGCTCATAGGTTATGAACAGACATTTTTCAGAAGAAGAAATCAAAGCTTTCTATAATCATACGAAAAATGCTCTAAATCACTGTTGTTTAGAGAAATTCAAATTGAATAGGGAGCAGTGCGAAACAGTGAAAACTTGAAGATGACACCTCATCTGTGATCCTAGGTCCCTGGTAAGATAGTGGTACCCTTGATAGTAAGCAGGAAGTTTGAAGGGAAGGGGGAAATGAGTCATTTTGAATATAGGGAATTTAAGATATTTACTAGACATCTAGTTCAAGGTATCCAATAAGTATTTGAAAATGTAGGCTTGGAGATCAGAGAGGTTAAGACTGGCTAAATAAGATTTGGGAGGGAGGGAGGGAGGGAGGGAAGGAAGGAAGGAAGGAAGGAAGGAAGGAAGGAAGGAAGGAAGGAAGGAAGGAAGGAAGGAAGGAAGGAAGGAAGGAGGGAGGAAGGGACGAGTCAAGTAAGAAAGGGAGGGAGACACAAGGTGGATTGGGGAGGATTTATTGTCTAAAACATGCTAGTGATTTATAGATCTAAATAATTTTTAACTGCTAAATAGAATTTTTTGTCCAAACCTGTAATTTCATAACAGTATAGAAATGATATGGTTAATCTACCCACTGTGTATACATACATTATTCAACACATGGTATCCACTTAAAACTTTAGTTCAATCTACCAACCATGAGAGTAAAAATAACATTTTTTACAAAAGTACGTATATACTCTTCATGTCATCAGTGGCCTTCACAAGTACTTAGTGTCCTTCCAACCTTGTTCTATCCAAAAAACTGTCTATATTCAAATAAGAAAATGTCTGTTTGTTTTACAGATATTAGAGTGTTGATTTGCTGCATCAAAAATTCTACATATTAGCAGAGGATTTTAAGGAAATGAAAAATATGCCTAGCTATAACAAATATAGACAACTAATACAGAATATGGGTTAATTAGCAAACTGGAGAGCACAGGAAAGTAGGATTCTAGAAGATTAAAGTTTAAATCCTCCCTTAGAGAAGCACTAGGGTTGTATGACCTTGGGCAAGTCACTTGACCTCTATATGTCTGTGTAAATGGAATTAGCCCAAGCCCATTCATAGTCAAAATCTACTCAACCTAGGCGTGCTAATGATGTCACCCTAACCTCCCTTAGTGGGTTACCCACACATGACAATAAGTAACAAATCAAGAATAAGGGACTGCCCTTTGGGCAGTCCAAATCAATGTAGAAACTGCCATTTGTCCATTTGAATTAGAGGTGGACCACAGGAAGTGATGAAAGACACTATCTCTTTAAGTAAGTTAGTGAACTTCCTGTGGGGGCAGTTGCTGTAGAAGCATCTCCTGAGACCACAGAATGCTTGCACTCTGTATTGTCACATGGGTAAGTTAGGCTGACTTCCTCAGCATAGCTGGGCCGCTTCCAAACTCTGCCTATCTGGCCATTAGGCCTTGTGGCTTGCAGCTTCATTTATTTAGCTTTTTAACCTTCTCTCTCTGTCTAGGCCTTTAGCCTGGACTAGCCTCTCCCTTTTCTCTTTATTCTTATACTTTTATCTTAATGATTGTAAATAAACTTGCCTCAACCGGATGCTGACTTGGGTCTGATTTAATTACGGAATCAACCTGTATTGTTGATTCCTGGCGGCCACACATTTTAATATATATCTATAAATACCTAAATTTTCCTTCTTACATGTCTTAGTTTCTTCATCTGTATAGTGAGGATAATACTACTACTTACTAAAAGGGTTATTGTGAAAGTCATATAGTTAACAAATGTAAAATGCTGTGTGACCTTTAAAGCATTGAACCTAGTACTTATGTTAGCTATTATTATTTTTTTGTAGTCTTTCAATGTTTTTTTAAACATTTATTAATATTCGTTTTTAACATGGTTACATGATTCATGCTCCTACTTTCCCCTTCACCTCCCGCACTCCCCCCACCCACCCATGGTCGATGCACATCTCCACTAGTTTTAACATGTGTCATTGATGAAGACCTATTTCCAAATTGTTGATAGTTGCATTGGTGTGGTAGTTTCGAGTCTACTCATTCAGATATTCTATAATTTCACTGGTCATAACAAAGATTATAAATGTGTTATCCCCACCTTGTGGTTGACTTCATGAAAATAAGCACCCCCACACTTTGTCAATCCTTTTAGAATTTTATTGATCACATTTTTATTTTAATTTCTATGTCCACTTCAACCTCATAATCTCCTATCTTCCCTATAAAGTTTTCCCCTTCGTGAAACACAGCATCAGGAATGGTATCATACAAACCCACAAAATTCATAATGAGCTAGTAACTAAGTATTTACAGGCTATTGGAGACCGTTTCCAAATCTTTTTATTTTTCAAACTCAATCATACTACTATTTCTCCTAAAGCATTTAAAAACCTGCACAATAAATAGCACACAAAACTTGTATGATATAGAACACAATTCAAAGCCCCTCTAAAAAGCATAAGATAACATAAATCAAAGTACAAAGCAACAATTAAAAATCTTGGGATGATTCTTATACAACTTTTCATCATCATCATAATGTTGGGTTCAAAAGATTATGCACTTAGAGACAGAAGGGATATTAAAAGTCTACCTCAAGTTCAATTCTCTTATTTTCATATAGTACAAACCCCTAATTTTACATGAGGCAAATATATAGCAGAGAGATTGAATTATTTCCTGGAAGGCATACAGAACCAAAATTCAAATCTAGGACCTTTGATTCCAATCCCAGAAATTTTGTTCACTGCATCATGCTGGATTTAGTTTCAAATTCTTAGTTGTTGAAATGGATTAAAATATAAATCTCCAACTTCGTAGTAAATTTTTCTTGCTCCTACTATACTAATAAGTCCCAAAGCAGAAATATTTATGATACAAGTCTGAATCTTGTCATAGATTTCCAGATACTTTGTGGATTTCAGGTCACATTACAGAAGATAATTTAATTATAAAATTTTAAACTAAAAATAATTAATGAACTAAAATAATATATATGAAAAAATTCATACCATGTTTCAAAGTTAAATTGACAGATAATTCATATCATCTTTTTTTCTATAATGTTATTCCCTCAATTCACATGGATAATAATTGTGGACTGTATTGTACATTGTTTCTAAACATTGTCAATTAAACTGCTTTTTCCAATTTGTAAAAACTAAGATCACACAAATAAATGTATTTTTTTTGGTCAAAAATTTGGTAAAATGTGTACAGTTAGGTAAAAACCATAATATAATCACACAAAACAAAGTATTGACAAATAAATCATTACCAAAACTAACTCTTCTACTTGTTCTAGAGATCCCATTTGTCTCATCTCTTCCAGCAGATTGTCCATTTTTAATCACTATTTTCCCACTTTTTTCAATCTCTCCCTCTCAACTAGTTCCTTTTCCACAAACCACAAATATCTTTCTGTCTTGCCTATACTGAAAAAACCCTCACTTGATCCTTCTATCCCCACTAACTATTGTATTCTGTCTCTTCTGCCCTTTGTTGCTATACTCCTCCAAAAGGTTGTCTACAATAGGTGCCTCCATTTTTTCTCCTCTCACTTGATTGTTAATGCTCTATAAATCTGGCTTCTGACCTTATTAGTCCATCAAAACTGTTCTCTCCAAAGTTACTGTCTCTTAATCGACAAAACCAAGGCCTTTTCTCAATCCTCATTCTCCTTGACCTCTCTGCAGGCTTTGACACTGTTGATCACTCTCTCCTTAATATTGTCTTCTCTCTGGACACAAACTGGCTTTCCTCCTTCCTTTCTGACTCCTCCTACTCTTATCTCCTTTGTTAGGTCCTCCTACAGATCATGTCCTCTAACCCTATGTGTCCTTCAAGGTTCTGTCCCAGGCCCTTTTTTCTTTTCTCTTTGTACTACTTCACTTGTTGATCTCATCAGCTCTCATGGATTTAATTACCATCTCTATGCTGATGATTCTCAAATCTACCTTTCCTGCTCCAGTCTTTCTGGTGACCTCCAATCTCATATCTCCAACTACCTTTCAGACATCTTGAACTGGATGTCTAGGAGTCATCTGAAAATCAATTATGTCCAACACAGAACTCATTATATTTCCCTCTAAAACCTACCCACACACAATTTCCTATTACATGCATAGCATCATCCTCTCAAGCCTTGCAACCTAGGAATCATCCTGGATTTCTTCCTTTCTCTTACCTCACAGATCCAATCTGTTTTTGCTAAGGCCTACCTACTGATTTCACGTTTGTAATCTCTCTCAACTATGCTCTTCTCTCCTTTGACACTGCCCCACCATCCTAGCAATCCCTCATCACCTAATGCCTAAATTATTATAGTAGCTGCTTCAAATCTCTCCTCACTTCAATCCAGTCTCCATTCAGCCACTAAAGTGATTTCCCGAAAATGCAGGCCTGATTATGTCACATCTCCTGCCCCTATTCAATAAGCTAACGTGGCTTCCTTCATGCTTCTAGAAGCAAATTACAAAATGATGTTTGACATTTAAAGCCTTATAACCCAGCCCCTACTTCCTTTCCAGTCTTCTTACATGTTACTTCCCAACACTTACTCTTCAAATCCAGCAACACTGGACTCCTACCTGTTTCATGATCAAGGAACTCCATCTCTTAACATTTTTTCTGGCTGTCCCCATCCCTAGAAATGCTTTCCCTTTTTCACTCAGATTACTGGCCTCCTTGGTTTCCTTTAAATCCCAACTAAAATCCCACTTTCTACAGAAAGTCTTCTCTAACCCCTCTTAATTCCAGTGTTCACCCTCTTTTTGTTTTTTTTCTACTTACCTTGTATATAGCTTGCTTTCTATATATTTGTTTGCATATTGCCTCTACTATCCCCACTAAGTATTGTAAACAAGAAATGTCTTTTGCCTCTTTTTACATCCTTAGAACTTAAGCACAGTACCTAGCACATAGTAGGTTTTATAAATATTTGATTTATTAACATGGGCAAAAGTCTCCAGTAACATCCTAAAAGGATTTGTTCTTAACTCTAATCTGTTCAACATTTTCATGAGCCACCAGGATGAAGACTTTGCATAAGAGGAATGTTTGTCAAATTTTGATTGACTCAAAGCAAGGAAAGATTACATGTAAATGTTTTTTTTTTTAATATTTTTGAAGGGAAGAGGGAAAAGTAAAGTTTTTAAAGAATAAACATTTTATTTGGGAAAAAAATCAGTTGTATAAGGATGTAAAGTCTTTTCAGTTGTTTCTGACTTCATGACCCTGTTTAGAATTTCATGGCAAAGACAATGAAGTGGTTTGCCATTTTCCTTTATCTTTTATTTTACAAATGCAGAACTGAGACAAACAGAATTAAGTGACTTGCCCAGAATAACATAGCTAGTGTCTAAGGTTGGATTTGAACTCAGGGCATCCCAACTCTAGGTCCAGCACTCTATCCACTGTGCCACTTAGCTGAGAAAGAGGTAAAATTGGCAAGATAATTCTCAAATTTAAAAGTTCTGGGATAACTTACCAAAAGTTCTGCCTAAGTTATTACTCTGACCCATATTTAACTATTCAAAAAAGCTAAAAGATCTCAGGTTTTCTAAATGAAATACAATGACATGATCAAAAAAAGTAATAATACCAATGCATTCAATCAAACATGCATTTACTACTGTGCCTTTCAGTATACTGCATGTTGGAGATACAAAGACAAAAATGAAATATTTACATTCTATCAAAAGAGATAAGAAGTATACAAAAGTATATTATATGCGAACATATTATGATAAGTATAACAATAACAGATAACTTTGAGTCACTGGGAATATGAGAAAAGTTTTCATATATAAGCTGATCTTTGAAGGAAATTTAGAGATTCTAGGAGACAGAGCTAAGAAAAGAATAAATTCTAAGCATGGAAGTCATAGTGAGCAAAAGTTAAAAAACAAAAGAGACAGGTTGGCTAGGACACAGATTGTAGCTGAGTTGTGTTGTTTAGACATTTCAGTCATGTCCACCTTTTTGTTGTTGGGGTTTTCTTGGTGAAGATACTGGAATGGTTTGCCATTTCCCTCTCAAACCCATTTTACAAATGAGAAAACTGAGGCAAAAGAGTTAAGTGACTTGCCCACAATCTCACAGCTATTAAGTATCTCAGGCCAGATCTGAGAAAAATGAGTCTTCCTGAATTCAGGCCCAGCACTCTGTCTTCAGTGCCACTTAGCTATCTACCTGGCAGGGCTATAGAAGGTTTAAATGACAAAAAAAAGAAATGTTTATATTTGCCAATTGAGGCAAATATGGAGCCATTAGAAATTTATTGAGTAGCACATGATCAGACCTCAGTTTTAGGAAAATCAGTGGGACTGTAACTTTTACCAGTCTTGACTAACTTTTACCAACTGCCATGATGCTTTCTCCTCTTGTATATTTGGAATTGGGAAGATGCCATTTAAAAGTATGTTATATATTTCCTATGGACATGTGAGAGACTTTGAAACTACATTTCCCATGATTCCTCATGGCAAACAGGAAGTATGATGATGTAAGAGAGGGGTTAAATCTCCTGGGTGAGGAGGAAGTGGCTCTCTTTGCTAGCAGGCATGGGAAGATACAAAAGGTAAAAATGGCTGAGGCGGCAGTTTGAATACTTACAGGCGCGTGGTCTAATGATTTTTATCTCTATCAGCATGGCTTTAATTAAACTACTAATTTCTATATTTATATCAGTCTTTATCATTTTTAATCGTAACACTCTCTCTAAAGTCTAGTGGCCTTCTTCTTTCTTAGTTCTCCTCTTGCCTGTTTTAATCACTCTTCTTTAATCACTTCTAGTGGTTCATAAGCCATATCATAGACCCTAACTGTGGATGCACACCATCCTGGGCAGTCTCTTATTCTCTCTCCAGACACTTTCACTTACTGATCCCTCAGCAGCTATGAAGGTGACTCCCAAATCTTATATACAGGTATCCTTTCCACATCTCAGGAGTCAGGTTCACTCCTCTGCCCTAGCCCTGGGGTAATCTGGGAAAATCTTGTAAATTTTTTGGCCTTCCCTTTGTATGAGAGAAGTCTGAATTTTTTTTCCTCTTCTTTAATGGGGTGTTTACAGTAACTTATTGTAAAATTTGGGCTAGGGAAAGACCCTAAACCTTCATTTTCCTTGAGGAAATCATAAAAGGACTTAGCCTTTTCTCACATGGTGCCAGTCTACCTCGATGCCGTTTTTATAACAAAAAGAATGCTGCCCTTTCTATGGGAAAGAGAGATGTGGATCTCCTGGTTTATGTAAATATTTTGCAATTGTTGGTATAGCTGCAGCACCAGCTTCACAGATTTCCTTCTCTTTTTTTCTTCATCAAGTTCTTAACTTTCCTCTGCTTCTTGGGAGTGCTTTCCAAACCATTACAAGCTCCAAACTACATTTTAGACCCATGATTTTGATAGGCTTTATGGCATTTAAATGACACAAGCTACAAAAAACTCAAAATGCAAAGACCACTGGAAGATAGCCACAGGATGTCAGGTCAGAGATTGCCATAAGCATTCTTGGCATCACCAAACTAAAGTATAGAAGTACAGTTCTTTTACTACAAATTTAATTTTAAGGGAAAAATTTGTGTGCCTGTTCATTCATACTATTAAATAATAAAATACAAACTGTATAGGTAATATTAAACATAGTAAATACAACTTATAGATTTATTAATAAACTTTTTAAGATATCTCTGCATTTTCTTTATGTGTAATCTTGCTTTTGTTTTCTTTTAGCAAACTAAACGTGTATATGATATTAAATAATAAAATATGTTATTATTATAAAATACTATACATATATTTTTTAAGACTTTCTGAATTTACAAAGTTTTTCCTGTGTCATCTGCTGACCTTCACATGTGGTCTATGGCTTCCACAAAATTCCCAAAATGTCCCTTTTTAATTTCTTATGCTGACCTGTAATATATTGAAACTGTAATAGGGAAAGTCTCAATGTGTAAGGGATACTTGTCCTCCACCCCAATGTATCAGTGTTCCTTCTGAGCTCTAGTTGTACATTTCAAACACATATTAGATGTTTCACTTTCAGTGTGGTATAATAAGCATCTACTAAAGGCACTTCAAACTTAACATGTCTAAAACTGAACCCATTATTTTTTTTAATCCACCCCACTTTGGAGTTTCCCTATTTTTCCTGAGGATAACGTCATCCTTCCAGGAACCCAAAATCACAATCTCAACATTATCTTGATTCTTTACTCTTCCTCACCATAACCCATTGGAACAGTTGCTAAATTTTATCATTTTTACTATGTTTCCATATATATATATATATATATATATGNTACTCTTCCTCACCATAACCCATTGGAACAGTTGCTAAATTTTATCATTTTTACTATGTTTCCATATATATATATATATATACATATATGTATATATGTATATATATATATGCATGCATGTTTTTTCTCTTGCTCAGGCCTGACTTTCTTCCTGAATTTTTTCAATAGCCTCCTAATTGGTCTCCTCTCTTGAATCCATCTTCCATAGCTGTCAAAGTGATTTTTTTAAAGTGAGGATCTGATCATAGCACTCCACTATTAAATGCGCACTCTCCAATATAGTATTTATAGCACTTCACAGCCTTGCCCCATCTTGCCTTTCCAATCTTATTATATCTTAACCTTCTTCCTAAATGATATAGTCTAAACAGATTGGTCTTCCTGCCATTCCTCATCTATGACACTCCATGTTTTCATGGGCTTCATCCTATCTTCAGACATACTTTCTCTTGTTTATTTCAAAATTATGTTCTAATGTTTCCTAAACATTCTAAGTGAGAGTGCCACCAAAATTTGCCTTTATTATATATAATAAAGGCAAATTATACACACACACATACATTTTCTCCTCTGATAGAATATAAATTCCACAATGCTTGGGAAACAGTAAGTAGGTACTTAACAAATCAACGATGAAAATTCTAATGAGGCAAGGCATTTCACTGAATATCATAAAATATGGATATTAACTTTGCTGTTACATACTTCACAAAACTATAAGGAGGACTTTTTAAAAATTATGATAAATACTTTGGTTAAAAAATATAGATTAATGGTAAAAATATCTCAAATTTAGTTTTCAATTTAATAAGCATCTATTAAGTGCCTACTATATGCAATGCACTGTTAGGTACTTTCCAAATACAAATCTATTATTTATGCACATATCAAACAATATGTTTTGGGGTAAAAATATTTTGTACCAACTACTTTAAGTTTATGATACAAAGAATAGGCAAAGACACTAATTTTAAAACATTGGAAACATATATATATATACTGTTAATACTTTTGAAATTAGAAATACATCAGACCAAGAGAAATAAACAGATAAAAATGCTTAAAAAAATAATAAACTATTCTTTAAAAAATCATTGGCTTAGGGGGCAGCTGGGTAGTTCAGTGGATTGAGAGCCAGGCCTAGAAACAAGAGGTCCTAGGTTCAAATCCGGCCTCAGACACTTCCCAGCTGTGTGACCCTGGGCAAGTCACTTGACCCCCATTGCCTACCCTTACCAATCTTCCACCTATAAGTCAATACACAGAAGTTAAGGGTTTAAAAAAAAAATCATTGGCTTTGCCATAGGAGGTATTGTTTGAACCTCCCATCCTTTTAAATTTGTAGCTATGTAAAGAGATTCTGAGTCAGCAATCAAGGCCAGCACTGAAATATACAAAGAATAGTCTACTTCAAAATTTTTGAAAACCCATTTAGGTTTGTCAGTAGGGGGTAAATTAAAACCTTATGTATTAAGAAACCAATAATTTGAAAAATGTACAGGGGCAATGAACCCTCAAGTTATCAGGCATTGAAATGACTATAAAAGTATTTTGTATAGTTTAGCTAGAGTATTTAAATTAAAAAAAAAAACACTATTTCTCCAAAAATTGTCAAAACCTATAAACCCTAATACTGCTGTTAAAATGATTAACATAAGCACCTCTTTATTTATTTTCACATATTCAAAGTATATCCTATGTACCATCTACAGTTAATAAAGATACAGGACAGTCTTATTAATCCAAACTGACCAATGCCTAGTTTTTCTAGCAACAAATTGCACTGCTACACAAGAAACTTATATTCAGGAGTAATTTTAAATTTCTTCCCCCAATTCTAGGAAGCTAAATAAATTAATGTTTTAAAAGAAGGATGACTCTATCCTATTTCCATAACCCTGAAATTCAATCACAGCATTAAAAAAGTCTAAGAATTAAAGAAAAATCTGATAGACTGAGATGATTCTGCAACAAGGACTAACATGTGTAAAAATAGGAAGTGGTGTAGAGAGTTAAACAACTAATGGCCTTCTCTCGTCTTAAACTAGCACCTAACAGTTAAGAAGAAATCTCATTTCCTTTACACATTTTGAAAGACATCATAGACCAGTGATGGCAAACCTATGATGTGGGTGCCAAAGATGGCATGCAGAGCACTGTGGATACTTACTCCCACCCCCACCCCTTCATTATTAAAAAGGCAGAGGGACTAAGGCGGGGCTGCTCTCCTCCCCCTCTCCACAGCTCCTGATTACATTTTTTCACATACCCCACCCTTCAGTCCAGTAGTCAATGGGAGTTCACAGAGGATAAGGTGAGCAGCTCACAGGCAGCGGAGCTGGAGGGAAGGGGAGCTCTTGGGCCACTCCCTCCCCCTCTCTACACTTGCTGAGGACATTCCTCACTTCACCCACCCCTCCACCCAGTATCCCAATGGGAGTGCTTCCTCCTTCCCCTATGTGGGCTAAGGAGGGGTGGAGTGGGAGTGGGGCCTGGCACTCCATCTCTAAAAGGTTCACCATCACTGTCAGCCACTAACAAATCAAAAGAGCAAGATTTACTTATAAACCCCCTTTCAACAGGAATAAAATAATGGCTAATGACTTACATAGCCATAATTTATACAGTGCTATTTACAAAGTGCTTTACATGCTATCTCATTTAAATATAAGATTAAAATGAAGTTAAGCATGTTTGTAGGACTTTTTTTAAAAACTCAGTAATGAAAATGTGGGACGGAATATGTCAAGATTACATGCTTTTGAAGTAAATCTAATACATTTGCTTTTTATTTATATGTAAAATTACATAATTTTTGGACATACTAAACACAGAGTTGTCTTCAGTAATCTTAACTGAACCATTTATCTTAAATTTTAAGATAAATACACACATTTTTAGATGTCTTAATTTTCTTTGCCTTTTGATTTTATATCAATCATTTTCAGACAATCTATTATCACCCTTGTAAGTTAACACCCCCTCTCCAAAAGCTACCAGTTAAGCAAAAACAATTGATGTGGTGAGGCCTCCTCCCTTCTAATAAAAACAAGTTCAACAAATCTGATGAACAGTGATGGAAGTTGATACTACTGTATGAAGTACTGCTTATACATATATTCTCTAATTTCTCTGCCTCCCTTTCCCTCCTTCTTTTTTCCCTCTTCTCCCCTTCCAACCACCTCTCCACTCATATACATATACACTTTCTCTGGATAGGAGGAAGATGATAAAACATTTCAAATATGAAACTTAAAGTAAAATTTGGCATTTCACCTTCATCAAACAAAATTGGGTATGTACAACTGAAAAATAAAACAAAGTCAATAGGTCTCCATTAAAGAATTTATCTAAAATATTTGACAAAGTAAAGCAAGACTTAGGGAAGAAATGCCTCACTTTTAAATTCCAAATAAAATTTGACCGTACTACACTGCCTTAAGTAAAACTAAAACTAGTTAAGCAGTAATTCTACCAAAGTCACATATTTAAGTAAAAAATACCACTAAAATAGCAATGGCATGGGGCAGCTAAGTGGTGAATTGAAGAACACTGGCCTGATGGTGGTAAGATCTTGTGTTCAAAACTCAACCCAGATACTTCCTAGCTATGTGACTTTTTTGCCACAGTTACTCATCTGTAAAATGGGGACACACTAGAAAAAAAAATTACAAACTACTCCAATTACTTTGCCAAGAAAAATCCCATGGATTCATCACGAAGGGTCAAACACAACTAAACAACAAGTAATAGAATATTCTTCTCGAGTAGAAATTGGCACTGTGGAAAGCTTTGTCTTGCTATACCTATGAAAAATCATGGGAGAATGAGAACACTGAACAATTAATTTAGATGTTAACCCCTCCCCATCAATCTATTTTTCATCTCATCAGTTAGCCAGTTATTTCACTTTGCAAGATTGGATAATTCATGGCTTATCTAATTCTTACAAACTTGGAAGAAAACAAACCATCAATTAAAGACAGATGTTATCTTCAATTTGAACTCAAATAAATTCTTTTATTAGTCAATGCAGTAGTTGCTAAAGAAACAGTACTATTACATTTGACAGTTAAAAATGGAAAGGTACTTCAAAAGTAACTGATATCCTTCAAAGAAAATGTAAGCGATTAAACTACTATGCCAAATTGGGAAACTAATACACTGCTGACAGATTTGTGAATTGGTCCAACCATTCTGGAGGGCAATCCTAGAGATAAGAAATAAAAACGTTTGTACAAAAATATTCAGAGCTATGCTCTTTGTAGTAGCAAAAAATTGGAAAATGAGGAGATGTCCTTCAGTTGGGTAATGGCTGAACAAATTGTGGTATCTAATGGTGATGGAATACTATCATGCCAAAAGGAATGATGAACTGGAGGAATTCCATGTGAACTGGAACAACCTCTAGGAATTGATGCAGAACAAAAGGAGCAAAACCAGAACTTTCTACACAGAGACTGATACATTATGGCACAATTGAATGTAACTAACTTTTCTACCAGCAGCAATGCAATGACCCAGGACAATCCAGAGGAACTTGTGAGAAAGAACACTATTCACATCCAGAGAAAGAACTGTGGGAGAAGAAACGCAGAAGAAAAACATACGATCAATCATATAGTTTGATGGGGATATGCTTAGGGTTTTGATGTTAAAGAATCGCTTTACTGCAGATATGAATAACATGAAAATAGGTTTTGAACATGTATACATGTATAACCCAGTGGAACTGCTTGTCGGCTTTGGGGGGGTGGGGGATGGGGATCATGAATCATGTAACCATGGAAAAATGTGCTAAATTAAAAAAGGAAAATACAATAAAAAACCCTTAAAAACACACTCTGCCAGCATAAGAATATTTGAGAATTATTTGAAAAAAAGGTTACATGAAAGTATAAATTTCTACAAACTAGCAAGAACAAAAATGTTTTATATGTTCATTTAAAAAGTAAAAGATACTGACTTATTTTATATAATTTTAAAAGCTAAAACTTGGGGAACTAATAATTTCATAATATCTGAGAAGGTATATAGAATCTCATCTTTATATCCCCTAAAGCACCTACCAGAATAATTTGGCACATAGTGGACAATATTTGTTGAAGTAAAAGTTTTCAGCAAAGTATATTATATCATCTAAATTCTCATCCATTCTCCCGTGAGATTTTTAAAATCACATAACTTGTTACATTTTTAGTGAAGATACTCTTTTTAGAGTTCAATAAACATTTAAAACATGTATTTTTAAATTTAGGGCATTTAAATGCTTAATCATGTTTACCTGACTCAAACCACTTGAGCTGAATGTTGACAACTTTTTTTAATGCTTTCTAAAAGCACCTGGTCATTTACACATACAAACAATATTCTCTGTCCAATTTGCTTTCTGCCTAAAAATTTAGAATAGGTGCAAAATCTTTTTCCTCAGCAATCATAAGAAAATATGAATTTTTATTTAAAATCCCCAAAATATACATACACACATATACATACAGGCTAAATAAAAAATACATTTCTTTCTAAATCCATATTTTCTTTGCATAAGGTAATCTACAAACATTCTTAAAATACATAATTAGTTAATAAGTTATTAACCTTCTAAAGATGGCTGGCACTTAAAAATAAAGATTATACCATCTTTACATGCCAACATATGCAGTGAATTTTAGTATCGAAAAATTTGTTATAAAATCTTAGGTTTTTCTACTAGAAGGAAACTTCTGTATCTTTCTAAAAAAAAAAACAAGAGCAACCGAGCAACCTATATCTCAGTTACTAACCACAATGCCACTGCCTCCCAGTACATTATTCCCTTTAGTGATGTGTACATGTCTTAAAAAACCAGAAAAGGCTGATATCAATCAGGCAATGGGGAAGAAATGAGTCCCAGAACAAATATTCAGTGGGATTCCAATCATAATAATCAGATTCCTGGGAGCTGTAAAGCCCTATCAAGCTCTTTGTTTCTTTAGGACTCATTGCATAACAATTAGACTTTGCTTAATAGTAAGAAGTGGGTAAAGGAACCTAGTTGATGCAATAAGATCATTCTAGTACAATATATTTTCAATTAAGAGAAGACCTACAGAAAAAAGAGACTCTAGAAAGGATTAAATGCAAAGGTAGCTAGGGAAAAAAGAGGAGGACTGGGGTATTTAATAGGGAAGCCTACCTGTGGCAACTTTTGTAGGTCTTATCTTTGCATTTTTCATAGTGCTTCATGCATTGCTAATCAGTGATCCACTGGAAACTTCAGAACCTACTGAAAAGCCTGGCGGGGTATTTGGCTTTCAATTCTTCTACTCTGTTTATTCCCAATACAAGTATATTCATCAGGCTTAGAAACAACTCCAGAACAAGGGCAGCCACTCAAGCAATGAAATGTAAATTACTGACATGTGCTAAAACCTGGACTTGCCACAGCTAATGAGCACATTAGAGGAAAAATGCTCACTAGATGACTACAACCTTTTCATTTAACCCTGTGTGTACTGAAAGCCACAATTCAACATCAATTAAAGAACCTAGCCATAAAACAATAACAGAACTTAACTACTACAAGAACCTAAAACCTAAGAAAAATACAAAGCATTTTACATAGCCATCTCCTAAGACAATCATATAAAATTAGTCCATATTAAGGTGAGGTTTGTAATGCTTCTTTCAAAATATATTACTTGATATTTGTTTGTAGTAGTACAGGATTTTAAATCTTTGGAAACAATTCAATTGTATATGAGCAAATATTCACCAAGGTGACATAGTCACAAACTGAAGTAAAAATTTGAGTGAACTCACTCATGAAATAGTGTGGTTACGGGTATATACACATCACATTTCTCTCTGAATCACATTAATGATTCAGTAAAGTTCAGAAAAGTTAACCGTTATACCAAGATAAAATGTGAATCATAAAAATCAATTACTTTAGTTCTCAAAAATGTATTATAAAATGAATGAGAACTGACTCTTTATCAGAACACATAATAAAATATCTGCCTTTATATTAGAGTCTAAATGCCTGATTGAGATGCTTAATATCATCAAAATTGGGTACTGTATATTATTCAGTTCAACCTAATCTTTAATTCAAAAAGGGAAATTTCATTGGGATAAGATTTTTAAAGATTTTTTTTTTAATTTCTAACATAGGAAGTTGCTCTTTTCATTCTTTAAAGAAGATAGGATTTCATACATTAACCTTGTTTCAGTTAAAAGCAGTATCAATGCAATCAAATATGATTTAGCCAAAGCTTTAAAAATGTACATATATAGTAAAATACAGTTTATCCACAATGATTAACAACTAGGATATTTTAGCTAATTAAAAGCTATTTTATATATGACATGTAAATAAATATTAGCAAAGAATGAAAATGTCCTAAAACAAAATAAATATCATTGATTAGTAAGATTATGGGATTTTTGTACATCTAAAAGTGGAAATAACTTTAGAAGTAGATCATATAGGTCATTTCATTTTACAAATGAGAAAAACTAAGGCCAAAGGTACTAAGATGAAGTGACTTGCCCAAGGTCATACAAGGTAAGGTAAAGTTAGAATTCGAATCCAGAACATATAGCTACACTCCGGTACTTTTTCTACTATATTTATGTACAACATTCACTGAATATTGCCATGAAGAAATTCTGATATCTTAAGATTTCTAGTTGTTCAGGTTCTAGATAAACTGATATTTACTATAGCAACTTTACAATTATTTAGAACTCTGGGAAAATAAATCATCCTGAAAAGGTAACTGCTATAGTCAGAAAACCTGGATTCAAGTCCCAGTTTCAATATTTACTAGCCATGTTAAATTAGTCTCATAATCTGTAAAATGGGGGAGGGTGGGGCGAGGGGACTAGCTTTTCAATAAACCTGAGAACATAAATGACTTAAGGAACAGAACTCCCAAGTACTATTTGACAAGAGCTCCTGGGAAAATTTAAAAGGCAACTAGATGTTTTGGGGGATAGAGCACTGGGCCTGGGGTCAGGAAAAACCTGAGTTCAACTCTGGCCTCAGAGACTCACTAGCTATGTGACCCTGGACAAGTAAACTTAGCCTCTGTTTGCCTTAATCCACCAGAGAAGGAAAGAGCAAGCCACTCCAGTATCTTTGCCAAGGAAACTCCACTAACAGTATGGTCCACCAGGTCATGAAGAATTGGCAGCAAGATGGTACAATGGATAGTACCAGGCTGGGGGTAGGGAGGGAGGATTTGCCACCACAGAAGGATTACAGTCAGATCTACACTTTTCATGAAATCATCTCTTGACAGTTGAGGGGAGTCAGAAGAGATTTGCAAAAGGCAGGCCAACCAGTAAACCACTACAATAGACTAAGAGAGCACAAAATAGTTTACCTGTCAGAACTATGGATAAGGGAAGAATTTATGACCAAACAAAACAAAGAGAACATTATAAGATGTAAAATAAGTAACTGACCACATTAAATTTTAGAAGTTTTGCACAAAGAAAACCAATGCAACCAAGATTAGAAGGGAAACAAAATAGGGGGTGGAGGGGATTTTATAAGAAGTATCCCTGAGAAAGGCTTCATTTCTCAAATATACTGAAATGGGTCAAATGTATAATATAAATAATTCTCAATTGATAAATGGTCAAAGGATATGAGGAGACAGTTCTCAGATAATGTAATTAAAACTATCCTTAATCATGTTAAAAAATATCACCTGACAGGTTTAGAGCCTGTTGGCTACATTTGACCTGCTTTCCCATCTGCCCAGATGCTTTACTGGGCTGCAGTCACAGTGGATGCTACAGCTCCTTGGAGCTACAGGGGAGAGAGAGGTGGGTGACAAGTGGACACCACAGGTAGGTGAGCAAAGCTGAAAAGAGCTTGGCAAGCCATCTCAGCAGAACTTCCAGGCCTCCCTGAGCACTCCAACCAGCTCACCTCTTCTTTATGTTGCCTACTACAACACAATACTATGTATGACTTCCACAACACTCAACTATTGCAATAGCTATAGGATTCACCTTCCCATTTTGTTTCCCCATTCTAATTCATCCTTCACTCTGGTTTAAAAGTAATTTTCCTAAAGCATATCACTGTCCCCATCATCCCTCAATAAATTCTGTTGTTCAGTCATGTATGACTAGTCAGGTCTGGGATACTGGAGTGGTTTTCAATTTCCTTCTCCATTTCACTTTACAGGTGAGGAAACCAAAACAAACCGAGTTAAGTGATTTGTCCAGTCACACAGCTAGTAAGGGTCTGAGGCTGGATTTGAACTGAAGTGTTCCTGATTTCAGGCACAGCTTTCTGTCCCCTGTGCCACCTAATTTCCCTTCAAACTGTATTGGCTCTTTAAAGCACTCTGCTAAATATTTAAAATTAGATGTTAAATAGATATATGAAACTCACCATATCCAAAACTGAATTAATCTTTACCCCCAAACTCTTTCCCTCTCCCAAATTTCCCTAAAACAATCCTAGAGCCAAACATTCAGTGCCTCAGAATCACATCATCAAGTGGCATCTTCAATTCTTCATTCTCTCACCCTTTATATCTAATCCGTTACCAAAGTCTATAGATTTTTCCTTCATGACATCTTTTTCCTATACCTGCCCTTCTTTTCTTCCACTTGATTGAAAACTCTTTATCTATTTCTACATGTGAACTACTGCAATAGGTTGCTAGGGACTATGTGACGTAAGTTTCTCCCTGCACTCCATTGTATTGCTGTATTTCTACCATCCACTGCTTTAATTGCTATTCCTGTGTGGAACACTATTAGAGAAAAGTCACACAACTGTGCTGACTGAACCCAATACTAAATAATATCGAATGGGTCAGCACTGTAGAAAAGCAATCCTTGCATACTTTCCTAACTTATTATTTTACTCACTATGACAGCTATTCTTTTTTTTAGTTTATATTTGCTGGTTACATTAAATTTTCAATGTATCTCCCTCCCTCTCTCCCTTCTCTCTGTAATTAAGGCATCACTTGGCAAAAATACACACACACACACACACACACACACACACACACTAATGTGTATTTTTCTGGAGGTGGACATTCACAGTTGTTCTTCAAGCAATATTTCTGTTGCTGTATATAATGTTTTCTTAGTTCTGCTCATTTCTCTCATCAGAATTTCATTTAAGTCTTTCCATGGTTGTTCCCCCCATTTAACCTGCATGTCCTTTCTTACACCCCAGGAGTATTTCGTCACAATCATATGTCATAATTGTACAGTCATTTCCCAAATAATGAGCACACTCTCAATTTCCATAGATTCTTTTCCTTTTCTCCTGATCACTTTAGGAAACAGAACTAATAATGGCATTGCTGGGTCAAGGGGCATAATTCCAGATTGCTTTCCAAAATGGTTAGATCAGTTAACCATTCTACCAAGTGAATTAATGTTTCCATTTTCCCACATATCCTCCATCATTTGTCATTTTGCCCTTTTATCATTTTAGCCAATCTGATGGGTGTGAAGTGGTATCTCAAAATTGTTTTGACTTTCATTTCTCTAATCAGTAATGATTTGGAGTATTTTTACATGCCCTAAATATATTCCTTTTTTTGCTTCATCCAAAAGTTGTCTGTCCATATCTTTTGGCCATTTATCAATTGAGGAATGGCTCATATTCTTATAAATTTGACAACATTCTCTACCTGAGAAACTATCAATAAGTTTTCCCCACCCTACATTTCTACTTTCCTGATAATGTTGACTACATTTGTTCTATTTGTACAAAACTTTTTTAATTTAATGTAATCAAAATTATATATTTTATATCTTGGCATTTCCAAAGCTTTTCCTTACTCCTCAAACCTTTCATAGTGCCCTCTCCCCACCATTTTCTTAGTTGAAAATGCTTCTTCATCTTAAAACTGAAGTCATTCCTTGAAAATTCCCTCTTCTTTCATCCTTATAATACCTAAGTTATAGGGTTATAAGAGGATCAAATGAAATAGTATTTGTAAAGTACTTAGCACAGTGCCTGTTGTAATAAGGGGATTTTGTAGAATGTAATATGGGAATCTGCAGGATATAATATGAGGCTGAAGCTAGGGGTAATAACTGGTAGGAACAAGGAATAAGGCAAGGCAAGGGACCCAAGGCTGGAGGTAATCAGGGAACAGACTAGGTAGTAGGGAAATTAAGGCAATATAGTGGATGAGGCAGGTATAATGATGAAGGTTGGTAGTTGAGGTGGTAGGAGAAATAAGGGAATGTCTGAGTTTAGTGAGTATAACACTGAGGTAACAAGGGTTGCAAGGGAGAGGATGAATTAATCTAAGGCAGGCAAACAGCAGCAGGGAAATACAGACTGGGACTCAGGATAAAGACAAAACACTGATTCCTTCAAGTAAAAGGACACTTTACAGAGCCAAGTTAGAGTCAGCCAAGACAGCTGGAAACTGACTTCAGGCTTTAGTCAGTTTCACACGAAGGGACTAGTATTGAAGTTACACTTCCTCCAAAATGGATACCCTCAGCTTCCCTCAAAACTCCAGAGAGTATGTTTTTCCTCTCTCTCTTCCTCCCTCTCTTACTAATTAACTAATGAAGTAACCAAAGGTCTTGTTTGAACACAAATGGGGTTTATTGTCTTCTAGGATAGATTGGCAGGGTACAGGATTAAGGTACCCCTAACAGCCACTTAGAGAAACCTCAGGTGGGGGAAGGGAAGCAGGAACATAAGACTGAGAAAGGACCTGCCTTAACTCAGCTCTCAAGGTGGTTTGTAATCAATGGAGTTAGGAAGATGGATACAAAGACTCAATAGTTAATTTGTTGCAAGGATAAGACTAAACTATCACAGATTTGAACTAACTCTCAGATCCACTCTCCTTTTCACTCTTCTCAGACATTCAGGTAGGAGAAATGAAGATAGGAATAAGGTAGGGTAGGGAGATTGACAGGATTTAGCTAAATTAACAAATCTCAAAAGAAACTGCAAATCTAGGCCAGGTTTCAGTCTCAAGAAGGAGTTCAGATGGACCCTGGTTCCCTGAACAAGTTCCCAGGACCAACTGAAATTTCCCAAGATTCTAAACTCCTTAACTGACAGAAGAACTCTCCAAAAGCCTGCAAAACTGTTATGCCCCCCCTCTCTATACCACACTATACATAGTATATGCTTAATAAATGCCTGTTCCCTCTTACTCCATATCACTCAGATGCCTTTGCCTACTATGTCCTACCTCATTCTGGCTGACATGAAAAGGTTACCTTTCCTGTACCAAAGTAAACTCATCTGCCTACACAAATGATCCCATTCAAGTTCAGTCTTCTCTAACAAACCCCACCCTCTATCATGTTCACTGTCTCATTAATCTTAATTTCTCCCTAGGTACTCTTTCGCTACTACCTTCAAATATACCCATGCCTACTCATCCTCAAAAAACCTTCACTTGATCCATCCATCCCTGTTACCTATTGCCCTATCACTCCTTTCCTTTTTATGGTTGAATTCTGAAAAGGCTTTCTACAACTTCTGCTTCTCACTTTCTTCTAAATTCTTTGCTATCAATCAAAACAACTCTGAGGTACCACCTCAAACCTAGCAGGTTGGCTAATATGACAGCAAAGGATAGTAATAAATGTTGGAAGCGATGTGGCAAAATTGGGACACTAATGCACTGCTGGTGGAGCTGTGAATTGATTCAACCATTCTGGAAGGCAATTTGGCACTATGGGCAAAGGACTTTAAATGAATGCCTCCCCTTTGATCCAGCCATGCCACTGCTAGGTCTATACCCCAAAGAGATAATAAGGAAAAATACTTGTACAAAAATATTTACAGCCATGCTCTTTGTGGTGGCAAAAAATTGGAAAATAAGGAGATGCCCTTCATTTGGGGAATGGCTGAACAAATTGTGGTATCTGATGGTGATAGAATACTCTTGTGCTCAAAGGAATAATGAATGGGAAGAATTCCATGTGAAATGGAACAACCTCCAGGAATTGATACAGAGCAAAAGGAACAGAACCAGGAGGACATTGTACACAAAGACTGATACACTGTGGCACAATTAAACAAAATTTTCTCTGCTTCTCTACTAGCAGCAATGCAATGATACAGGGCAATTCTGAGGGACTTATGAAAAAGAACACTATCCACATCTAGAGAAAGAACTGTGGGAGTAGAAACACTGAAGAAAAAACATTTCCTTAATCACATGGTTCGATGGGGATATGATTGGGAATGTAGACTCTAAATGATCACTCTGTTGCAAATATTAATAATATGGAAATAGGTCTTGATCAATGATACATGTAAAACCCAGTTGAATTGCTCATTGGTTACAGGAGGGAGGAAGGAGAGGGAAGGGAAAGAATACAAATCATGTAACCATGGGAAAATACCCTAAAATAAATAAATAAATAAATTTTAAAGATGAATAAACAGATAAATACTTTGCTATCTAGCTTCCAAATTCGTAATTCATATGAAACTGATCTCTCTGGACTTATAAATAATATCTTAATTGCTAAATCTAATTTTTCCCCTCAGTGTTCATTTTTCTTGCTCTCTCTCTCTCTCTCTCTCTCTCTCTCTCTCTCTCTTTCTCTGTCTGTCTCTCTGCAACCTTTGACTCTGTGGATAAATCTCCTCTCTTTCATATACTCTCCTCTCTAGGTTTTCATGACAATGCTCTCCCTCCTAGTTCTCCTTCTGTCCACTTCTTTTCTGGCTTCTTTGCTAAATCTTTATCCAGTTCACTTCTCCTAACCATAAATTTCCCCCAAGACTCTGCACTGGAGTCTCTTTTCTTCTTACTATACACTCTTAATTAGCAATCTCATTACCACTTGAAGATCCAATTATCATCTCTACACAGATGAGTCTCTGATATACTCACATAGCCCTAATATCTTCCCTTATTCCTAGGCTTCCATCTTGAAAAAATATATCCAGGGGGTAGCTGGGTGGCTCAGTGGCTTGAGAGCCAGACCTAGAGAACCTAGGTTCCTCATACACTTCCTAACTATGTGACCCTGGGCAAGTCATTTAACCCCCATTGCCTAGCCCTTACACAGTATTGACTCCAAGACAGAAGGTAAGGGTTTTAAGGAAAAATAAAAAAATAAATATATCCAAAGTTGAACACATTGTGTTTTCTCTAAAATTATCCCCTCTTCCTAAAGTCCCCATTACTGGCAAGGGCACCACTATCAGTCAGTCAACTAGCATTTTTTTAAATCGAGCCAGGCACTTTGCAAAGAGCTAGAGATAGATAGAAAGGCAAAATGTCATTGCTGCTATCCCATAACTCAGTCTAATCACTTAGAATGTGCCATTCTTGACTCTTTTCTTAAATCTAAGGGTTAAGGAATATGACACTTAAGCCCTTATCTCCCATACCTCACTATATTTAATCTGTTGTCAAATTCTGTTAATTTCTTCAACCCTACCTTTGCAGCAGCTCTCATATCTGACTCCTTTTAAATTCTGATACAACCACTATCCTGGTACTGGCCCTTTATTACCACACACCTAAACTATTGCAATAGGCTTCTATTTTTATTTTATTATTTTTAAACCTTAACTTCTGTGTATTGGTTCCTAGGTGGAAGAGTGGTAAGGGTGGGAAATGGGGGTCAAGTGACTTGCCCAGGGTCACACAGCTGGGAAGTGTCTGAGGGGGGATCTGAACCTAGGACCTCCCGTCTCTAGGCCTGACTCTCAATCCACTGAGCTGCCCAGCTGCCCCGCAATAGGCTTCTTATAGGTGTCCCTGCCTCAAGTCTTTCCCACAAATCTTTTCCCAAAAATGCTCCATTCACCTACCAAAGAGATTCTCCTAAAGTTCAGATCATCTGGCCATGCTACCCTTCCTCCCCATTTAATAAATTCCAAGGACTCTCTATTAACTCTAGGATCAAATGTAAAAATCTCTACTTAGCTTTTAAAGCCTTTGACAATTTAACCCTTCATACTTTCTTAGACTTCATATATTTTACTTCCATCCACATATTGAAGGATCCAGTGCCAATGGCTTCCTTGTTCCTGGATCAAATACTCTATATCTCAACTCTTGACTTTTCCCTGGATGTCCTCATACCTAGATCTCTCTCTTTCCTGGTCTCTTCTTCCTGGATTCTCTGACTCCCTTCAAATTTTCATTTAAATCTCACATTCCTCAGGAAGCCTTTCCTGGTCCTCCTCAGTACTAGGGCCTTCCCTCTGACATTACCTCTAATTTAGTCTGTATGTTATCATAATATATTTAATTGTTTACATTTTCTTCCCCATTAGAAAGTGAGCTCCTTGAAAGCAGAGGCAAATCTTTTTTGATTTTCTTTGTACTCTAAGGGCTTAGCATAGTATCTGGAATATAGTAAGGACCTAATTAATGTTGTTAGTTTTTTAAAATCAGTACCAAATTGTTTTGATGATTACTATTCTACAATATAATAAATTCTGTTCAGTTATCTTTTTTCTGGACACTATTCTTTTTTATTAAGAATTTAATATTTCCTTTTAGAAAGAACAAGAAAAAAGGATTGAACATACAAAATGAGTTTCTGTTATACATACCTTGTTCTTTTAAAAGTATATATATTTTTTAAAGTATATTTTAAATTTAAGATAATACCAATATTGTCTCAACAGTCTTGTGTTCTGTTTTGAACTCTTCTGTGTATTTTAATATTTCACCGATATTTTCTTTTTGCATCATCTTCATTACTACCCATTCCTTTGCCTCACAAGTCTCTCCCCTCAAAATAAAAGCCTTCCCATGAAGTACAGTGAAACCAAACAATTTCATTTACTGATGATGTCTGAAAGTATATCATTTTGCACCTACATCCCCCTTTTCTCATTGTCAAGAAATGAGAAACATGTTTTATCATGGGTTATCTGGAATAGAGGTTGGACACTGAACTGATCAGAATTCTTATATCTTTCTTGGTTGTTGTCCTTTACAATTTTATTTTATACATTGTTTTTAAGGTGGTGCTCATTTCATCCATCTTCATTTAATTTGCCATCATTTCTTACCACACAGTAATAACATACCACTACATTCTTATCACATAACTTGCTGAGTCATCCTTCATTTATCAAGATATTCACTTTGTTTCCACTTCTTTGCCTCTTCCCCATACTTGCCTTCTGATTTCCTTCAAGAATCAGTCAAAATCCCATCTTCTAAAACAAGCCTTTAGTCCTAAATCCCTTTAATGCACATACCTTCCCTCTGTTGATTATCTCCAGTTTATCTTATACACATCTTATACACCATATTTGCATTTCATTCCCACCATTAGACTGAGCTCTTGGAGAACAGAACTTATTTGTCTTTATATTCTTATCAAACAGCACAGTGCCTGGCACATAGTAAGCAATTATGATGAAGATGAGAATTTAGAGGAATGCAAGTCATTACAATTCTGAGATATCATCCCATATCTATCAGACTGGCCAAAATGATAAAAGGGCAAACTGACAAGTATTGGAAAAGATGTGGAAAAATAGGGACACATATACTGTTGATAAAACTGCAAAATGATCCAATTATTTTGGAGAGCAATTTGAAATTATGCCCAGAGAATTTTAAAATTGCATATATTCTTAAACCCAGTAATACCATTGCTGGATCTGTTTCCCAAGATCAGGGAGAAAGAAAAAGAACCTATATGTTCCAAAATACTTATAGCAGCTCTCTTTCCAGTGGCAAGAACTGGAAATTGCAGGGATGCCATTAATTGGGGAATGGCTGGAGAAATCATAGTATATGATTTTGATGGAATATTGTGAGATATGGGCATCTCTGACTTTGAAGTCTCTCAATCTTGCCTGATTTATCAAGTTGGATATCTGAATTTTATTATGCTGCTCAATGTGTTTCGCCTTCTCATAATATTTCATTGTCTTCAGTCTCTGTGTTTGTACAAGATGACCCTTCTCAATGTTCAACTCTTCTCCTGCCTTTGCATCTATTCCTTTGGCTTTCTTGTTTGCTTCCTGTTCAATGAAAGCCATCATGTCTTTGATCTGTTTTTTAGCATCAGCATCGCTAGGGCCCTGCTGACAGCAGCAACTCCTACACAGAAGTGACAACCTCTGAGGACAGCAAAAGAGGAGGCTCTTTACAGTTTTCTAATCAATTTTCTACCTTTCTATTTAATTTGGAAAGTGTATGTTGCATCTCCAAAGAAGATAGAAAATCATTTCCTTCAAATGCTTTGGATCCTTGGAATCATGCAGTTTATTATTTGTGAAATAACTGTGTTGATTTTTTTCTTATTTATTACTTGACAAATAGAAAGGTGTTCATAAGAAAAGAAATGGCAGGAAAACAAAGGAGGTCACTATATGAAATTGAAGTAGTAATGGGAGAAAAATGTAAAGGACTCTCATTGTCTTCCCTCCCCACTTTTTCCACTGACTTTCTCCATGAGAATGCAAGCTCCTTAAGGAACATGAACTACCTTTCTTTTTGTTTGTATTACAGTACCAGTTACGTAGTAAGCATTTAATAAATGCTTTATCTATTAAGGGAAGAAGGAAGGTGAACATAATAGAGCCTGATAATACAGCAGCCTCAATTGTACCACATCAACATGACCTGAAAAAATTCATCCCTAAAGTAAATTATCAAATCTAAATAAAATGTAAATAGTGAGAGAAATTAAAACTAAGGAAGAAGAAACACAGAAAAGTAGGATTCAAAATGAAAGGGGAAAAAAGAGCAACATTTATGGAATCAAAAAACAAAATGTCTTCAAACCTTGACGTAAATGGGTAACATGGCATAGCCATGGATTCGGAGCCAAATGGTCTATGTTGAATTCATGTTTATCCTACTTAGTACCTATGCAACCCTATGGGGTAAGCCATTAAACATCTTTGGGACTCAGATTGTCTTTAAGCTCCCCCCATTCTATATTCTTTGATCCAATGTTGTACTGACTAGTGGGGGAAAATCCAATGCATATTACCAACATTTAAAATAGTATTAGAGTTCATAAGCCTAATAATGGACTAACTACTTCTGCATTCAAAACACAATTTTAGCACTGGATAGATATGGGGTTGGAAGATGGAGGAAAGACTACCATGGTAAATCAATACTAAATTTCAATAAATATTTTTATTGATGTAAAATGCTACATGTTATATAGAGTAGATAAAACATTACCAAGAGTAAAATAATATTCAGAACTAAAACTGATGTTTTAAACCAAGTTTTATTTTAAAATTGTAAATGATCTTAAAGTACATATAAATTTCTGACAGTTATTTTAATGCTCACTTTAATAATAGAAAAATTTTGAAAGGTAGAAAGAAAAATAAATCTAGTATTCTTAAAGAATTTTTTTATTTACACACATTTACAATTGAGCTATCATCTTTAACAGAGATAGGTAGGACACTAAGAAATCATCTGATTTATTGTAGCAAAAAGGTTATAAAACTAGGACCCATTTAAAACTCCTTAAAAACCATGTGGGGACTTTAAAGGTCAAAGATGAAAATCTGTGCATTTTTTCAGCATCTTAGGGGAGGAGTAAAGAGAGCTGAATCTACTGTATGTCATAACTGAAAAGCAGTTAAGTGACAACACCCCCTCCCAATATTAAGGACATATTTCAAAGACAAGGGCTGAAATGCCCTGCTGCCATCTCTGAAAAGAAGCTTTGAAGTTGTCTCCAAGCTTAGTATACTCTCCAAGTCAACTAAATGAAACAATGAAGTCCAGATACTTTATGATAATCACTATATACATTCATTACAAGGCATAAAAGCTTGTTTCCTTTTAGGTTTTAAAGTACATCACTTTTCAAACCGAAACAAATGCCATTTGTATAAGAAATATTTCCCCACCTTTTTTTAGAAGGTTAGTAAATACATTGCCATTTGAAATTTTGACCTATTAGACTAAACAGGCAAAATATCAAACTTAAACATTTTTGATTCATTCTTCTAACAAGTGCTGCTTTAACAAAATCTGAGGTGAAACATTAGCAGCTAAGTACAGTGATAACAATGGCTCTGCTTATTTAGAGTATATTTTACATAAACTTGGCATTCTAATTATGAACAGCATATCAAAATGCAGGATGTATGATTCAAAACATCATGCTTAAAAATAAAAACATATGGTTTAAGTTTAATGGCATTGTTTATATCCTGCAAAAATTTTCTGCTTTCCTAAAGACCTGTATTCAACTAATATTTAGAGCATAAAGTTATGACTACACAGGTCTAAGAAAAATATCACACTAAGTGAGAAGAGAAATATGGACACAAAAAAGATATTCACCACTTACAAAATTAGCATATCACATACTGAGCATCAATATAGTGTTTCAAAACTTTACAATAGCCTTAATTTAAGTCTAGTTCCCCCAGCAATCAGCTCACTAACTGCCTTTACATTTTTTTTAACTTTTTTTTTTAAACCCTTAACTTCTGTGTATTGACTTATAGGTGGAAGAGTGGTAAGGGTAGGCAATGGGGGTCAAGTGACTTGCCCAGGGTCACACAGCTGGGAAGTGTCTGAGGCCAGATTAGAACCTAGGACCTCCTGTCTCTAGGCCTGGCTCTCAATCCACTGAGCTACCCAGCTGCCCCCTGCCTTTACATTTTAGAAAACACATATTTTAAAATGTAAGAATAACATCATACAATCCTACACAAATAATCTATTTAACAAAATCATCAAATAATTTATTATTTTCGTTAGAAAAGGAAAAGTTTTTTTTCCCCTGAAATTCTAATATCCCCAATGACAAATTGACAAAACTTTCATCAATGCAATACCCAACCATGACTCCAAAAGACCTATGATGAAATCTATTTCTTACTTCTTGACAGAGAGGTAACAGACAAGTAGTGCAGAATGAGGCAGTCATTTTCAAAACTGTTTGCATAACTTTGCTAACATGTTACAAGGAAATATATTTTAAAATTTTGAGGGAGGAGTAGGAAGGAGAAAGGGGGAAGAAAGGTTAATGAAGCATTTTTTAAAGATGCACAAAATAGAAGGAAGGTTTTGAGGGAAATAGACATATAGGATAGCTTTCAGAACTGTCATACTGAATATAATACATCTTTTCAAAATCCTCCAAAACAAAAATCAAGTTGTATATAATGAGATTCATGGGTTCATCAAATATAATATTTCCTTTCTGTTCTGTCTGAAAATATTCAGATTTATTGGAGTTTATTAAGCTCAAAATTTTAATATTAAAAAAAATTAAACAACAAAATAGTACTCTTATCACAAATGTATTTTGCTTTGTTACTGACAAAATTAAAGTAACAATTTTATACTTAACTATTCATGATTTTAATATAGTTGGCTAGTTAGTAAACATTTAATGAGTAAACTATAAAGTAGTATACAACATTAGAGTGTAACTACACTGTTAGCTCTCCTCACACTATGTGACTGAAAATTTGCTTACCTTCTCTTTATATGTAAAATTAAAATATCTGTACTAATCATTATATAAGGTGGTTGCATGGAAGGGAATTTGTAAATGACCACTACTAAGTGACCCCTTATCTTCTGGATACTGTAAGAGGCAAATTTATAAATTAAGATTTTAGACATTTAGTGTAAATAGCACCCAGGATGTCAGATAAGACCTAAAGGTTCCAATGATGGAATAGTGGCAAAAGTCTTTCCTGAGGACTCTGTTATAGAGGGAACAGTGTGATGCTGTTTAACTGCCTCTAGTGGAGAGCCCAGGAGAGGGGATTTCTCTCTATCAAGGAGTCATCTGTTCTGCCAGGAAGTGCAGGTGTGGGCACTGATCACAACTCTCAAAGGTGGACTTGCAGACTGGATCAGCTCTCTGTCTTCATTCTCCCTTTGGATTAATTTTGCTCAGGATCTGTGTTCTTGGAAACCCTGGATCATCATTGGAACAGAAGTGAACTCAGTTGTGAGACATCCATTCCCCTTCCAGTCAGTCAGGCTAAACCAGGCAGCCTGGGCTAGTATAGCCTGACCCAGCTCCCAGTCCCTGAGTTTTGTCCTTATGTACCTAGTTTAGGGTGACCTCTCCCTATATCTCTTACCCTTAAATTCATTATTAAACAGTGGTTTTTAACTTCCTTTTGTTATTCCTTCTTCACAATCCAGAGGGATCATTATAGGTTAATAGGTAATCCCTAGCTGGGTAGGTCTGAAGTGACAGTTGGTCTCAATTGTCTTCACTCATTTTCCAAGTCCTGCGTTTTGGGGGTGTGGATATGATTCCCATTTGCATTTGTCTCAGTTAGTTATCCCTCTTCACCCAAACATTCCTCCTTCTCCCCTTCTCTAAACCCAGTGTTTAATTTACCCATTTACAATACTTATCTTATGGACAATGTCAAAATACAAACACTCACAACCAAACTGGAAAACAAATCCAAAAGCACATTAACAGGAGGTTTTTTTTTTTTTATGAATATAAATTGAACACATACGCTAATGAGTCAGAGAGCAAATGGTGACTTTAATAGCAAAAATAAGAGCTCTCCTTTACACAGAACATTTCTTTGCCTGTCTTTGTCAAACAATGTAAATAAGTAAAAATAATTATTTAATGACATGAAAGCAAATAAATGACTGTGGTCTGTACTACACTGGCAACAACAAAAAGAATTGGATTATTTACTGTTTAGAATTATCCTGTTATTATTATTATTTATGCAATAGCATGAAGAAAATATATTCTGTAATAAATGTTACAAACTACCTTAATCTATCAAAACAATACTTTTCAAAATTGTTACTATATGAAATTGTAAGGAAGAGGCAGAAATATAAAAAACCTTTCACAAGCTCAAAACTTTGTTTTAAAAGAAGCTCAATTCTATAATTTGGATTATAAATCAGTTTTTAAAATTTAGAATGTATTTTCCCACAATCATTCAAATGACAAGCATTTATTAAGTGCTTCATTTGTGTTCCAGGCACTTATCAAGTACTGCAGATATAATAATAAAAAAAAAATTTAACTCCCTGATGAAAAAAGATTCTTCTCTCAAAGAACTTACATTCTAAGGAATAAATGTACATGCTATATACTTTGTATATTAGTAGATTCAAGGAAATTTTAAAGATGGTAGTAGTATAAATTTTTGTTAATGAATATTTTGGGTAGCCCACAAAGTCTACTTAACCTGTAATAATGAAATACTATACATTTAAGGGGGGGGGTAACCATAACTTATTCCTGAAAAACTATGGAGTTTTTCTAAGGGGTCTGCAAATCCATATGTGATTCAAGCACTGTCATTCTTATTTTGCTTCAACAAAATACAATCTACTACTATTAACTAGAGAGCGGGGCTTGGAATCAGGAAGGCTCGTCCTCATGAGTTCAAATCCAGCCTCAGACATTTATTAGCTGTGTGAACCTGGGCAAGTCACTTAACTCTCTTTGTCTCAGTTCCTTGTCTACAGAAAGAGCTGAAGAAGTAAATGGCAAACCACTCCAATATCATCATTAAGAAAACCCGAAAACAGGGTCACAGAGAGATAGACATAACTGAAATGACCAAACAATGACAACAAATATTAATAGTACAACTATTACAATAGGGGAAAGGGGAATTCTGCAACATTTTTGAAATTTTTAAAAGGAAGCTCATACTTGAAAGAGTTGAGAATTATTGATCAGGCCCAACCGCCTCACTTTATAAGTGAATTCATAAGGATTCATTATTTCAAGAGGTAAATAACTTGCCCAAACTCATACAAGTAGCAAGCAGAAGAACCAGGATTCAAAGTCATGTCTTCTAACGTTTTATTTTAATTTTTTTTAAATCTTACCTTCCATCTTAGAATCAATATCTCACTAGTATCTTATAACTATGCCTACAGTCAAAATCCTATACTAAAATTTCTAAGAAACCCAAAATCTAACTGTGTTCTTTGGCAGGACCTTCTTGCCTGGCAAAGCAGGCCTGTCTTACCTACACTATTCTTATCTGGAAATATATTCCCTATCTATCTGCCTATGATAAACAATGAACATTAATCATCAAACAACCTACTTAAAGTAGTTTCTGTATTGACTGTCAGTTGTAAAACTGCCTGTCACAGAGACACAGAAAATGCTCCTTCTTCCTCACAGTTCTGAGGAGAAAAGCCCTTAGAGACAGACTCCTTCTCAAATCAGTATCTAAATCCAAACTCTCAGAAGTTAACTGCCAGTTCCTGAGAGACCAACACAAAACCCCTGCTCCCTAAGAAGCCAGAGAAAAAGAGCTCTTTCTCTTAACTGACTTTTTTCTTTTATAGTTGGCCTCTTAAAGAGATGAGGGCCAATCTGTCTCTTACTGCCTCTTAAAGAGACAAAGGGAGATTTAAGAAACTCCCAACCTGTCTATTACTGCGTCCTAAAGAGACAGAGGGAGATTAAGAAAACTCCCTTTAACAGAACTAATACACAGTATAGATTCTTAGATGGAAGGCAAGGGGTTTTTTTTAAGTTATTCTAGGAATTATTCTTATAGGAAACAACAACAACATACATAATAAGTGTATACAGAACAATGCAAAGCAATTAAATATAAGGTAGTCTGGGAAGAAGGGAAATAGCAATTGAACAGCTAGACACAAGCTTCATGGAGTACAATTGGAGACTTGAATAATGAATGAATGAATGAATGAATGAATGAATGAAAAAGCATATATTAAGCACTTATTACATAAAAATCACTGTGCTAAGGGTTGGGGATTAAAATAGAAAAGTAAGATGATCACATGGATCAATGGGGAAATGATTGAGGATGTAGACTCTAAACAATCACCCTAGTGCAAATATCAATAATATGGAAATAGATCTTGATCAATGACACATGTAAAACCCACTGGAATTGTGCATTGTCTATGGGAAGGGAGTGGGAGGAGGAGAGGGAAAGAACATGAATCATACAACCATTGAAAAATTGTCTTAATCAATTAAAAAATAAAATAGGAAAAAAATAGAAAAGTAAGAGTCCCAGCTCTTAAGAAGCTTACATTCCAAAGAGAGACACAAACCATATGAAAGTTTCAGCTACTGGTCAGATAGATCTAATGGTCCTTATGGTGCAAAAATAAATGGGAATGCCTTTTCTATAATGTCATTTCCCTAGGGAATGTTTTAATATTTTTCCCTAAGGGGGTCTTACTGCTTCAACTAGGTTGGTTTGACTACTTTTTTGGAAGGCAATTTGTGGTTCCAGTGAGGACAGTTTGCTTCTCTAAATAATGCTTTAGTGCGGATCTGAAAGAAGGTACAGCAGTCTGGGCACTATGGCCCAATCTATTGGTGGCAGCTGGCCAGCAGTTGCTACTGGTGATGGTAAAGGAGGTGTCACACAAGGATTTCTGTAGATGAAGACTACAGAGGTTGGCCCCCAAGGCTCTTGGGTTCAGGGATCTGAGTTGTCTCTTTCAGGATCTGAGGTGATCCACGAGGGTAGTGACGTTTTGAATTGCCTGGTACAGATTCTCCTTCATAAGGAAGGTCAGGATTGAGCAAGCATGGCAATGAAAAATGAAGGTGTGTACATGAAGATCAGTGAGAAAGCCAGTCTGGTCCAACAGTACAGTAAAAGAAAAGAAGCAATATACAGTGAAGTTCTTAAAATGGATTACAATCAAAGTGTAAAGAGTTTTAAAAGCTAGACACAAGAATTTATGTTTTATCACAAAGGTAACAGGAAATCACTGGAGCTGACTGAACAGAATTACTTAAGTCAAATGTGTCCTGAAAGAGATAAGGATCTGAACTAAGAGATACTTGAGAGAAAGCATTGAGTTCAAGAAATGCTCTGGAGAAAGAAATAGCATGATCTGAGAATTAACTGGACATATGAGATAAGGAAAAATGAAGAATCAAGGATGATGAAGAGGTTATGAACTGAAGAGAAGAGTAGTATCTTCAACAAAAATAGGGAGGTTTGGAAAAGGTTTGGGTTTGGGGAAAAGGTCATGAGGTCTATTTTAAACATGTTAAATTTAAGTTGTACAATAGGCAACAAGTGATATAAGACTGAAAATCAGAGAAAAGATTGGGTCTATATGTACAGATCTGAAAGTACTTAGCATAAAGATCATAATTCAATTCAAAGGAGCCAAGGAAGTCACGAGGAAAAAAAATTAGGGAAAAGTAGGAGAGCTAAGAGAGAGCCTAGGGGAACAGCCAGAGTTAGGGGGTATGTAATGGATTACAAACTAGTAAATGGAAAGTGATGAGATATTTAGGTTTACAAATAGGAAAGAAGTGTCACCAAAACACAAAGAAAACAGATTATACTAGAAGAAAGCATAGTCAACAGTGTCAGTGCATTAGAGAGGTTGAGAAAGATGAGGACTTAAAAAAATCTGTTAGACCTGGCAATTAAGAAAAAGCATTAATAAGTCTGGAAAGAAAGCAGATGACTGCCAAAGTTAAAAGTCAGATCAAAAAGGGTTGAAGAGGGAATAACAAGAAGTGGATGCATTGAGTTAAAATAGCTTTTCCTAAAAATTTGGTTGAGGGACTTCTGGGTTAAGATGGCTGCAAAGTAGAAGCAGGGCACTTAACTCTCCTAACCAATCAATACATAATACCTCAAAAGGACAAAAAACCAAATCCAGATAAACAAAGGGACCCCACAATAGGGCACAACATTGAAGGTACATGGGATTTGGGCATTTCCACGCTATAAGGGGGTAAAATAGCTCTCACTAAAATGCGAGGTGATCAATTCCCCTACCCCCACCCATCTACAATCCCAGAGCCAGTGCACAAGAGTTAGAGCAAGTATGGGGTATTCACTAAGTCCTTGGCAACTAAATGGGATCACCAGGGGCTTGCTCCTGAGAGCAGCAAAACTTAAGACCTCAAGAGGTTAAAGAAGATAGACTTTGAGCTCAGACCTTGAGCGTGGTCCTTGGAAGCGGACCTAGAGTGGAGGGGTGACAGACTGTGGAAGGAGTGCACTTAGACTCGTAAAGGAGGCTCTGGCAGAGGAGCAAGCAAGGGGACCACCAGGAGGCTTGACCCTGAGAACAGCTACACTTGAAACTCCAGGAGCCTAAAGAGCACAGATCTTAGGCATGAGGATAAAGCTGAGAGGGGTGGCACTGGGCTGTGATTCGGGCAAAAACTGCTCCACAACTCTATACACAGAGAGCCTGCCCGCCTCACCCAGACTTCTGACTTAGAAGGAAAAACCAACATAATAATGGCAAACAATGCTCAAGAACTAATCAAGAAAAAAAAAAGAGGAAAGCATTAACACTCAATAACTTTTACACAGAAAAAATCCAAACAACAGAGCAGACAGCAGAAGAGGACAAACAAGGAAACACATCCAAATCTTCCAAAAAAAATGAAAATTGGTCACAAGCTCTTGAAGAGTTCAAATCTGAGATCATGAGAAAGATGGAAGAGATTAGGCAAGAAAAGTGGGAAATAGCTCAAAAGGAAATTAACAGGTTAAAATACAGAAACTCCCAATTGGAGAAAGATGCCCAAAAAACAACAACAAAAAAAAATGATGAGCAAATTAAACAGCAGGAAACCATGAAAAACAGGATAGATCAAATCAAAAAGGAAAACGAAACGATTATAGCAGAAAACCAGTCTCTAAAGACCAGAATTGGGCAAGTAGAAGTCAATGATTTTGCAAGACAGCAAGAACTAATAAAGCAAAGTCAAAAGAATGACAGATTAGAAAGAAACATGAAATATCTCACTGAGAAAATGACAGATCAAGAAAACAGGTCTAGAAGAGACAATTTGAGAATCATTGGTCTTCCTGAAAATTCAGAAATTAATAGAAATTTGGACACCATACTACAAGAAATTATCCAAGAAAACTGCACTGCTGTTCTTCAACAAGAGGGCAAAATAGACATTGAAAAGATCCATAGATCACCCTCTACACTAAACCCTCAAAAGTCAACCCCCAGGAATATAATTGCCAAAATCAAGAGTTTTCAAGTTAAGGAAAAAATATTACAGGAAGCCAGAAAGAGACAATTCAGATATCAATGAACACCAATCAGGATTACACAAGATCTGGCAGCCTCCATGTTAAAAGACCACAAGGCATGGAATATAATATTCAGAAAGACTAAAAATTTGGTTGAAAAAAGAAAAACCAAAGGATAATGGTTTGAAGGGATAAAAGGATGTAGTGAAGTTTTAAGGCAAGGGGGGACTAATACAAGTTTTAAGGAAACAGAGTAAGAACCAGTAGATAAGAAAAGGACAGTGAGGGGAAATTATTACAGTTGCAATTTGCTGGGAAAAAATGGGAGGAAATGAGATCAAGGACGCAAGGTTGACCTTGTCAAGAAGAAAGAGCTTCGACAGTATCAGACTGAGGGAAAAGAAGAGAATAGAGAATAATGTCAAGAAGCTGTGACGTCACATCCAAAGGCCTCAATGAACTAAGAGACAAGATCCTCACCTGAGAGTGTTGGGGAAAGGGATGTATGGAAGAGAAGTTCAGAATAGGTTCTATAGAGTTGTGGTTAAGGAACTAATTAATGAAGAATAAAAGATATAAAATGAGAATAAAAAATTTAAAAATAATTGTCTTACTTTAATGAGGGCCCGATTGAAGTTGCATAGCACAAACTTATGTGGTTATGTTACATATTGTAGTGGCATTGAGCAGTCAATGAATAGAAATGGAAGGCTCAACAGGTGGGATAACTAGGATAATCAAATGTGGGATAACAAAAAGCTAGGTTTACAAGGGATAAGCAAACACAAAGAGAGAGGAGTTTGGGGTAAAATATAGTATAGAGCTGAATTAAATATCTGGATCAAATTATAAAGGGAGGAAATAAACATCAAAGGAGGAATGATGGGCTAAGAAAGTAAAGAAGAATAGAAGAAATGGATGTTGCATAAGATAAAGACTAAATTTAGGTGGTGAAGAAATATAAGAAAAGACCAACAAAAGGTGGATCTGGAAAGAGGGAAGTATCACGTAAATAATAAATATATCTAAAATGCATGTGACTGAAGTAAAGAAAATCATAAAATTTATGGAGATTAAGGAATTGGGAGGTATAAGAGTTTAAGATGATAAAGTTCTTGAAAAAGAAAAGAGAAAGCTTTCTGAAGTAGGAGTAGGGAGCAAGGAACAGTAATAAGATTCCTTCTAAAAAACCAGTGCCAAGAGTAGGTAAGTAAAGGTAAAGCCCAAAATGAAAATAATAGCAGGGCTGATCGAATCAGAGCTGAATTAATCACTACAATCCATTCCTAAATATTGTCAAGAAATAAGGAAGAGGAGCATTAAGACTTCAAAGCCCATTTTTTAAAATTACTTTATTTGTTGATTACACTAAAATTCTCAGGTATTTCCCTCCCCTCCCCCTAGAGAAGGCATCATTTGATAAAAAGATGTATATATAAAACCAATTTGCTATTTCTATTGATCAGTTCTTTCTCTGGAGGTGGATATATAAAAGTCATTCTCCAAACAATATCTCTGCTGTTCTATATAATATTCTCTTGGTCCTGCTCATATTCACTCTTCATAATTTCATATGGATCTTTTCATTTTTTTAATTAACTTGCTCAGCATTTCTTATAACACAGTAAATAGTGCACTATCACAATCATATGCCACAGCTTGTTTAACTATTCCCCAACTGACGGGCATCCCCTCAATTTCCAGTTCTTTGCCACCATAAAAAGAGCTGCTATGAATATTTTAGAACATATACATTGTTTTCCTTTTTCTCTGATAACTGTAAGAAATAAACTTAATACTGGCATTGCTGGATCAAAAAGTATACACAGTTTTATAATTCTTTGGCTATAATTCCAAATTGTTCTCCAAAAGGATTTGGATCAGTTCACAGTTCCAACAACAGTATATTAGTGTTCTTATTTTTTTTCACATTCCCTCACACTTTTGTCATTTGGTTCTTTTATCATTTTAGCAAAACTGATGGTTGTGAGTTGACCTCAGAGTTGTTTGGATTTATGTTTCTCTAATAATGATTTAAAGCATTTTTCACATATTTTCATATAACTTTGATTTCTTCATCAGAAATCTGTTCACAGAAAAACAACTGCTTGATCACATGGGTTGATGGACATAGGTCTTGATCAATGACACATGTAAAACCCAGTGGAACTGTGGGTTGGCTATGGGAGAGGGAATGGAAGGTGGGGAGAGAAAGAACATGAATCATGTAACCTTAGAAAAATATTCAAAACTAATTAAATAAAAAATTTTATGGGCTAAAAAAAATTTTTAATTAAAAAAAAACCCATGGGGAAAAAAGAAATTTGTTCACATCTTCTAAACATTTATCTACTGGGGAATGGCTCATATTCTTATAAATTTGAGAAAATTCTCTATATATTTTATACTAAACAGCTATCTGAGAAAATGTCTATAAAATTTTCCCCCCATTTTTCTGCTTTCCTTCTAATCTTGGTTATGTTAGCTATACTTGTACAAAAACTTTTTAATGTTTTCAAAATTACCCATTTTACATCTCCTAATGCTATCTCTTGATTATTCCTAAATTCTTCTCTTTTCTATAAATCTGATAGATAATATCTTTTGTTCTTTTGTTTACAAATATTTGTTCTATATCTGTTCTGTTCCACTCATCTACTTTTCAATTTCTTACCCAAGACGAGATAGTTTATTGCCTTATGATACAGTTTAAAATCTAGTACTGCTGGGCTCCTTTCCTTTACTTTTTTTTTTTATTAATTCCTTTGATATTCTTGACTTTTTGTTCTCTTATGAAGTTAGCAGCTTCCCCTTGCCCAATTCTAATTTTTTTTTATTTTAAACCCTTAACTTCTGTGTATTGACTTATAGGTGGAAGAGTGGTAAGGGTAGGCAATGGGGGTCAAGTGACTTGCCCAGGGTCACACAGCTGGGAAGTGTCTGAGGCTGGATTTGAACCCAGGACCTCCCATCTCTAGGCCTGGCTCTCAATCCACTGAGCTACCCAGCTGCTCCCTCCCCCCCAATTCTAATTTTTAATGAAGTATTTCTTCAGTACGGTTTTGGGTCTCTTTTTCCAATTGGTTGATCTTTCTTTCATAATTTTCTATATTTTCTTGCAATGCTTTTATTTTTTCTTTAATTTTTCCTCAACCTTTAGTTTGGTTTTTTAGACTCTTTTTTTAAGGTCTTCCAAGTACTCCTTTTGGGCTTGTATCCATTTTATGTTTTTAGCTGAACTGGAAGTAGGTGTTTTAATTTTACTGTTGTAAAGAGCAAGCCTGCTGCTGTGTGGGATAGGTGAGGAGGAGAGGCAGCTGGAACCCTTCACAGATCACCACAGTAGCCTGCTAATTATTTTGAGGGATATTAGCCAATGGCTTCCCTATAAGGATTGTGTAAACTCACTCCTATCACCCTAGATTAGATGAAGGATGTGTTTCTCAGTGGAAGGGGACACCTCTTGTCTGTCTATGATGTCTCAAGACAGATATAGTCCCATAAATCTCTCACTGAGCCTTTGCCTGTTTCAACAGGCAACAACAAGTTGAAAATGGAAGAATCTTCTCAGGTAATGAATCAGCTGTTGTTCTCCCTTCGAATATTTGTTACATGAATCCAAATGCTATCTGACTTGATATAAAATATCTTTAATAACAACGTAGATCAAAAGGAAAGGATGAAGGAGTGAAGGGAAGAAGGAATAGGAAATATCTATTGACCATCTATTGAAGCCCATGAAATTCTTTTTTTTAACATTTAATAATATTTATTTTTTAGAAAAGTTAACATGGTTCATGCTCTTACTTTAACCTTCACCCCCTGAACTACCCCTCCCATAGCCAATACACATTTCCATTGGTTTTAACATGTGTCATCAATCAAGACCTATTTCCAAATTGTTGATAGTTACATTCGTGTGGTAGTTTCAAGTGTACATCCCCAATCATGTTCGCCTCAACCCATGTGTTCAAACAGTTGCTTTTCTTCTGTGTTTCCACTCCTACAGTTCTTCCTCTGAATGGCGGTAGCTTTCTTTTTCATAAATCCCTCAGAATTGTCCTCAGTTATTTCATTACTGCTAGTACAGAAGTCCATTACAGTCGATTTTGCCACAGTGTATTGGTCTCTGTGTATAATGTTCTTCTCACTCTGTTCCTTTCGCTCTCTGCATCAATTCCTGGAGGTCTTTCTAGTTCACATGGAATTCCTCCACTTTTATTATTCCTAGGAGCTCAATAATATTCCATCATGAGCATATAGCACAGTTTGTTCAGCCATTCCCCAATTAAAGGGAATACCCTCATTTTCCAATTTTTTCCCACCACAAAAAGCACAGCTATAAATATTTTGATACAAGTGTTTACCTATGATCTCTCTGGGGTACAAACCCAACAATGGTATGGCTGGATCAAAGGGCAGGCATTCTTTTATAGACCTTTGAGCATAGTTCCAAATTGCCAGCCAGAATGGTTGGATCAGTTCACAACTCCACCAGCAATGCATTAATGTCCCAATTTTGCCACATCCCCTCCAACATTCATCACTCTCCCCTTCTTTCATTTTAGCCAATCTGCTAGGTGTGAGGTGATACCTCAGAGTTCTTTTGATTTCCATTTCTCTAATTATTAGAGATTTAGAACACTTTCTCATGTGCTTATTGATACTTTTGACTTCTTTATCTCAAAATTGCCTATTCATGTCCCTTGCCCATTTATCAATGGGGGAATGGCTTCATTTTTTATACAACTGATTTAACTCCTTGTATATTTGAGTAATTAGACCAATATCAGAGATTTTTGTTATAAAGATTTTTTCCCAATTTATTATTTCCCTTCTAATTTTGGCTGCATTGTTTTTGTTTGTACAAAAGCTTTTTAGTTTGATATAATCAAAATCATTTATTTTACAATTTATAATTTTCTCTAACTCTTACTTGGTTTTAAAATCTTTCCTTTCCCAGAGCTCTGACAATTACACTATTCTGTATTCACTTAACTTATTTATTCTTTCCGTCTTTATATTCAAGTCATTCACCCATTCTGAATTTATCTTGGTGTAGGGTGTGAGATGTTGATCTAAATCTAATCTCTCCCATATTGTTTTCCAAATTTCTCAGCAGTTTTTGTCAAATACTAGATTTTTATCCCAAAAGTTGGGCTTTTCGGTTTATCATACACAGTCTTGCTGACATCCCTTACTCCAAGTCTATTCCACTGATCCTCCCTTCTGTCTCTTAGCCAGTACCATACCGTTTTGATGGCCTCTACTTTATAGTATAGTTTAATATTTGGTACTGCTAGGCCACACTCCTTTACATTTTTTTTTCATTATTTCTCTTGATATTCTTGATCTTTTGTTATTTAAAATGAACTTTGTTATAGTTTTTTCTAATTCAGTAAAAAAAGTTGTTTGGTAGTTTGATAGGTAAATTAATTTGGGTAGAATGGTCATTTTTATTATGTTAGCTTGTCCTACCCATGAGCAATCAATGGTTTTCCAATTATTTAGATCTAGTTTTAATTGTTTGGAAAGTGTTTTGTAGTTGTTTCCGTATAATTCCTGTGTTTGTTTTGGTAGATAGATTCCTAAGTATTTTATATTGTCCAGGGTGATTTTAAATGGTGTTTCGCTTTCTACCTCTTGCTGCTGTGATGTGCTGGAGATATATAGAAATGCTGATGATTTATGTGCATTTATTTTGTATCCTACAACTTTGCTAAAGTTGTTGATTATTTCTAGTAGCTTTTTAGTTGATTCTCTAGGATTTTTTAAGTAGACCATCATATCACCTGCAAAGAGTGATAGCTTTGTCTCCTCATTGCCTATTTTAATACCTTCAGTTTCTTTTTCTTCTCTAATTGCTACTGCTAATGTTACTAGTACAATGTTAAATAATAGAGGGGATAATGGGCATCCTTGTTTCACTTCTGATCTTATTGGGAAGGCTTCTAATTTATCCCCATTGCATATGATGCTTGTTGATGGTTTTAGGTATATACTATTTATTGTTTTTTAGGAAAGGTCCTTCTATTCCTATACTTTCTAGTGTTTTCAATAGGAATGGGTGCTGTATTTTGTCAAAGGCTTTTTCAGCATCTATTGAGATAATCATCTGATTTTTGTTTGTTAGATTGTTGATATGGTCAATTATGTGGATGGTTTTCCTAATGTTGAACCATCCTTGCATTCCTGGTATAAATCCCACCAGATCATGGTGGATGATCCTCTTGATCATTTGCTGGAATCTCTTTGCTAGTATTCTATTTAAGATTTTTGCATCTATGTTCATTAGGGAGATTGGTCTGTAGTTTTCTTTCTCTGTTTTTGATCTACCCGGCTTTGGAATCAGTACCATATTTGTGTCATAAAAGGAATTTGGTAGGACTCCTTCTTTGCTTATTATATAAAATAATTTGTATAGTATTGGGATTAGTTGCTCTTTAAATGTCTGATAGAATTCACATGTGAATCCATCAGGCCCTGGTGATCTTTTCTTAGGGAGTTATTTGATGGCTTGTTCAATTTCCTTTTTCTGATATGGGATTATTTAGGTATTCTATTTCTTCTGCTGTTAATCTAGGCAAATTATATTTTTGTAAATATTCATCCATATCACCTAGATTGCTATATTTATTACCATATAATTGGGCAAAATAGTTTTTAATGATTGCCTTAATTTCCCCTTCATTAGAGGTGAGGTCTCCCTTTTCATCTTTGATAATGTCAGTTTGGTTTTCTTCTTTCCTTTTTTTAAATAGATTGACCAGTACTTTGTCTATTTTATCTGTTTTTTCAAAATACCAGCTTCTAGTCTTATTTATTAATTCAATAGTTCTTTTACTTTCAATTTTATTAATTTCTCCCTTAATTTTTAGTATTTCTAATTTAGTTTTCATCTGGGGGTTTTTAATTTGCTCGCTTTCTAGTTTTTTTAAGTTGCATACCAATTCATTAATCTCTGCCCTCCCTAATTTGTTAATATATGCACTCAAGGATATAAATTTCCCCCTGAGTACTGCCTTGGCTGCATCCCACAGAGTTTGGTAGGATGTCTCATCATTGTCATTCTCTTCAATGAAATTGTTGATTGTTTCTATGATTTCTTCTTTGACTAGCTGGTTTTGGAGAATCATATTATTTAATTTCCAATTAGTTTTTGATTTGCCTATCCACGTGCCCTTGCTAATTATTATTTTTATTGCATTATGATCTGAGAAGGTTACATTTATTATTTCTGCTCTTTTGCATTTGTTTGCAATGTTTCTATGCCATATTACACAGTCAATCTTTGTGAATGTACCATGTGTGGCTGAAAGGAAGGTGTGTATTCCTTTTTGTCCCTATTTATTTTTCTCCACATAACTATTAAATCTAAATTTTCTGGTATTTCATTCACCTCTCTAATCACTTTCTTATTTATATTTTGGTTTGATTTATCTAGATCTGAAAGAGGAATATTTAGATCTCCCACTAGTATGGTTTTACTATCTATTTCCTTCTTGAGCTCTGCCTATTTCTCCTTTACGAATTTGGATGCTATGCCATTTGGTGCATACATATTGAGCAGTGTTATTTCCTCATTGTCTATATTGCCTTTAATCAGGATGTAATGACCTTCCCTGTCTTTTTTAATCATATCTATTTTTACTTTGGCTTTGTCAGAGATCATAATAGCCACTCCTACCTTCTTTTTCTCATTTGAAGCCCAAAAGATTTTGCTCAAGCCCTTTACCTTAAAACTGTGCATGTCCACCTGCCTCATATGTGTTTGTTGTAGACAACATATGGTAGGATTTTGGTTTCTAATCCACTCTGCTATTTGCTTCCTTTTTATGGGCGAGTTCATCCCATTCACATTCAGAGTTATAATTATCAGTCGTGTATTCCCCAACATTTTGGTATCCTCTCCTACAATATTTTGGTATCTTTTTACACTATTTCCTTTTAAACCCGTGGTTTGTTTTAAACCAGTAACCCTTATCCCCTCCCTTGATTTACTTCCCTTTCTACCCCCTCCCTTATTATTCTCCTCTTTTTTATTTTTAAGGCCTAATGAATTCCCTCCCCCTTTTTCTCCCCTCCCTTTTTTGACCTCTCCACTCCCCTGCTTCCCCTGGTTTATCCCTTCTGACTTTCTCAGAAAACTTAGATAGAGTTTTATATCCCAATGGATAAAGCTACTCTTCCCTCTCAGGGTTAATCACACTGAGAGTAAGGTTTAAATATTACCTCTAAATGTTCTCTTCCTCCCCTTCTTTTAGTAGTATTCATCCCTTCCCCTTCCCATGCCCTCTTTTTGTGTAATAGAATATCCTATTTTTCTTATTCATTCAAGTTTCTCTTGGTGTCCTCTACTATTCACCCCACTCTTTCTCACCCCACATATCATCTTAGACCATTTAGTATTCCAACCTCTCCCTATGAATAATTCTTCTAATTTCTATAATAGTGAATACCATAATAGTGAATAGAGTTCACTACAGAGAATTATACATAACATTTCTCCACATAGGAATACAAATAATTAGATCTTATTGAAGCCCTTAAAGAGGCGAATTTAAAAAATAAGAGTTTTCTTCTTTTCCCTTCTGTTTCTTATTTACCTTTTCATGTTTCACTTGATTTTTGTGGTTAGATATCGAACTTTCCACTTAGTCCTGGTCTTTTCTGTGCAAATACTTGGAAATCTTCTATCTTGTTGAATGCCCAAACTTTCTCCTGGAAGTATATAGTCAGTTTTGATGGGTAGGTGATGCTTGATTGTAGACCCAGTTCTCTTGCCTTTCTGAATATCATATTCCAAGCCTTGCAGTCTTTTAGTGTGGAGGCTGTCAGATCCTGTGTGATCCTGATTGGTGCTCCTTGATATCTGAATTATCTTTCTGGTTTCTTGTGAAATTTTTTCTTTTACTTGGGAGCTCTTGAATTTGGCTATTATATTTCTGGGGGTTATCTTTTCAGCATCTAGTGTAGAGGGTGATCTATGGATCCTTTCAATGTCTATATTGCCCTCTTGTTGTAGAACTTCAGGGAAGTTTTGCTGAATAATTTCTTTTAGTATGGAATCCAAATTTCTATTAATTTCTGCTTTTTCAGGAAGACCAATGATTCTCAAAATGTCTCTTCTAGATCTGTTTCTTTGAACTGTCAATTTCTCATTGAGATATTTCATGTTTCCTTCTATTTTATCAGTCTTTTGACTTTGTTTTATTTGTTCTTGCTGTCTTCAGAGGTCATTGGCTTCTACTTGCCCAATTATTGTCTTTAGAGACTGGTTTTCTGCTATAATCTTTTGATTTTCCTTTTTGATTTGGTCTATCCTGTTTTCCAGCTATTTGATTTTGGTCTCCAATTTGCTCATCAATTCTTTTGATTTGGGGGCATCTTTTTCGAATTGCCCAATTCTAGCCTTTAGTGGTTTCCTTTTCAATCTGGTCATTTCTGGTCCTCAATTTACTTGCCTCAATTTCTAATTGCGAAATTCTGCCTTTTCAACTGTTATTTTCTTGCCAGATCTCTTCCATCTTTCTCATAATCTCAGATTTGAACTCTTCAAGACTTTGTGACTAGTTTTCATTTTTTTGGGAAGGTTTGGATATGGTTACTTGTTTGTTCTCCTCTGCTGTTTGCTCTGTTCTCTGGATTTTCTCTGTGTAAAAGTTGTCAAGTGTTACAGATTTCTTCCTGATTATCTTTCTCTTTTGGGGTTCTTGTGGATGGCTTGACATTTTGAGCCACATGCCCTCTCAGGTTTATCCTCACACTGAGGGTCTGTCTGCACTCTTTAGGCTCCTGAGGTCTCAGGTCTAGTTGTTCTCAGGGTCAAGCCTCCTGGTGGTCCCCTTGCTTATTCTTCTGCCTGAAGCTCCTTTAACAGTCTCAGAGCACTGCTTCCACAGTCATGCACCCCTCTGTACTGGGTCCCCACTCAAGGTCCGCACCTGCGCTCAGGATCCACATCCGAGCCTGTGCTCAGGGTCTGTGTTCAAAGTCCACACATTCTTTAGCCTCTTGTGGTCTTAAGTCTTGCTGCTTTCAGGAGCAGGCCCTGGTGATGCCAGGTAGCTGCCAATGACTTAACTGGTGCCCCAAACTTGCTCTAACTCTTTTGAGCTGGCTTTGGCACTGTAGATGGGGGGGGGGGGGCGGATGGTTTGCTCAGCTCCCATTTTAGTGAGAGCTGTTTCACCCCTTTATAGCATGGAAATGCCCGATTCCATGTACCTTCAATGCTGAGCCCTTTTGTGGGGTCCCTTCATTTGTCTGGATTTGTTTGTATGTCTTCTGGAGGAGTCCTATATGTGTGGGTTAGGAGAGGTCAAGCAGCTGCTTTTTACTCTGCCACCATCTTAACCTGGACCTATATAGTCAGTTTTTCAGCCTATGAAATTCTTGATCCTGCCAGGGCAAAAGCCCCAAATTGAATTCTCTTCTCCCTTTATCCACTAAGTCTTCTACTCTATTTCAAGGTAAACTAAAGATCCCTATCTGTGATAGAGTTATAGGCTCACAAATTGAGTCTCTGAAATCTCTTAGTAGCTATTGCTAACAGGGTCAGTCTATGCAGGTATCCAAAGATGGCCACAGGAAAAGCTGCCAAGAGATGGCAAGTGTTTGAGTATGCGTGGTTCACAAGATTGCAAGCTCACGCCTCCTTCTCTTTCCAGCTCCCCAACCAAAATCAACTCCTGTTGCTTGGGGGTTCACTCTTTTATAGTCCTAGTTCCAATGGTCTTCAACTGACCCTGCTTTCTTGGGGTTCCGCTGTACCCCAGTGAAATCCCACCTTTACACTGTCTTCATAATTTGACCCCTGACCCTATTTCCAAAGTTGATATTTATATTTGGGTTCTTTCTTTTTTACTTATCCCTTTTTTTAAGCAGCCTATTTTTAATTAACAACTTTATGCCAGTGTCAGGCTCTTTTCTCTGTCGGGAACAGGGGTGGGAATAATGTCTCAGGCTTTCTTGTTTTATTATTATTCCCTGAGTTCTCTGAGGATCTTTGATCTCCAAGGTCTTCTAATTTCTATATTATAGGACCCCTAGAAACACTGTCACCTTCAATATTCTTACTCCTTGTAATCTTTCTAGAGGTTGCAAATATTATTTCACCCTTCTGTCTTTGAAACTCAACTAGGAATTCTGCTCTCCCAGAGTTCTTGCCTCCCTCAACTGCACTCATTCATGTATGTTTTCTTCTCCTCTTCTATAGCCACAGATTGAAACAGAGTCTAGTCAACGCACAAAATCTTCTCCTAGGCAGCTGCCCAACCTCATCCCACACAGTCAGCTGGGTAAATATTCTGATGCTGATACTGTGATCTACAGAGCTGCCTACAGGCCCTGCCATGATAAATTGGTTGTCAATCTGTCACCTAGTGCATTCCAGCTTCCTCCCAAGATGTCCTTCTTTGGATGACTGTCTTTCCCTGGTTTTGCTGCTTAAAGTTCACTTAGGAGCACCATTAATAATTATTTTGAAGAGTAAGGTAATCTTCTGTCTTATTCCACCATCTTCCCACAGTGCAAAAGCTCATTCGTGAAATTTAAAATGATTAAACTACCAGCAAGTCTATAAGTCATACTCTTCTCGTCTCTTTTGTTACTTTATTATTTGAAATAAAAGGAACACAGAGGGGAAATAAGGATCAGAAAATAGTTTTAAAATAAAAACTATTTGATCAAAATAAAGCTATAGAAAATTGTTACTTTTACAAGAAATGCTTCTAGCTCTTTTTGGATGAATCATTTAGACGATTACAAAGAACACTTATTTTTATCCAACTCACATTCAATAGAACCACATGTTAGGGCAGCTTGGTGGCTCAGGGGATTGAGAGCCCCTTAGAGACTGGAGATCCTGGACTAAAATCTGGCCTCAGACTTCCTACCTGTGTGACGCTGGGCAAGTCACTTAACCACCATTGCCTAGCCCTTACCACTCTTCTGCCTTAGAACCAATACATAGTATTGATTCTAAGATGGAAGTTAAGGGTTTAAAAAAAATAATAAAACAATAGGACTACATGAGATTAAATCCCTACTTTCATTAACTGATGCAAAGTTAAATTTTGGCCTCATTATTACTATTATAAATGAAACATAATCCCCAAAATTTATGCTCAAGTTATTTTTACAGTGGGGAAGAATAGTTAAGTCCTCAAATAGTACACATTTCAGGATAAAATTTCTTTAGAGTCACTTAAAATATATAATTTTACTTAAAAACAAAATATCCTACCATTGTATAGAAATTGCATAAGAATTAGTCAAAACTGTCACATATTATATTATCATTTTAAATGCAAAAAAGATAATTAAGAGACTTTCAATAAATATTCAAAATGTTTGTTACTGTTATTACAATTTATAATAAAAATACCAGACAGAAGCACAAAACTTTATTTTCCTCAACAAAAGGCATGATATGCTGAGTTTAATCACTGTATGGTAACAAAAAATAAATAGAAACATGCCAGTGGAAAAAAAACAAAATATTTTCTCTATTTTAAAATCTACATGATTAAATTTGAAGCTTAGGACAAACAAGCAGTGAAATCTAAAAATGAACCAAGAAACATGAAAATATCCTAAAATCTTTTCCTAATATTTCCCATGATTATCCATATGTTACCCTTACCTTCATATGTATCATAATCACATTAACAGAAGATATGATAATCAGCTTGGGATAATGCCTATTAAAATATATTGGTTGGAAACCAATAATACTATATGACATATGGCATAACAATAAAACTAAACTGTTATTTTTAGGATTAGTCTACTCCAAACTGATATTCTAGTCCAAGTATTCTTAATTTTTGTTATCATGGACCTCTTTGACAATCTGATAAAGCTATGGCCCCCTTTCAAGAAAAATATTTTAAATGCAAAAAATAAAATATATAGGATTTAGAAGAGAGTATACTGAAATATGTGTTCTCCAAAACATTCTTTAAAATTATGGCATAGTTTGTGAACCCTTTGAAATTTATCCTTAAAATACATGGGAGTGTCATTGGACTTTAAGTAAGGAACTTACTAAATTAAAAATTTTAGAACTCAAGGGGAATGAGTACTTTCAACTGTGTAAATAGAATTAGCTCTAGTCCCTCTTACACAACTACTAAACAAATGGGAAACTATCACTGAATTCTGTATATAATGAATGTTCCTATTAATTGTATAATTTTTTTCATTACATAAGTATGTCAGCCTACTACTTTACAGTTGTTAATCTAGTCTTAAAATAGACTCATTTTAGTCTGATTGAGTAAAATCCCTGTGTTAGGTCATCTCAATGTAACAATCAGGAAGTCGTTAATTTCTCTGGGGCTCCATAATTCATCTATCAAATAGTGTATAGTAATTCCTTATGGTCTTTTTTATTTTAAAGGTAACTGGATTTTTTCCAAAATTTCTAATAAGAAAACAGAACTAAAATTGAGAAATGGCAAGGGTACCCAATACTAGAAGAGAATTAATAAGGATACCAGTAAGTACTACTTAACTATGCTGGATTCAATTGCTAAACCTAATCTTAGGAATTGCATTTCAATGTAATTTACTTTCTTCTGATTTTTCTTATTACTACCCAACTTTGGGGAAATCAGCTAAGGCACAACCTCTCTGTTGCTCAGTTTCCTCAACTATAAAATGAGAAGGAAGGAAAGTGTATGGACTATATAATTCTTAAGATTCCTTCTAATGTAATTATAAATTTACAAATCAAAAGAAATATATGTTTTAATTTAAAATTAGGCTGGATTTTTAAAAATCTAATAACCATGTTCAAATCATGAAATTTCAATTATTTTATCTACAAAATGGGGATAAAAATTTTTGATCTACAACAACAAACATCACATACAGAAAGAGCACAGGAGTACATGTCTCTGTGATGTAGTTTTACCTAACCTCAGTTTACACACCCTCCTCTACTGCACTTACTAAAAAACTCAATGATTTTCAGTTCTTCCTCCTTCCACTAGCTAAACATGTTAAAGAACCCCAAGAGATAATTTTACAAAGATTAAAGTTATACGCTAGAGTAGTGGTTCCCAAACTTTTTTGGCCTACTGCCCCCTTTCCAGAAAAATATTACTTAGCCCCCTGGAAATTATTTTTTTTATTTTAACAGCAATTAATAGGAAAGATAAATGTACCTGTGGCCATCACCACCCCCCTGGATTGTTGCAGCACTCACCAGGGGGTAGTAGCACCCACTTTGGGAATCATGCACTAGAGAAAAGTATAAGATGAACTATGTATTAGACTAGAAGGCTATTTATTGGCTACAATGGAGATATTGTAACTTCTACTGTTAGAATTCTCTTCAAGTTCCAAATTAAAGATTACTATAGTTTTCAATCTTGCAAAATACTTTCAAAAAATCATGATGGTTAGGAAAATACTTTCAAAAAATCATCAGATGGTTAGAATTTGAAATAGATTAATAAAATAACCAAATACATTCATCACAATGCAAAATATTTACTTACAATCTATCAAGAACAAACAACAAAACTTACCAGACACTTAGCAAATTCTTTGTTCTCTGAAAGAAAACCATATCCTGGATGTACCTTAAAAATAAAAATGGGGAAAAATATTTTTATTTAATTTATTTAACAGATCTTTCACTATATTTGACATCTTTTTGCTTTCTAATCCCATATTTTTTCACTATTCCATTTCATCACATATAATGCATCTTTTTGCTCAATGCTGCACATTCTAGTAAGAAAATTGTGTGGTAAAAGACTAAAATATATGACTCGGGATTATGAGTTATATGATACAGATTCTAAAGACTATATCACAAATAAAATGTAAAGCACTGCAGTTTTAAATTGAGTACATTTATTAATGTTATTAGTACCTTTCAAAATAACTTATTTTATATATGATGCTTCTATTTACTAAGTATATTAAAAAACCCTAAAAAACAGTACAAAAATTATATTACTTTTTTTACAGACAAAGTTTAGCCAAGTCAAGTGATTTGTTCTGGTTTTTATAGGTGACTGCTATCGAAACAGAAAATTAAACCTAAGCCTTCCAACTACAAGTCCAATATTATTTCTACTAATACATGCTTCCTCTCTGCATGCCAGTATTTAATAAAATAGAATATATCACAATACAACATTAGCAGAAAATTCCATAACACTAATTTAATTTCATGTAAACAAATCAAGTAAAGATGTAATATGATGGGCCCTAGTTAAAACATTAAAATATTTCATACTCATTAGCAGTGCTAATAAAGTATAAACATATGTAATATGTGTTCGTGAATTCAGATTTCTTTATTTAAACAATCATCACCCTAAAACATTATTTCAACAGAAATGTGAATACTAATTCAGGCACTCCAGGCTAATTGCTAGTTTTCACTGCCTCCATTCAGTTTTAAAGATGATTCTGAATATTTTGAAACATTACACAGTTAAAATATGATAGTAAAATTATATATATTAATATACATATATTTAAACACTACTATTCCTATTGTCATACTCTATTTTATTGCTTTTTTTCATATATTTATTTTTAAGCAATATGAATTCCTGAAAAGAATGAAGAAAAGAGATATACTGCCTGCATTTATCTACCTAAACTAATGTGCATTCTGTTGATGTCATAAAACAAAATTATTGAATGAATTATATTTCTAGTAGTGTAATTGTGTGTGCATAATTTTTAAAGAATTTAAGCTGAATTCAAACAAAAGTCTTTTGGGGAAGCTGTTTATATTTTAGGTTTTTTTTCATTGTTAAACTGAAGGAGTTAATATTCAAAATTAATTGGTATTTTTTTTTTGACAAATCTGGAAATGAACTGAAGCTGGTCCCTGGTGTGAAAGCTGAATCCAGCAGCCACCTGCAGGATCAGCAACCAGCACTGCCAGATGCTACAAAACCTTTGATTTCCAGTAGCAATTTCAGCCATATTTAACTCTTGTGACATGAATGAACCAAGTGCAAAAATATAGTCAATCATTCTCTCTCCTTTAAAAAATTTTTTTAAATACACAGTCTTAGCTTTTCTGTTCACTATATATGAAACAGCTGCAACAGATAGATACATTCAGACTCACAGCTTGGGCTCTGGTTTTCTTAATGGCTTCCATGATGGCATCCATGTTGAGGTAGCTTTTGCTGGTGGGAGCTGGGCCAACACAGACAGCCTCATCCGCCATTTTCACATGAACCTTAAAGAAACAAAACTGCATTGACAGATACTCACAGCAAAAAGTAATTGTCATCACCCTAAAGATATACATATAAAATTGCAAAACCATGGGCTTCAAAGATGATTAACATACCACTTTAATAATCTGTAATGGATAAGAAAAATGAAGTGCAAAAGTTTAACTATTTTAACCATCTTATTTATTTCAAGTTTAAATCATTATCAAAAAGGCCTAACCCTATTTCAGTACCATACACAATACATTTGATTAAATATAATCATAGCAAACAATTTGAACTTTCTATACTAATCATCTATATGTAAATTTCATGCCTAAAATTACTTTGGCACATGTAACCAAGGTATCCAAGTATCTTACTACTTAATAACAAACATTCATGACCCGTTGTAAGCAGGCTCCCCAGGAAGTTGGGGATAATTAGAGTGAATTGAATGAAGGGATGCAATGAGTATCCCTGCACAGCATCAGGTCAACATTATGTATAAATTAAAGTCTCTGACTACAGAGTTCAATATCACTATCCAAGAACCAGAAAATCTTGAAAATTATTTAAACAACTTCACATTGGATACTTATCTATTATTTATTTTTATCTAAATGAATGTTCCATATGAGGATTAAGTTGTGACTCCTTAAGTAATCATCTTATTAAGGAAATTTAATATAAGACTAATTATCTAAAATAAAATAACCCCTTTACATTAAACCAAAGTTTTATGTTATATAAAAATTATTTGTCTGCTTCTCAAAAGACTAATATGACACTGGAAAGATGATAGAAAAGCAAGTGTAAGTATGTTTAAGTGGCCTTTCCTGGTCTCTTAGCTTGTGTTTCCTATTCTTTTGTTTGTTTTTCTTAAAAAAAAAACTTGCCTTCTGTCTTAAAACTGATACTAAATATTGGTACTGTTATAGAGAAAATATAGATTAGAGACTTAGTTAGCAGACAGCAGACTAAGCTGGCAAGCTGGCAAGAGCTTGGAATTCCAAACTTGGAATCCTGCCACATAGGGGACTTGCACACAGTGACTCTGGAGTTGGCAGTTGTTGGCAGTTGTTGGCTTTGTAAGCAGCTGTCTGGGTGAGCCTGCATGGTGTTTGGGATCTCAGTACTTTGGAGTTGTTCCCTGGACCTGAATACAAGATCTTCAATCAAGAACAGTGAAGTTGCAGGTTGAGACAGGATTTTTATCTGTGCTGGTGGATATGCAGTTAATCCCATCTCCTTGACTTCCCACTTGGGATTATATCTTGCTGCATAACCAGAGTTTCCTGGGACCAGAGACATCTAGAGATCAGCCAAGGACAGCTTCGTGAGATACCCTTACCCCTGACAAGCTAGCCCTTGCCATAGGCGGTCTGCTGGTAGATTGGCATTCAGAGTAGTCTTTACCATCCCACCATTCCCTGACAGTTACCTTTAGACTTATGTGGCAATTTTTCCCTACTTCCCTTCACTCCCTATCCTAGTTTGCTATTAAAACTGTTTTATACAGACCTTCTTTGTTCTTTCCCAGACAAACCTGGCAGCTTGACAACAAGAACCCAGAGATAACCCCAGCAGCTTCTCCTGGTGGTTTCCCTCTCTCCTCCATTCCCCATCCTTTTCTTACCAAAGCACCCTGGAGTTGTCACTGGTTTTGTTGTTCTGTTAGTTATTTATTCATTTACAATAACAGTACCAAAGCAGAAGAGTAGCAAGCACTAGGTAATTGGGGTTAAGTGATTTGCCCAGAGTCACATGGGCACTTTTTTTCTGAAAGTCATTGGTGTTAAGTGAAGCCACAGGGAAACAGACTGACTGACCCATCCTATCATGGCACAATGCCTAAGCAGTGATGATCATGATTCAAAGCTCTTGAATTGAGAGAAAGGGGGTGTTAGATGAGAAGGGCAATCCCTTAGCATTAACACAGCTATCCAGGAGGCTGTAGAGGAAGTAAAATAAGGTATGGCTGCGGAGCTTTACAGAACTGTACTGGAGGAGAGTGTCCAGTAAGAGCCCTCGATTCATCACATATGAGGATAGGTCAAAGGAACTGAGGATAATTAGATTGGAGAAGAGATTGAGGGCAGGGGGATGAAAGATATGAAAGCATTCCAAGTATCTGAATAATATGCCAGGTGGAAGAAATTACTTAGACTTATTTTGTAGAGAGGACATAGGATTAATATGTAAGATTTACAAAGAGAAAAATTAGACTTAATGTCGGTTATAATTTCATAATAATTAGGAGGTCCAAAAGTAGAATGGCTTCTAAGAAGAACTAGAAGATTCCCCTTTCTTGGCAGTCTTCAAGGACAGGCTCAGCAACAACCAATAATTAGAGAACTGCAAAATAAAAAAACTTGGAACTTCTACCTTATACCCAGTAGATTGGCAAAGATGACAAAATGAGAAAATAATAAGTGCAAAGTGAAATGAGCAAAACCAGAAGAACAACATATATTTTAACAATCTGTAAAATAAACATTTCTTAAGCACTTATTATGCACTAAGGATATAAATATAAGCAAAAAGAATTCAGTCCTTGATTACTATGCAGCTAAGTGGTATAATATATAGAAAAGCTGGGTATGAGTCAGGAAGATCAGAGTTCAAATCTGGCCTCAAACACTAAAAAACTGTGTGATCCTAGTCAAGTTATTTAACTCTTTTTGCCTCCATTCCTCATGTGTAAAATGAGCTGGAAATGGAAATGGCAAATCATTCCAGTATCTTTGCTAAGAAAACCCCAAATGGGGTCACACAGAGTCAGATACACAACTTAAATAACTCAATAACAAACAAAAATTTAGTCATTTAGAGTATTTTATGAAAAGCAGTTTTAATATTAACAGCCCATTCCTGGATTCAAGAAATATAGATCCTAGTAGCGATAATTCTGCTATAATCTAGCTATGTAACAACAGCCTAGTAACTTAACCATTCTGTCTGCCTCAGTTGCCTCAACTTTCAAATGATTTCTTTCCTCAGGTATTCATCTCTCTGCATTCTAATTATGCTATATAACTAATTAATAACAAATTAAACCTTACATAATAGCACCTACCTCATTGTATGCCTGGCACACAATGGGCACATAACAAATGCAAATTCCTTTTCCATTCCCATTTCCAGCAAAAAGCTTTCCTTCTAAAAGAGTAAGATACCACATAACAGGGATTTAAAGATTGGTGATGAAGAGAGGGAAAGTACCCTCCTGAGAGCAAAATATGGAGAATAAAACATTTTCAGTTTATGCTTTTCCTTAATAATGGAGGTTGCAGGAAGACACAAGTAGAAGCAGAGAGGAAGGAGGATACAATTGAAGTATGGTGACAAATTCTAGAAAGCACTGTATGGCTATTCTAGGTCATTCCTCAAAATTAAGATTGTACAAGGAATTCTCCAATAGCAAAGGAGACACACAGGAGAAGAAAGAGAAGTGTAGTATAGAGACAGGGGGTCATATAGTTTTTTCAAGCTTTGGCTGAGTTCTGAAATCAGTTAGGGGTTTGGAATCTTGAGGAAAAGTTCAGTTGGTTTAGGTCTCCTGTGGAGGGAGGTTGTCTGACCAGCTGAGCTGCCTCCTTACCTATCTGTAGAATTGAAATTTAGCCTAGCTTTGAAATATTTATTTAAGAAATTGTTATTTTGGATAAACCCTTTATATCTTCCTTCCCAATATTATTTCCTACCTTCCTTCCCTTACCTTATATGTCTGTGGAGTTAATAAGGAGAGTAATTAGAGAGGAGTTCAAATTCGTGAAGGGTTAATTATTATTGACAGTATTACATATAAAGAAACTAGTCAGTCATCATTTATTCCCTTTAGATATCAAGAGCAGCTTGTAAGCTTGAGTTAAGGCAGGTCCTTACTCAGACTTCATCTCTGCCTCCCTTCCCCCACCTGAGGTTCCTGATTCAACTGTTAGGGCTTCCTCAATCCACTTTCCTGACACATCAACCTTTAAAGATAATAAACCCTTTTGTGTTTTAACAGACCTATTAGTATAATTTGTCAGTTAGTTATTAAGAGAGGGAAGAAGAGGGAAAGAACCAACATACTCTGGGCTTGAAGGGAAGCCGGGGTATCCATCTTGGAGGAAGGTGTAACTTCAAAACAAGTCCCTTCCTGTGAAATTAACTAAAGCCTGATTGTTAATTTCAGTTTAGTCTATTTCCCTCAGCCTGTGTTTAAGTCTGAGTCCTGGTCTATAAGCCCTGCTGTATTTGCCTGTTAGATTAATTCTACCTCTCCCTGAAGATCTTATTCCTTCAGTATTAAACTCCTGACTTCAGCCCTATTGTATCCTGAATCTCCTTATTCCAGCCTACCTGTAACCTATATTTACTATCTTAATAAATCCCTGATAACCTCCTTTCAAAATTCCCTTGTACCACACACCTTTCCTCAAATTACCCCCATTACAGAAGGTAGCCTAAGAATGACAGAAAAGTCTAGAGAATGAAGTGAAAGAATTAAGAATTCTGAGCAACATCATAACCAACCATGATTCCAAAGTACCAATGATAAAGAATGTTACCAACCACCTGATAAAGATGATGGACTGAATTTATAGAATGAACACATTTTTGGGCATGGTCAATATGAGAATTTTTTTACTCAACTATGCATGTTTATTACAATGGTTTTGTTTTTCTTTCTTCCAGATTGAAGGTACGGGGTGGAGAAAGATGGAGAGAGACAAAAATAAATACTTATTAATTGAAAAAAATTTACTTTAAAAAATTTATACTTTTAGAGAGATACCCAGAGCATTGAGAGATTAAAAGTCTTGTGTAGAGTCACAAAACCAGAAACTATCAGAGGAAGGGGTTGAAGCACGTCTTTCAGTTTCCAAAGCCAGTTCTCTATTCTTTATGTCATGGCTGCCTGATTACCAATTAGATTTAGATAAACATATCTTCTCAGTATCCAGAATAGCATAATGCACATTGTAGTGTCGATATGAAAGCTAGAAGTTCAACACACTTGAATGAAATGTTCAATATATTTGCAATGATAAAATATAAGTTCTGTGATGGGAAGGATTATTTTCTTTTTATCTATGTATGCCTCGCTCCTACCACATAGTAAATGTCATTAATGCTTATTAGCTCATTAAAGAATTTAATAAAAAACATTTATTATATTTATAAATTAGTCTTAATTGTTGCACAGCCACATTCAGTCCTTAAAAGTAAAAATCTATTTATCATTCAAATCAATGTTTACCTACTCTTAATCCTATAGATCAGTGGTTTCCAAACTTTTTTGGCCTACCACCCCCTTTCCAGAAAAAATATTACTTAGCCCCCTGGAAATTAATTTTTTTATTTTAATAGCAATTAATAGGAAAGATAAATGCACTTGTGGCCATCACTGCTCCCCTGGATCACTGCAGCACCCACCAGGGGGTGGTGGTGCCCACTTTGAGAATCACCGCTATAGATGTTAGTAAAAAGGAAGTTATATGCTTGGGCTTTATAAACACAAAGTAAAAGAGGGAAAAGTAAATATATTTAGAAGCAGGGAAAGCAGTCTAGTTTATAAGATCTTTTCCTTTTATATATGTACAATTTGGCTCCTAAAAGGGGCAAAAAAAATAAAAAAAATTTGTTTAAGGAAAACTAATAAAATCAACTAGAAAAGAAACATTTCCTTTCGGATAAAATGTTGAGGAGAGGCACCCGCACAGCAATGGTAAACTTCCTTGGGGATGGTACCGCTGCCTGCATCACTGACCTCATCACTTTCCCCCTGGACACAACCAAAGCCCAGCTACAGATTCAGGGACAGGTAGAGGACCATCCATACTTGCTCTACCACTGCCCAGTATCAGAGTATCATGGGCAGCATACTGGTGAAGACTGAGTGAATACATGAGGAATTAAGGATAACATCTAAGTAGTGAGTCTGAGAAACTGGGAGGCTGGTGATGCCCTCTACAATCATAGGAAAGTTGGGTGGAATGGGCATGGTATAGGGGAAGTGATAATGAATTCCACTTAGAACATATTGAATTTAAGATGTCTACTGGACCTTCTATAAAAAATGTCTGAAAGATAGTTGAAGATGTGAGATTGAATGAAGGCCAACAGAGAGTTTGAGGGAGAACACATATATTTAAGAATCATCAACATAGGAATGGTAATTAAATCTAGGGGAGTTGATGAGATCCTCATGTGAAGTAGTATAGAGGGAGAAAAGGGACCAGGACAGAACCCTATGGGACACCAACAGTTAAAGAGGGTGATTTTGATGAGAATTCAGCAAAGGAGACTGATAAAAGGATAAGCAGCACCCAAAACCTAGAGAAAAAAATATTAAGAAGGAGAAAGTGATGAAAAGTGTCAAAACCTTCAGAGAGGTCAAAGAGAATGAGGACCAAGGAAAGAACAAAAATAACCAATCAATAAACATTTATTAAGGCCCTACTATGCAAAGTGCTAGGGAAACAAAAAGAAAGTACAATTTCCACCCTCAAGGAGCTAACAAATCGAAAGGGGAAAACGATATGCAGATCTAGGAAGAATGGACCCCAATTGGAAGGAAATGCAGGCTCCAGCCTGTGTACTTAAAAAGAAGGAAGTTCAGAAGTAAGCAGCAATGTGGCTCCAGCTCCAGCTAAGAACAGAGCAGTCTCAATTTCAATTTCTAGCCCCATGAGAAGCTTTCCCCTGTAATAACTAGGGCAGGAACCCCAGCTAAAGGGAAGCTTGTAGATCTGTCATTTTGAATCAGCAGAGCTTTCCAGAAAGCAGAAAATAGCAGTCTTATAGCACTCTATTATTGCTTATAAACCAAACCCAAGTTAGGAACTTGTCAAGTTCAAACAAGTGGGCAGTGATCAGATCCTGTCCTCAATCAGACCACTTGGGGGAGCATTGTTAGTTTGCAAATCCCCCTGAGCTATCTCTGAGAGCTTAGAATAAAACAAAACTCATTACCCCAAGAAAGCAGCAATAGGACCAGATTAGAACCTTTCCCATAGAAGTATACGAAATTGGACTCAAACTTCAAATCTAAAGCAAAGAAGTAGTCTGGAAGAATGAACAAATTAAAAAAAAAAAAGATCTTAGCAAACACTTGTTAACATAATACAGACAGCCATAACATAAACAGAAAGAATGACTTCAAAACATCTAGAAGCAAGGTCTCAAAGATAAATACAAATTTGGCAAAAATTGAATTAGCCTTCTTAGAAGAACTGAAGCAAGTTTTTAAATGTTTTTTATAAATGAAATGAGAGCACTACAAGAAAAAAAAGAAAAAGTGAAGAATTATGGAAAAAAATTGGAAATAAATTTGGGACAAAACCTTGCCAAGAAATAAACTCCCTGCAAATTAGAATGGTCTAAAAAGAAATTAATAACTTCATGAGATGAAGAGAAATATTAAGGAAGAAAGGAGGCCTACCCATACCAGTTTGGAAACTATACTATAAAGCAGTAATCATCAAAACAATCTGGTACTGGCTAAGAAATAAAATAGTGAATCATTGAAATAGATTAATAAATAATAAACACATAATAATTAATGGCCATTTGTGACCATTAGTTAATTAATGACCCAGTATTCAATAAACCAAAATATCTAAGCTATTGGGGAAAGAGTACACTATTTCACAAAAAAGAACTGGTTAATACTAAAAAACAATATAACAGAAAATAGGCAGAAAGCAATATCTTATCCCATATACCAAGATAAAGTCAAAATGGTTACTTGATCTAGAAATAAAAGGAGATACCATAAACAAATAAGAGGAACATGGAAAAGTTTATCTATCAGACTTATATATAAGGGATAGATTTGTGAACAAACAACACATAGAAAACATAATTAAAAATGAAATGGATAATTTAGATTACATTAAATTTTAAGTTTGGCACAAACAAAACCAATGCAACCAAAATTGGAAGGAAAGTAACAATTTTGGGGGAAATTTTTATGGCAAGACTCTATGGCAAAGGCCTAATCTCTCAAAAATACAGAGAATGAAGTCAAATTTATGAGAATACAAAGCATTCCCTAACTGATAAATGGTCAAACAATATGAACAGGCAGTTCTCAGAGGATGAAATTTAAATTATCTATAGTCATATGAAGAAATGCTCCAAAACACCATTAATTAGAAAAATGCAAATTAAAACAACTCAGATACCACCTTGCATGTATCAGAATAGCCAATATGACTAAAAAGGAAAATGAAAAATGTTGGCAGGGATGTAGGGAAATTGAGACATTAATACACTGTTGGTGGAACTATGAACTGATCCAACCATTCTGAAGATCAATATGAAATCGCACCACAAAGAACATAAAACAATCCATACTCTTTGAACCAGTTATTGCCACTTCTGGGTCTATATCTCAAAGAGGTAAGAGATAAGGGAAAACGACCTACTTACACAAAAATATTTTTAGCAGCTCTTTTTATAGTGGCAAAAATCTGGAAACTGAGGAGGTATCTGTCAAGGAATGAAGGAACAAGCTATAGTATATATGTTTATAATGAAATATTATTGTGACATAAGAAATGACTAACAGGATGAATTCATAAAAACCTGGAAAGACTTATATGAAGCGATGCAGAGTAAAGTAAGCAGAACCAAGAGAATAGTTTATATATATAGCAAAAGAAAAATTTACAATGATCAACTGTGAAGGACTAAGCTATTATCAGCAAAACAAGATTCCCAGATTATCCCAATGGATTCATGATAAAAAATGCTATCCATAGCCAAAGTAGGAACTATTAGAATCAGACTGCAGATCAAAGCATATCATCTTTCACTTTATTTTCTTCATGACTTTTTTATGGTATGTGTCCTATGTGTCTTTCTGTGATGGAATGGGAAATAAGTAAATACATATTGCAAGAAAACATTAGTATAACTTATATCAGATTATTTACCCCTGCAGAAGGGGGAGGGGCAAAGAGGGAAGGAGAGAAAATGAATCACAAAATTTCAGAAAACAGTTGTCAAAAATTATTTCTACAGGGGCAGCTGGGTGGCTCAGTGGATTGAGAATCAGGCCGAGAGATGGGAGGTCCCAGATTCAAATCTGCCCTCAGACACTTCCTAGCTGTGTGACCCTGGGCAAGTCACTTAACCCCATTGTCTAGCCCTTACCATTCTTATGCCTTAGTTCGAGTACACAATATGACTCTAAGATGAAAGGTATGGGTTAAAAAAAATTTTATTCCTACATGTAATTGAAAAAATTTAATTTAAAAAAAAGAAGCCTTAAGATCAAAAAACTGAAAAAAAAATAGAAGAAAATGTCAAATCAAAAAATAGCTAACCTGGAAAACAGATACAAAATAAAAATTTGCTAATCACTGTTCAATCTAAACACTATGACTAAAAGAAGAGCCAGAGCATCATACTACAAGAAATCTTAGAAAACTGCCAAAATCGCTAGAATTAGAACAGTATAAAATAAGAAGAATCTACTGGTCAACTACTGAAGGAAATAACATTTTGTAATTTTCTCTAACTCTTGCTTGGTTTTAAAATCTTTCCTTTCCCAGAGATCTGACAAGTATACTATTCTGTGTTCACTTAACTTATTTATAGTTTCCCTCTTTATATTTAAGTCATTCACCCATTCTGAATTTATCTTGGTGTAGGGAGTAAGATGTTGATCTAAACCTAATCCCTCCCATACTGTTTTCCAAATTTCCCAGCAGTTTTTGTCAAATAGTGGATTCATGTCCCAAAAGTTGGGCTCTTTGGGTTTATCAAACACTGTCTTGCTGATGTCATTAACCCCAAGTCTATTCCACTGATCCTCCCTTCTAATCTCTTAGCCAGTACCATATGGTTTTTTTTAAACATTTATTAATATTCATTTTTAACATGGTTACATGATTCATGCTCCAACTTCCCCTACACCCCCTACACTTCCCCCACCCATGGCCAACACACATTTCCACTAGTTTTGTCATGTGTCCTTGATCAAGAACTATTTCCAAATTGTTGGTAGTTGCATTGGTGTGGTACTTTTGAGTCCACACCCTCAATCATGTCCACCCCTACCCATGCGTTCAAGCAGTTGCTTTTCTTATATGTTTCCTCTCCTGCATTCCTTCCTCTGAATGTGGGTAGCATTCTTTACCATAAATCCCTCAGAATTGTCCTGGGTCATTGCATTGCTGCTGGTACAGAAGCCCATTACATTCAATTTTACCACAGTATATCAGTCTCTGTGTACAATGTTCTTTTGGCTCTGCTCCTTTCGCTCTGCATCAGATCCCGGAGGGAGGTCTCTCCAGTTCTCCTGGAACTCCTCCAGTTTATTATTCCTTTTAGCACAATAGTATTCGATCACCCGCATATACCACAGTTTGTTCAGCCATTCCCCAATTGAAGGACATACCTTCCTTTTCCAGTTTTTTGCCACCACAAAAAGCCCAGCTATAAATATTTTTGTACATGTCTGTTTATCTATGATCTCTTTGGGGTACAAACCCAACAATGGTATGGCTGGATAAAAGGGTAGGCATTCTTTTATAGCCCTTTGAGCATGATTCCAAATTTCCAGCCAGAATGGCTGGATCAGTTCACAGCTCCACCAGCAATGCATTAATGTCCCGATTTTGCCACATCCCCTCCAACATTCATTACTCTCCCCTTCTTTCATTTTAGCCAATCTGCTAGGTGTGAGGTGATACCTCAGAGTTGTTTGCATTTGCATTTCTCTAATTATTAGAGATTTGGAACACTTTCTCATGTCTTATTGATACTTTTGATTTCTTTACCTGAAAATTGCCTATTCATGTCTCTTGCCCATTTATCAATTGGGGAATGGCTTGATTTTTTATACAATTGCTTTAACTCCTTGTATATTTGAGTAATTAGACCAATATCAGAGTTTTTTGTTATAAAGATTTTTCCCAATTTATTATTTCCCTTCTAATTTTGGCTGCATTGTTTTTGTTTGTACAAAAGCTTTTTAGTTTGATATAATCAAAATCATTTAATTTACATTTTCTAATTTTCTCTAACTCTTGCTTGGTTTTAAAGTCTTTCTTTTCCCACAGATCTGACAAGTATACTATTCTGTGTTCACTTAACATGTTTTAGTTTCCCTCTTTATATTCAAGTCATTCACCCATTCTGAATTTATCTTGGTGTAGGGTGTGAGATGTTGATCTAGACCTAATCCCTCCCATACTGTTTTCCAAATTTCCCAGCAGTTTTTGTCAAATAGTGGATTCATGTCCCAAAAGTTGGGCTCTTTGGGTTTATCATACACTGTCTTGCTGATGTCATTTACCCCAAGTCTATTCCATTGATCCTCCTCTCTGTCTCTTAGCCAGTACCATATTGTTTTGATGACTGCTGCTTTCTAGTATAGTTTAATATCTGGTACTGCTAGGCCCCCTTCCTTCACATTTTTTTTCATTATTTCCCTTGATATTCTTGATCTTTTGTTATTCCAAATGAACTTTGTTATAGTTTTTTCTAATTCAGTAAAGAAATTTTTTGGTAGCTTGATAGGTATCGTGGTAAATAGGTATATTAATTTGGGTAGGATGGTCATTTTTATTATGTTAGCACGTCCTACTCATGAACAATGAATGGCTTTTCAATTGTTGAGATCCAGTTTTATTTGTTTGGAAAGTGTTTTGTAGTTGTTTTCATATAATTGCTGTGTTTGTTTTGGTAGAAAGATTCCTAAGTATTTTATATTGTCTAGGGTGATTTTAAATGGTGTTTTGCTTTCTACCTCTTGCTGTTGTAATGTGTTGGAAATATATAGAAATGCTGATGATTCATGTGCATTTATTTTGTATCCTGCAACTTTGCTAAAGTTGTTGATTATTTCTACAAGCTTCTTAGTTGATTATCTAGGATTTTTTAAGCAGACCATCATATCATCTGCAAAGAGTGATAGCTTAGTCTCCTCTTTTCCTATTTTGATACCTTCAATTTCTTTTTCTTCTCTAATTGCTACTGCTAGTGTTTCTAGTACTATGTTGAATAATAGAGGTGATAATGGACACCCTTGTTTCACTCCTGATCTTATTGGGAAGGCTTCTAATTTATCCCCATTGCATATAATGCTTGTTGATGGTTTTAGGTATATTCTATTTACTATTTTTAGGAAAGGTCCTTCTATTCCTATACTTTTCAGTGTTTTCAATAGGAATGGATGCTGTATTTTGTCGAGGCTTTTTCAGTATCTATTGAGATAATCATCTGATTTTTGTTTGTTAGACGGTTGATATGGTCAATTATGTGGACAGTTTTCCTAATGTTGAACCATCCTTGCATTCCTGGTATAAATCCCACCTGATCATAGTGGATGATCTTCTTAATTACTTGCTGGAGTCTCTTTGCTAGTATTCTATTTAAGATTTTTGCATCTATGTTCATTAGGGAGATTGGTCTATAGTTTTCTTTCTCTGTTTTTGGTCTACCTGGCTTTGGAATCAGTACCATATTTGTGTCATGAAAGGAATTTGGTAGGACTCCTTCTTTGCTTATCATATCAAATAATTTGTATAGTATTGGGATTAGCTGCTCTTTGAATGTCTGATAGAATTCACTTGTGAATCCATCAGGTCCTGGTGATTTTTTCTTAGGAAGTTCTTTGATGGCTTGTTCAATTTCTATTTCTGATATGGCATTATTTAGATATTCTATTTCTTCTTCTGTTAATCTAGGCAATTTGTATTTTTGTATATATTCATCCATATCTCCTAAATTGTTATATTTGTTGCCATATAATTGGGCGAAATAGTTTTTAATTATTGCCTTAATTTACCCTTCATTAGAGGTGAGGTCTCCCTTTTCATCTTTAATATTGTCAATTTGGTTTTCTTCTTTCCTTTTTCTTATTAGATTGACCAGTACTTTGTCTATTTAATCTGTTTTTTCAAAATACCAGCTTCTAGTCTTATTTATTAATTCAATAGTTCTTTTACTTTCAATGTTATTAATTTCTCCCTTAATTTTTAGTATTTCTAATTTAGTTTTCATCTGGGGGTTTTTAATTTGCTCGCTTTCTAATTTTTTGAGTTGCATGCCCAATTCATTGATCTCTGCCCTCCTTAATTTGTTAATATATGCACTCAAGGATATAAATTTCCCCGAGTCCTGCCTTGGCAGTATCCCACAGAGTTTGGTAGGATGTCTCATCATTGTCATACTCTTCAATGAAATTGTTGATTGTTTCTATGATTTCTTCTTTGACAAATTGGTTTTGGAGAATCATATTGTTTAATTTCCAATTGGTTTTTGATTTGCCTGTCCAGGTGCCCTCTCTAATTATTATTTTTATTGCATTATGATCTGAGAAGGTTACATTTATTATATCTGTTCTTTTACATTTGTTTGCTATGATTCTGTGCCCTATTAAATGGTCAATCTTTGTGAATGTACCATGTACCGCTGAAAAGAAGGTGTATTCCTTTTTGTCCCTATTTATTTTTCTCCACATATCAATTAAATCTAATTTTTCTAGGACTTCATTCACCTCTCTTACCTCTTTCTTATTTATTTTTTGGTTTGATTATCTAGATCTGAAAGAGGAATATTTAGATCTCCCACTAGTATGGTTTTACTATCTATTTCCTTCTTGAGCTCTGCCAGTTTCTCCTTTATGAATTTGGATGCTATACCACTTGGTGCATATATATTGAGCAGTGTTATTTCCTCATTGTTTATACTGCCTTTAATCAGGATGTAATGTCCCTCCCTGTCTTTTTTAATCATATATATTTTTACTTTGGCTTTGTCAGAAATCATAATAGCCACTCCTGCCTTATTTTTCTCATTTGATGCCCAAAAGATTTTGCTCAAGCCCTTAACCTTAAACTTGTGTATGTCTACCTGCCTCATATGTGTTTCTTGTAGACAACATATGGTAGGATTTTGGTTTCTGATCCACTCTGCTATTTGCTTCCGTTTTATGAGCGAGTTCATCCCATTCACATTCAGAGTTACAATTATCAGTTGTGCATTCACTGACATTTTTGTATCTTCCTCTGGACCCACTCCTCCTTCTTCCACTATTTTCTTTTAAACCAGTGGTTTGCTTTGAGCCGGTATCCCTTATCCCCTCCCTTGATTAACTTCCCTTTCTACCCCCTCCCTTATTATTCCCCTCTTTTTATTTTTAAGGCCTAATGAATTCCCTCCCCATTTTTCTCCCCTCCCTTTTTTGACTTCCCCACTCCCCTGCTCCCCTTGGTTTATCCCTTCTGACTTTCTCAGTAGGTTTAAATAGAGTTTTTTATCGCAATGGATAATATAGCTACTCTTCCCTCTCCAGGTTGATTACACTGAAAGTAAAGTTTAAATATTACCTCTTAATGCTCTCTTCCTCTCCTTCTTATAATAGTATTTATCCCCTCCCCTTCCCATGCGCTCTTTGTGTTTAATAGAATATCCTATTTTTCTTATTCACTCAGATTTCTCTTGATGTCCCCCACTATTCCCCCCTCTTTCCTACCCCCCATGTCATCTTAAACCATTTATTATTCTGTCCTCTCTCCATGAGTTATTCTTCTGATTGCTATAATAGTGAATAGAGTTCACTACAGAGAATTATACATAGCATTTCTCCACATAGGAATACAGATAATTAGATCTTATTTAGTCCTTAAAGAGTCAAATTTAGAAAATTATGAGTTTTCTTTCTTTCCCCTCTGTTTCTTATTTACCTTTTCATGTTTCTCTTGATTTTTGTGGTTGGATACCAAACTTTCCTTTCAGTCCTGGTCTCTTTTGTGCAAATACTTGGAAATCTTCAATTTTGTTGAATGCCCATACTTTCCCCTGGAAGTATATAGTCAGTTTCAATGGGTAGTTGATCTGTGGCTGAAGGCCCAGCTCTCTTGCCTTTCTGAATATCGTATTCCAAGCCTTGCGGTCTTTTAGCGTGGAGGCTGCCAGATTCTGTGTGATCCTGATTGGTGCTCCTTGATATTTGAATTGTCTCTTTCTGGCTTCTTGTAAGATTTTTTTCTTTTACTTGAAAGCCCTTGAATTTGGCTATTATATTCCTTGGTGTTGACTTTTCTGTGTCCAGTGTAGAGGGTGATCTATGGATCCTTTCAATGTCTATATTGCCCTCTTGTTATAGAACTTCAGGGCATTTTGCTGAATAATTTCTTTAAGTATGGAGTCCAAGTTTCTATTAATTTCTGCCTTTTCTGGAAGACCAATGATTTTCAAATTGTCTCTTCTAGACCGGTTTTCTTGGTCTGTCACTTTCTCATTGAGATATTTCATGTTTCCTTTAATTTTATCAGTCTTTTGACTTTGTTTTATTTGTTCCTGTTGTCTTGAGAGATCATTGGCTTCTAATTGTTGAATTCTAGCCTTTAGGGACTGCTTTTCCTTTTCAATCTGGTCATTTCTGGTGTTCAATTTGCTTATCAGTTCATTTGATTTCTGAGCCTCACTTTCCAATTGCTAAATTCTGCCTTTTAAACTGTTATTTTCTTGCCAGATCTCTTCCATCTCATTTTTGAACTCTTCAATAGCTTGTGACCAGTTTTCATTGTTTTGGGAAGGTTTGGATACTTGTTTGTCCTCCTCTGTTTTCTGGATTTTCTCTGTGTAAAAGTTGTCAAGTGTTCCAGAGTTTTTCTTGATAATCTTTTTCTTCTGGGGTTCTTAGCTTGCCATGGTTATCCCCGCCCCTTCTCAGCTTTGTCTTCACACTCAGGGTCTGTCTGTGCTGTCTGGGCTCCTGAGGGCTCAGACCTCCTTGTTCTCAGGGTCGAGCCTCCTGGTTGTCCCTGGTCTGCCCCTCTGCCCAAGGCTCCTTCAGCAGTCTCAGGGCGCTGCTTCCATAGCTGTGCTCCTGTCTGCACTGGGTCCCCACTTGAGGTCCAAGCCTGTGCTCGAGATCTTTGTCCACACCCAGGGCAATGTCTTCACCCAAGAAGACACTTGGGGAAAGTCCAAGAGCTCGAAATCTTTGTCCGCACCTAGGGCAATGTCTTCACCCACACAGAAAAGTCCCTGCACTCGAGATCTTTGTCTGCACCTAGGGCAATGTCTTCACTGGAGTAGATGCTCGGGAAAGTCCCTGCACTCGAGATCTTTGTCCTCACCTAGGGCACTGCCTTCACCTGCACCAGTGCTCAGGGAAGTCCGTGCGTGTTCTTTAGCTTCTTGGGGTCCTAGTTCTTGATGCTCTCAGGAACAAGCCCTGGAGCTGTCAGTGATTTACTGGGTGCCCCAATCCTACTTTCACTCTTGTGCATTGGCCTCTGGGCGGTATGTGGTGTGAGAGTGGGGGAGGGGCTTCTTCCTCTCGCGTTTTAGTGAGAGCTGTTTCACCCCTTTATAGCGTGGAAATGCCCCAATTCCACGTACCTACAATGCTGCGCCCTGTTATGGGGTCCCTTCGTTCGTCTGGATTCGTTTTTACATCCCCTTCAGGAGTCCTGTATGCTTCGGTTAGGAGAGATTGAGCAGCTGCTCCTTACTCTGCCGCCATCTTAACAGGAAGTCCCCCTTTGATCATACAAAATTTAGTACCCACTAAAAATAAGCAGTGAGTTTGGAATATAATATTCCAGAATGTAAAGGAAATGGCCTTAGTCATACTTCTTTTGAAGAACTAAAAACTTGAAACACCTCCAGAACTAGCTCTAGAATCCTAAAAGGAATTATTGGGATTAATTAGTTCATTGTTTCCCTCATCACGTCTTTCTTTGCCTGTATTAAAAATATACATGACTACATGCCTAAGCTCATCAATTTCCATCATACTCCAGTCTGGGCATTGTAGCTTAAAATAGTTCTTAACCATTGCACAAGTATTCTTTTCAAATTGTCTACATAAATGGCAAACTTCCCATTCTTTCAATATGTCCAGGTCTATATTCCGTTATCCCATTTCTATAAGCCTGTCCATGAATATAGACGGAATTTCTCCACTCTCCTGCCTCAGTTTCTTAAATTTTGTCCAAGTCCCTGGCCGGTCCAAGCACTTCCTCATTGCCTTTATTACTGCCTGCCTCTCTTTGACTAGTTTGTTGTAATCTTCCTCATTGTTCATATACCATTTTGGGTCCTGAATTTGACAATTTGCTGTAGTGTAATCCTGGTTTATTTCCCTAATTATCTTTTCTTTTTCTCTCTTTGTAAGCAATTCATCCATCAAAAAGTCAAAGTCAAGGAAAGTGGGATCAAACTGCCTTATGATCTTCTTAATCTTCTTAATAACAGCAATAGCTTAATCCTCAAAAGGAGTTTTTCTTTCTTAAAACTGTCCATGTCTGCCTGAGTGAATGCCTTGTGGTGTCTTATATTTACTAGTTCATGCTCAGGGGGTTAGTGTGAGAACTTCCAGTAATGGGAAGAAACTGCCAATATTTTTGTTTAGTTCAATGGTTTTCTTTTCTAGTTTAGTGCCATGAAAATACTGTTCCATCATTTTCCCTTGTCTCAGTATCACATTCTCTAAATAGTCCAAACTCATGTTTATTTGATTTTCTCTCAGTTGTTTCTTCTTGTTAATCTTAATTTGACTCAGGATGTAATATATAAAATACTTAATCATCAATCCCAATAAGACCCCACATCCACTTATTGATGTCAGCTTCAATAGATCTAATACTGCAGTAAGGCAGAGCATATCTAGTCCTATCTTTGGGAGGGGGATGTCTCTAAAATATCCAGGAAACCTCTTAGTAAAAACTTGAGTTATGTTTCCTAGAATCATGATTCTTGTAGTTTCTTGTAATATTATTGATAAAAGATTGTTGGTTCTAATCCTTATTGGCTCACCACTTGTTATGAAGATATTTGATTTTGATATTGATTATGGCCAGTTGACTGTCAGTTGGTATTGATTAGGTGGTATAGATTCCGCTAAAGCTGTTAGGGCCTAGCTGGTTTGGGTGGTAAATGAAGCTGGCTAGAAACAGATTTCTACAAAACCTATTCATTAATAACTATGAAAAGTATCAGGGACAGATTAAGGAAATAGGAATTGATTAGGAGATATATTACCCTAAAACTAAGATCTCTAACTAAAAACTTGAACCCTTCTGTCCCTCGTGGGACTTTTTTGTGTCTGATGACATCAGACGTAACTTGGCTCCCTTACTATCTAATAAATATGTTTAACTTACTAAGCTAATATAATCTACTTATAAATCTTCTTAAACTTCTTCACTTATATATTAGATATTCACAGATTGAAGCAATTCTCTGTCTGCCCAGACTCAGAGATTAAACTCCTGACAGGTTTCACAGATGCTGTTCCCTGTGGTGTTCCAGGGAACAGCCTCAGTGACTCACTCTAGTTCAGCTGAATTAATCTCAAAATGTTCTCATAAATCTCAACATAAAGATGTTTTCCAAAGCTATCTACCGCCAAAATCTTCAAAGATTGATCAGAGCCAACTCCCTGGACAACTAATCCCCAAAAAGGAAGCTCCAGAGAGTGATCTGTTTCACAATGGTCCTTTCCTAGGGGTTTCTGGAATTCTTCCTAAGGAAACCCCTCAATATTCTTCTCTTGCTTAAGGTAAACTTAAAACTCGTTCCCTGAGCTAGACCCCTTTCTTCTAAACAGTATCTATTCTTTAATTAATCTAATTAACTAATTAGTCACTAATTAATCCTTACAGAATTCTAAAAATAAGATGGTAGAGGATAAACTGGGAAGAGAAATGGGAATGATGCAAGAAAAGCATGAAGAAAGAGTCAACAACTTGTTAAAAGGGGCACAGAAAAATCCTGAAGAAAACAGAATGGGTCAAATGGTAAAAAAGGCACAAAAAATACTGAAGAGAGGAAACTTCATAAAAAGAACTGGCCAAATGGAAAAAATAGAGGAAAATTCACTGAAAGGGGTGGCTCAGCGGATTGAGAGCCAGGTCTCCAGATAGGAGGTTCTAGGTTCAAATCTGGCCTCAGACACTTCCTCACTGTGTGACCTTAGGCAAGTCACTTAACTCCTATTGCCTAGCTCTTACTGCTCTTCTGTCTTAGAACCAAAGCACAGTATTGATTCTAAGATGGAAGGTGAGGGTTTAAAAAAAATTCACTGAGGAAAAGAACTCCCTTCAAAGTAGAATTGATCAAATGGAAAAGTAGGACAAAAGCTCACTAAGAAAAATAATTCCTTGAAAATTAGAATTAGGCAAGTGGAAACTAATGACACCATAAGACATCAAAAAACAATAAAACAAAAGAAGACAATATGAAATATTTCATTGGAAGAATAGCTGACTTGAAGAATAAATTAGGGAAAGATAATTTAAGAATTACTGGACTAGTTATAAGTCATGATCAAAAAAAGGGCCTAGATGTCTTCATTCAGTAGATAATCAAGGAAAATTGCCCTGATATTCTAGAACTAGAAAGTAAAACAGAAACTGAAAGAATTCACCAATCACTTCCTGGAAAAGATGCCAAGATGAGTCCCCAGGAATATTATAATCAAGTTTCAGAGCTCCCAGGTTGAAAATGCGACAGTTCCTCCCAAGAGAAAATGCTGCAAGTAGCCAGATAAAAACAGTTTGGCTATCAGCAAGCCACAGTGAAGATAATATGAGATTTAAATAAATCAAGAATAAATAAGAACTTTTATATTAAAGAACAAAAGAACTTTTACAATGAAGCAGAAGGTAGGAATGGGGAGCACTTGAACCTTACTCTTATCAGAATTGGTTGAAGGAGGGAATAACATATATACTCAGCTAAGTAGATAAATCTATCTTAACCTAAAAGAAAATGGGTAGGGAAGAGAATGGGAGATGGAGAGGAGGTTGGAGAGTGACAGAATGGAGAAGGTGGTAGTAAAAAGCAAAACTCTTTTTAGGGTGGACAAGGTAAAAGAGAGAGAACGGTATAAGAGGGGCTGGGAATAGAATTTATGCAAATACATAGTAATCAAATCTGTGAAAAAATTTTACACCAAGTTTCTCTGATAAAGGTTCCATTTTTCAAATATATAGAGAACTGCCTCAAATTTATAAGAATATGAATCATTCAACAATTGATAAATGATCAAAGAATATAAAGAGGCAGTTTCCATATGAAGTAATCAAAATTATCTAAAGTCATATGGAAAAATGCTTTAAATCACTACTGATTAGAGAAATGCAAATTAAAACAACTCAGAGATACCAGCTTAAACCTATTCGATTGGATAATGATAGAAAAGGAAAATGCCAAATACTGGAAAGAATGTGGAAAAATTAAGACACTAAGGTACTATTAGTGAAGTTGTGAACTACCATTCTGTCTGTCCAATCGATGGGATTAAGCTTGGACTGGGTTAAAACCTCGAGAGAAAAAGGGGGGGGGTGGAAGGAATATGGGGTGTTTTCACTGAGCTGTCCAGCAGTAGGGTCCCCCTGCTCTGTCCTGCTATTATACCTGGTTTTCTTTTCTCTCGAAGCACTTTGTTCTCTATCTCGGTGTGGTTAAAGCACATAAGTCTGAAGCGTTGCTCCATCTAAGCCACCATCTTACAAGCATTTTTGCTGTGCTTCTCTGGCTTTCTCCTCTAGCCACATCCCTGGCATCTGTGTTCAACTCCTTTAGTATGGCACCAGCAAGGCCCTCTCTCCAGGCTGATGTGTTTGTCTATCCAGAGATTTCAGGGGCTGCTAGAGACTCTGAAAAGCCCATGGAGGAGGGGTCCTGGGATTCCCCTTCTATACCCTCAGAACCAACAGTTCGAGAATTCAAGCCTTTTTCTTGGTATACCTCTTGAGCTGCCTAGCAGTAGGATCCCCTTGCTTTGTCTTGTTGTTAGATTTGGTCCTCTTTCTTCTCGAAGTGCTTTGTTTTCTATCTTGGTGTGGAAAGGGTGCAGAGGTCTTAAGATTTGCTCCATCTAAGCCGCCATCTTCCCAGAATGTGAACTATCATTCTGACAAGCAATATAGAACTATGACCAAAGGGCTTTTGGCCCAGCAATACAATTACCAGATCTGTATCCCCAAGAGATTGTTTTAAAAGGAGGAAAGGGACCTGTATATACAAGAATATTTGTAGGAGCTCTTTTTGTGATAGCAGAGAATTGGAAATGGAGGGGGAATGCTCATTAATTGGGGAATGGCTGAATGAGTTGTTCTAAATTTACTATGATGGAATACTATTGTACTATAAGAAATGACAAGTAAAATTCCTTCAGCAAAGCCTGAGAGGGCTAGTACAACTGATGCAGAGTAAAGTGAACAGAACCAGAAAAACATTGTACACAGTAATAACAAAATTATGTGATGATCAGCTATGAATGATCTAGCTATTCACAGTAAGACAATGATCCAAGATAATTCCAAACGACTTATAATGAAAGATGCTATCCACCTCCAGAGGAAAAAAAACTGATGGAATCTAAATACAGATCAAAGCATACTTTTTAAAACTTTATTTTTCTTCTTTGTTTGATTTTGGTCTGTTTTCTTTCATAATATGACAAATATAGAAATATGTTCTACATAATTGCACATGTATTACCTCTATCAAAGTTGCTTTCAATCTCAGTGAGGGGGAAAGGAAAGAAGGGAGAAAATGTGCAACTCAAAAAATTTTTAAATGTTATTTTTATATGTGATTGGGAAAAAATAAAATACTAAACAAAAAAATTTCTTCTGGTGATACTATATGCCATTGAATCACAGCACATAAAATCTGCTAAATTAACAAAATCTGGAGTGTGTGTATACATATGTGTGTATACATACTGTAATGAAGGGTTGCTAGCAGAAGCCTTTGGCTCTTGCAAATTCAACTGTAAGCAGCCCTGGCAGTTAAGTTTTAGAATTTTCAAAAAGTCAATTGGAGCCTGAGGCTATAAATAGTACTGAAGTTCCAACTGACGGGCTTTTGCCTTCTGGCTTTGGCTTTGCTTTTGGCTCTGCCTTGGCCTGTGTTTCTGTCTTTTGGGAAATTTGGACCTATCTGATTTCTCTGGACCTCTCCCTGATCTCTCCATATTACATCTCTGCTATTTTCCCTGAATTTCCCTTTGGGACCTGGGAGGAAGGGTGGGCTTAGTGGTTGGACATTGTGGTTTTAGTTTCTGTAGGCAAGTAGGACATCCTAAAACAAGCCACCACTAATTTAGTGATTTGATAAATACTTTATTTCAAAAGACAGTCAAACCTTCTTGACTGGGAGAGCCGGCCTCTGTGACCCTTCCCCCCCACCATCAGCTTTCTCCCTAGCGGCTATTACAAAGCCCTAAACCCCTCTCTCCTTCTGATTATCCCTGACATTAATAAATCCCCTTTGTTACCTACTCAAAGCCTCTGGTGAATCGTATCGAAGATTAAGGCAAGGGCTGAAGGGGGAAGGAATTATTTTCTTTTTATTTCTTGATGGTTATGAAGAAGTAGGTAAATCTTGGTTAAAGGAGGGATAAAGGTAATCATACACATACATACACACACACATATATATGTATATATACATATAGTGCTTGAAAATATCAAATGTTGATGTTGCAAATGAATCAAGGAATATTAAAAGGCCATTAGATGTTGCAATAAAGAGATCATGGGTAACTTTAGAGAGGACCATTTCATTAAAAGAATTAAGTTCAAAATCATATTTCAAAGAGTAAACCTAGAATGGGCAGTTTTCTCAAGCAGTATAGCTGAGATATTGGGGGAAGAGATAAGAACATTAGCTAGCTGGGATGTACTATTTCACTGGAGCAACTGAATTAATCCAATATTGCCATTCTCACTTAAACCAGAAGACTTAAGTAAATTGCAACTAAATACAAGGCTGATTCACAGATTCTTAAGAAATAAATAAGTGTGTGGGATGACAAATATTAGATGATCATCATGTCTAGATTGTTAGTCAAAAAAGTAATGTTTCAGCATAGAGAGGTATAGAGCCTTTAAGGGAATGAAGAATTCATAGGAGGTCAGATGGATGGAATTCCCAAGAACCTCTAAAGAAAGAGCAGTTGGGATTTACCGGTTGCTCTCAGTCTCTCTGACACTTCGCTCTAGGAGGTGGACACTCAGACAGGAGGAGTGCAGTGCAATTTTCCCTGTGATCCCTCTGGGAAAAAATTTGGAAACTAGATCTGGAAAGTTAACAGGTTGGAGAGAAGAAAGTTTGTTCATGAGAGAGTTTGCCCGTAGCAGGTGGAGCTGATCTCCTCAGACAAGAAAGCTTCAATTTCAGACAGCAGCTGCCTGGGACCCCTGCTGAGCAGACCCCTACTGTGTGAGAAGAAAAAACTTTCACTTTATAAATAGAGGAAGATCTCTATTTATAAAATCTCTTGCAAGATAGTTTTGGGAATGAGTTTATAGATAGAACTTCTTAGATTGAGGAAATATATAAATATCTTAACTCAATGCTACTACTTTCCTTTCCTTTTAATAGTTCGATAAGTAGGAATAACTTTTGTATAAATAGTCTCCAGCAGTTTCCTCAGTAGCTAATAAAGTTGATACCCTCAACAGTCAACAACTAGTGACAGCTACTAACACTGATCAATAACAGGGGTCAATATTCCCTTTTACACTAGAATGAAAGGAGCAGAGCAGTACCTGTGCTTTTGGCAGTTATGTAGAGGATATATTAGAGAAAGGAGAGAGAGAAAGCCAAGAGTCCAATCAGGAGGCTGTTTCATTAGTAACTGTGAGAGAAGATAATAATAAAAACATTCATGTATACATGAGGGGAGAAGAGTTAGATTTAAAGGATTCTGTGCAAACAGGATAAATTGGATGGAGTGGATGGAAAAGTATATGGAACAGTCTATGATAGCAAAAAAACTGAAGATTTGCATGACTAGAAGAATGGTGGTAACCTAAAAAAAATAGGGACATTTGGAGGAAGGACAGGTTTAGGAATAAAGTTGCGTTTTATACTCATTGACACTGGAGGTGCCTATAGGACTCCATTTGTAGTTATTGCCCAGATTAGGAAACTAGGGCTAGATTTATAGATATGAAATCATCTGCATGTGAATAAATAAATCAATGAAAGCTAATCTCTTCTAAACTGTTGTGAGGAAGATTACTTAGTATTAGTTGCATATAGTTTATATGGACCTAGCAGGAAGGGCTGGAGGATTCCAAGATGGAATGAAGGAGCAGGAAGTGTGCTTGTGCTCTGAGAAAGACTCCATAAGTGGTTGGACATAACTGTTGCTAACCCTGGGAGATCTCAGAGTTAGGGAAAAACTGCATCCAGATTCTCTGGGATCCTGAGAGGCAAGTGGACAAGACCTGCAGAGCTGCACCAAGTGGAAAGTGGTTTGGGATCTGGTGGACAGCATCTCAAGTTCACTCTCTCTACCTGGGTACCTTGGATCACCTTGGCTATTGGCATCCTGTGACCATCCTTGGATTACCGTGAGACCCCAATTGCCCTTTTGCTGTGCTGACCAAACCTGGCTGGAAGCAGGTTTGAAGGAGCCTTCCCTGTGATTCCAGTACTGCTCCTTTGGGCCCTGCCTGGCTTAGGTCAATTAGGATAGAGTAGTTAAGTCCTTCCCTGCCCCCTGTGTTTTGCCCCTTAGGTTTTCAAGTGTAGAATCCCCTATCCCATCCTTTATTTAGTTACTCTCAATTAAACTGTTTAAACTTTTACCTTGCCTGCTGGTTCCATAGACCCTGGCCTAGGGTGAGCTGGGTGATCTTTGGGCCAACTGCCATTCCTGTGTCTCCCTATCCTGGTTGGTCCTGTCTCTCCTTCAATCCAGTGTGTACCCACAAACCATTTAGGTTATATTTTAACATCCCTGGTGCCTCACTTTTACAATACCCATACCATCAAGAAAGAAGATTTATACACTGATGGGGAAAAGGTTAAGGAAAAAGCCTTCATAGGCAACCATTACTATGATGAAGCAGGACATGATGATTTAGCAAAAGAGGCTTAAAAGCTGCAGACAAGCAGAAAAATTAAGAGAAAAGGTCACATAAAAATGTCAAGGATAGATGCAAGACACTAGAAAGACATAGCCAACTGAATTGGCAACTGAATAAATATGGAAGGAAGAGAGAAGAGGTTAATTTGAGAATGGGTGACTTGGAGGGGAGTTCAAGCAAAGTATGTTCCTTACTTCTTCAAAATTCAACTCAAGCATATAGATTACAAAAAATATTCCCAAGAATAACTAAGTTCTAGCCTCTCAATTCAGCTTTTGCATTGGCAGCTATATTCAACATTCATCGGGAGAAATTTTATTGTGTTTCTCATGTATTTTAAGGCACTTTCAGCTTCTTGGGCACTCCAAGTATGTGTGTGTGTGTGTGTGTGTGTGTGTGTGTGTGTGTGTGTGTGCTGAAGGAAGGATTTTCTACAATATTTTTGAGGGGCTAGAACTTGGTTATTGTTGAGAATATTTTTTGAAAGCTAAGATCCTTGCCTCAGACACAGACCTCCTGCTCTCTAGAGATCCCAGAGGTAAAAGACCCCCAAATGTCTGCCGCTGCTTCCTTTCTCTTCTTACTGACCAACTGCTCCCCCTAACTTCCTGTCCAAGGGCAAGCTACTTCCTCCCCTCAGTCCTGGTCTCCCTGGTAATGAAATCTCCAGCTCTGGTTCACTGACTCCTGTTAGTTCTGATCAACTTAGAAACCCTGCTCTCTAGTCTCTTAAGGAAACAGAGGGAGAGATTAAGAAAATCTCTTTAACACAATGAACACACAAATTTGTTTCCAGCTTTTCATTATTGGGAATATTTTTATACAAATAAACTTTTCATTCCCTATTTTAATAACAGCTTTAGGATATGTTCATAATAACAACCATGTCTTATATTCCCTGAATACAGCATTTCATCTCCTATTGGCTCATGTATACCTAGCTAACTTGAAAGTAAAATTCAGTACTACTCCTACAGAAGGCCTGTCCCAATCTCCCCAACTATTAGAGGTCCCGAGACAGGGAAATTACTTTTTATTCATTCTGCATTTATTTTGTATAAACTTCTATAAGTATTTCTCTTTTTCCTGATTAAAATAATCATCTTGAGTAGAGGAACTCTGGGAGATTTTTTTTCATATGCTCAACACTAAGCACATTGCCTGGTACAAAGTAGACACAAAATTAAGTTTTTTAATTAAAATGTTAGGAAATATGATCTTCAAACAGTCCTTAGAATATTTTAGATAATACATTTGTAATATTATATATTTGTTTATGTTACACATAAACATTTTCTGTAGTTTTTTCTTTTAATAAATTAAATTTGAGCTTGATGAAGTTTTTTGGTTTAAGCCTCACATAAGAAGTGGATTTAAATCACTTTCCTCACAAACTGTCAATCAATGTTATAAGTTGATTTGGTAAGTAATGAATTTTTCCCAAGTTTTTACTTTATATAGATTTACTGATATTCTTCAGTGCTAATCATACACACACACACTTTTATTCATTCATTTATTTATTTATTTGGTTGGCTGGGCGTTTATTTGTTTATTTATTTATTTTCCCTGTGGGGTTCTAGTGTCTATTCTTTTCTTTTTGTTTATTTCTCTGTTTTTTCCTCTCCTAAAAGACAATTCTGTTGATAACCACCTATGTCTGGAAACAGAAGCCCATCTTAATCAACTTTTCTACTCATTGTATCCTTTGATAACTCTTGTCCAGATGTTTTTGCCATACATATATCTGTATGAAAATGTATACGTGCATTTTGTTTTATACATGTTTTGTACACACGCAAACATAATTCATTAAGATTATACAGAAATCCCTTCAAATTTTGAAATTGTATATTAAATATATAAATTCATTTGGAATTACTGCTACTTTTACTATATTGCTCCAACTTCCCAATATTTTTGCTACATTGCTCCAATTATCTAATGATACTAAATATGCTTCTAATTATTGAGATCCTTGTTCATATACAATTATTATCATGTAAGCCTAGGTTGATAAATTTATACATAATAGATTATGTTTCTTTCATTGTATTTTGCTGATATTTATTAATAGTAAAATTTGTACATAATTGTTGATATGTTGTCTCCTCCATTAGACTATAAGCTCCTAAATAAAATAAAAACATTCTTTAAAAAAATTACAAATTCCTTAGAAGAAGAGACTTTGTATTCCCAGTGCTTATCACACTACCTGGCCCACAGACAATTAATAAATTCTTTTTAATTATGTATTGCTGTTAATAGAATTAGGCTGGTATCTGAGAGAGGAATTATCTATTAACTTTGAAGGAAACTCTACCCATCTCACAATGCAACTTTTCCAAATACAAATAAACCTATGTATATTAAAGGGAACAAACAATAAAGGTAGAAGAACCCAAACTTACTATTGGCAGTAATTGGTTCCCTAAAGAGAGGTCTTAGAAAAAGGGTAGAGCAAGCATGTGCATTACTAAGTAATGTTGCTGAGAATTACCAGTTCTCAGGAACAATACTAACTACTCAAAGTAAATACTGTGTCCATTTATCCCAAAGTTACCTCTTTGTTTCTAACTAAACTCACCCTTTCTTCTTTATCTTGTTTTCTTTTTCTTCCTTCTCCCGTTGCCATTATTCTCTCCTCAAGCCACCAAAAGCGAAACCATTTTGCCTTAATATTTCTTCCTTCCTTCCCCCTTCTAATTCAATTAAGCTAACATCTATCTCACTACTACTCTTCACAAATATCCAAATTGCTCACAAAAAGTTTCTCATATGTGATTAATAACATCAGAGCTAATAAATATTACAAGATATAGATAGCACAATATAAAAAGGTAGACACTCTGCCAAACAACTTATTGCTCCTTCTTGTAAAAGGCAAATTGATAAAAGTATTTTGAACACTGATGAATTTTAAAGGATTCTTTTTGTAAAAATACCATAAAAAGATAAATATGGGATTTTTTGAAGTTTAGATATAAAATTGTTCTTCTATAAAAAAGGAGGGTTACTTTTCAACCTTTTCATAAATTAGTTATGTGTGGCTTAAAAAAAGTATACCTCCATATTATCATGTAGATGATTACAGTTTAGTTTCAGCACAGTAGCCTTGGGATATACATTAATTAAAGTGATTCACTGGAGGGAAATAAAGGCATCTAGGGTATTTAATTATGATGTTTCTTTTACTAAAAGGTCTAATATACACTTTGGGAATGTGGCATATAATTAGCTTACCCAGAAAATGTAGAATCTCTTATATGAAGACCTCAATTTAAGGGTATATGAATGGCAATAATCTCCATATCCCATTCTAGAGTTCAAGAACCTTGAGGAAATCTTCTTGCACGGGTGCTGGAGCTTCCTGCTGGGGTGCAAAGCCAAAGACTTCTTTCAATGCCTGAGTGGTAGAATCCTTCATGTGGGAGACTCATGGCCAGACCCCATCACTGGTGTTTGTGGACTTCTCTGTTTGTCTCCCTGTGCCAATATGAACTAGAAAAATGACTTGCTGTGATTTTTTTTCCCTTGAATTTCCATCAGGATTCAATTTGGCACATTTTCTAGATCTTAGTGGAGTAAGGTGTGGTAGGAGAGCTAGACTATATTTCTCTTGAGTCTCCACCATCTTTACACTTTCCTGCAAATTTATTTTAAATCACATTACTTTGTAGAAATGTCAATTATATCGATGAATTATAGATAAATCACTGATGTTCCCTAAGAAACCATCATATATTCAAAAAGCAATCATTGTTTCCTCTTTGAACATTTATTACCTTGATTTCTTTTTGCTCTAGGTAACAATATATAAAATAAGAGTTGGTAATAATGAACATCATTGCCTTACTGGAAAGACTTTGAGTCTCACTAGTCAGTCAACAAATATTGATTAAGTTCTTAATAGATCCCAGACATTGAACTAAGTGACCAAAAAAAAAGGGGTTAGAAAAAACCCTGTTCTCCAGGAGTTCATATGTTAATGAGGGAGATAACACACAAGTAATTATGAATAAACAAAACATATATAGAAGGGGACTTCTGAGTCAAGTAAACAAAAAAATGGAGGAATAGACATTTTCTACGATCTCAACATCTCAAACCTCTCCAAAACAGAAATGACATGTCAATGATAAAGCAACTTCTACAGTCTCCACAGTCTAGGACACCCAAGATCCAAAGCAAGGTTTCAAAAAACACTAGAATCCATGAGCTTACTCGGTACCCTCCCCCCAACCTTCCTTCTTAACAGCAGCTGAACTGCACTAGCAGATCCAAGACAGGACAAAGGCCTACAAGAAAACTCACTCCTCCATACCCAAGTCCTCCCTTTTTCCAATGCATTGGAAACATCAGCTTCAGACTACAGAAGTATGCCCAGCCCCCGTATCTAGTGGGGCCACAGCCTTTCAAAAACAAAAGCTTGCCAGAGTCCTCAAGAGCCAGGACAGATAACCCCAAGGCAACAGTGCAATAAAGCTCTGAATTGTTGATAGTAGACCAGAGAATGAAGGAACAGAGGGAGCAAGACAGGACACTTTGTGCAAGAGGTACTGTGCAACATTATACTAATCATGGAGAAAAAAGAATAGCAATTAGCTATGGACAATTTTAACCATGTAAAAGGCACCTGGGGCAGACAACTGTAAAGTTGAAGTAGGCTATGATGTTTTGAAATTTAGCACCCAAAAGAATGACCATTAGAGGAGACAGTCAAGAAGTGAATAGGAGAAAAAAAGCAGAGGGGGATGCAGTGAAATTGCCAAAAATCCCAAGAAAATCCAAAGATATTGATCACAAGCAGATCAAACAAAAGGGAAAATATTAACTACAGAAGGAATACAGCTTCTACATCTAGTAAATTAGTTCAGGAATTTATAAATAAACATGGTAAAACAAAGGGAAATGACCCAATGCAATAAAATAAAGGAACCTTTAAAATATAAAGAGAACTTGAAATTACAACAGATATTCCTAAGTAGTTTGAAATGGAAATGAAAACTAGGAAAATAGACTTTATAGCCTGAAAATTAAAAAAATAATGAGTAGTATATAAAAACTGGAATTTTAGGCTCACCAAACAAACAAAAAAGAGCTAGGAATACTAATGCACAGAAATGAAGCACAATCTAGAAGAAAAAGCAAAAAAACAACAGCAATAAAAGAAAATATGTAAGAGAAAATTATAACAATGTAACAACATGCCAAAATTTCTGAGATGCCAGCAAAGCATTCCAGTCATGGAGGGCAGGGGGGACAGGACATATCTTTACAAATAGATGTGAAATAGAAAAAATAAGACTAATGAAATATCGGGTTTTTTTTAATTTACAAAGCCAACAAGATAAATATAGGAGGGCTAGGAAAGGCTTCTTGCAGAAGGTATGCTTTTATGCAGGACTTGCAGGAAGTCAGCAGGTAAAAGCTGAACTGGGAAGAGAGTTCCTGCCACAGAAGGCAACTAGAGAAAATGTTTAGTTGGGAGACAGACATATGTATGGAATAACAAGGAAGAGGCTGTCAATGGATTGTGGATTACTTGGAGTGGAATAAGATGTAAGAAAACTAGAATTGTAGGAAAAGGCAAGATTATAAAAGATTTTCAGAGAGAAAGTTTCATATTTGATATTAGATGTGAAATAGAGTCAACCAAGTTTGCTGAATGGGGAAAGGATGATATGATCTATATTGAACTTTAGGAAGATCAATCTGATTCATGAGTAGAGGGCACACTAGAGAAGAGACTTTTGGCAGGGAAACAAAACAGCAGGCTTTTGCAAAACTACAGACTTGAAGTATAAGGGGGTGAGGATAAGGGGTCTGGACCAAGGTGGTTGCAGTGTTAAAGAGTTGTTTTTTTTTAAAAAGGAGGGCAGCTGAGAGGTTCAGTAGATTGAGAGTCAGGCCCAGAGATGGGAGGTTCAGGGTTCAAATCTGGCCTCAGATACTTCCTAGCTTTGTGACTCTAGGCAAGTCACTTGACCCCCATTGCCTAGCCCCTTACCACTCTTCTGCCTTAGAACCAATTTTCATTCCAAGATATAAGGTAAGGATTATTTAAAAAATAAATAAATAAAAAGTTTTTTTAAAAGGATGATTATCAGAGATAGTTATATAGATACTCTATTCTTCTGGAACTGTTTCTTGGGCATCTCTGAATCTATAGCTTTTTTCAATAGTGTTCAGTTGTCTAGGGCTATAATCCCAAGTTCCAACTCAAATTTGCAGGTTAGGCAAAAGCATATAATAATTACTCTCCTCAGGTTTCTAGAATAATCACTCATAAGTCCCCAGTATAATTCTTCCCACTTCAACTAACCAAACACCTCCATCAGCTTTTAGTAAAGGGATTTGCTGTAAATTCTCTGTCTACACACATTAAGGAAAATCACTAGAAAAAATGGACTCATACTTTGCTATTTTATGATTTGTTCTTTGTTTTCTATCATTCTTCTAAGACTTTGAAAAGAGGTTTACATCCTAAACCAATGCTATCCCTGACAGTCAAGCCAATAAGAACTGATAATAATAATGATGATGATAATGATAATAATAAGCTAATAGGCTTAGAAAAAGATTGATTTTTTTAACTGAGGCAATTTTTGCTCTCTTATTATTCTGATTGAGGCATTGTTTTAAGTTGATGATAATATCATTGTCTTTCCTATTTCCCCATGTCTAATTTTTCAGCACTAATATCTTAAAAAGCTTTATTAGAATTGTCCTAATTGCCCCCCAAAAGTGTCATTTTTATCTTTTTGGTTTTGTTTTGTTTTGTTTTTTAAACAGATAACCTGACTGAGGACTAACAGGAATTCATTCAGCTGACTGTCCAGTGTTTCCTGAATATGGATATTCCAACTTGGGTGACAAACTATGGACATGAAAGGGAGGATGAAAATCTGAATCCTAAAATGTCAGAAAACAATTGTTAAAAATTGTTTCTACAGGTAACTAATCAAGATAAAAAAATATACACTTCATAGATTCTTTGTGAATAACATACTTTTTTATTTTTAATAATATTTTTAAGCAGCAAAAACACACCTCACTCTCTCAATCCTACTCTCCGTAACCAAGAATAAAAATCCTGTTACAGTCAAGCAAAAAAAATTTTCTTAATTTCTATATTAAAAAAAATTTGCTTCATTTTGCACTCTGAATCCTTTACTTCTCTATCAGGAGGCAGCACATTTCGCCATTAGCCCTATAGAATTATAGTTGTCATTACCCATTCAAAGTTGGTTGCTTTTACTATTGTCATCACATTAACTGTTTTGTCCTGCTCATTTCAGGTCTTCCCAAATTTCTCTAAAATCATCTCCTTCATCATGTCTTATATCACAATTGTGTTTTATCACATTTATATGACTTGTCCAGCCATTCCCCAATTTATGGGGAGTCCTCAGATTCTCATTATTTGTGATCTCAAAAAGAACTATAAATAATATAGCTTGACTTTCATTTGCTTATAACTTTCTTCTAATTCTCCCCTTCTCTCTTACTTTCCTACTGAGTAAAATATACTTCTGTACCTAACTATGTATATGTATATGTATATGTATATGTATATGTATATGTATATGCATATATATATATATATATACACACTCTTTAACCAATCAGGGTGAAATATCATCAGCTTCCCCCACCCACTCTACCTTTTTTCTATAGATGCCTACTTAAGCATACCAACTATGAGACATTTTCCTTAATTTTCTTTTCCTTTTCCCCACAATGTATTCCTCAACATTTTATTATGAGGATACAATGGAAGCACTCCCAAGTCTTATCTAATTAGATTCCCTTCATGATCCCTGATGAGGATAAGGTTAAGATGGGACACACAAAAAAAAAATTAAAAAATTAAAAAAAGAGGGGACACACAAATCATATCCCCAAATTTGAATGTAAGCAGTCTATACATAGTTAGTCCCTCCTTCACTCATGTTTACCTTTTTATGCTTTTCTTAACTGCTACTTTTGAACTTCAAAATTTCTATGTAACTGTAATCTTCTCTTTTTCATTAAATAGAAATCTTCTATTCCACTTTTCCCCTCTCTAGCACTATATACTCAGTTTTGCTGGGTATATCATTCTTAGCTATAAGCCTATATTTTTTGCCTTCTAGAAAATTATATTCTGAGTTCACTAAACCTTTATAGCAGTCCCTGATCCATGTGCAGTCCTGACTGTGGCTCCTCAGTACATAAATTCATTCTCTCTGGCTGCTTGCAGTATCTTGTCTTCAACCTGGAAATTCTGGATTTTGGCTATGATGTTCCTTGGAATTTTGATGGTTTTTATCAGGAGATGAATTCTTACTATCTCCAGGAAGGAACTTTGGGTGCTGCTCCTGAAACATGGGATTAGTAAGACAGTAATGACGGCCAGCCCATAGGCATACTTGCAAAACTGTGAGAAACTAAGTATCACTGCACAGGGGATCCTTCAGTCCCATCCAAGACTGAGGTACCCTCCAAAGCCCCTGCCCTATTTGGATCATTCAAAAGAGTTTACTGAAAGTGGCAGCCTATGAAGGAAAGGGGTATTATGGGCTCAGTACTCATACTCACCTTTTAGAGACCTTTAGGCAGGCTAATCTGTTGATAGTGATAAATGGCAACACTTATAGTTACCCAAACCATCCTATACAGTTAATATCACTTACTATTGGGTCTCCAGGGGTGTGAAAGATGTTTCTTCTCTAGTGATGGAGATGAAGGAAAGCTATCTTACTTCATTATACTAGATCCAATTACAACAATCCTATGAAGTAGGCAGATGATACCTGGCAGCTTACAAAAGTCATCATGCCTATCTTTAGAACTATTCCTGATCTTGTTAATATTATTAACCAGAATGAGAGGTATGAAATTATCAACCTTGTTAATGCTTCTTTTCTCTCTTTTCTTGTTGCTGAAAAAAGTCAGAAATCATTTGTTTTCACCTGAGATGAAGTCCAAAATTCCTTCTTTCCCCAAGTTTAAATGAACTCTCCTTCATGATCCACATTATGGAAGGAAGAGACCTGAAAAAGGCTTCCTTTCCTAAAAGCATTAGTATACATCACCATATTGGTGAAATAATGTTGACTGGACCAGATGAGACCACAATAGCAGAGACGCTAGATCAAACGGTGGCCTCTATGAGAGATAGGGGTAGATAATCAACCAGTGGAATGTCCTATAAGAAATGACAAGCAGGAGGATTTCAAAAAAAATCTGGAAAGGGGCAGCTGGGTAGCTCAGTGGAGTGAGAGTCAGGCCTAGAGACGGGAGGTCCTAGGTTCAAACCCGGCCTCAGCCACTTCCCAGCTGTGTGACCCTGGGCAAGTCACTTGACCCCTATTGCCCACCCTTACCAATCTTCCACCTATGAGACAATACACCGAAGTACAAGGGTTTAAAAAAAAAATCTGGAAAGACTTATATGAAATGATACAAAGTGAAGTGAACAGAACCAGAAGAACATTGTACATAGTAACAGCAATATTTTTTGATGAACAACTGTGAATGACCTAATTATTCTTTGCAATGCAATGATCTAAGACAATCCCAAAGACTTGTGATGAAAAATACCATTTGCCCTCTAAGAAAGAATTTATGGAGTCTAAATGCAGACTGAAACATACTATATATCACTTCTTTTTGTGAGAGCTCTTCCACAAAATAACTAATATGGAAAAATGTTTAATATAATTGTATATGTAAAATCTGTATTGGATTGCTCACTGTCTCAGGGAAGGAAAAGGAATAGGAGGAAAGAGAAGGAAAGAAGTAGGGTGGGAAGGAAAGGCAGAATATGGAACTAATATTTTTTTCAAAATAAATGTTAAAAAACTGTTTTAACATGTAATTGGGGGTAAGTAGAAGGGAGGGAGAGAGTGACAGGGGAAGGAGGAAGGGAAAGAGGGAGGAAGTCCAAGGTGAGACCTGCTCAGTCATTTATAGGAGAATATAAGGGGTGGGCAAAGTTCAGAGGATTCCAGAAGAATAAGCTACTGGCACTTGCTTCTCCACAATCTTTTTTTTATTTAAAATTTTTATTTTATTTTGAATATTTTCCCATTGTCACCTATTTCATGTTCTTTCCCTCTCCCTCAAGACCCCCCATCCCCTGTAGCCGACTCACAATTCCACTGAGTTTTATATGTATCATGCTTCCCCACAATCTAAGAAAGAAGCTCAGAGACCTATAGAAGGAACTCTGTAGATTTTAGAAAACTTATAAGCCCCAACCTGGATACTCTGATGATCCTCATTTAATGAATGTCAAGTCAAATATCATTCAAGTGGGAACTCAGACCACAGGCTACAGCCCTGAAAGATGTATAATGGTTTCTCCCACAATCTCTCCCCTAATGACCCCACAAGACCTGTTTCTGGAGGTCTCTATCCATAAAAACAAGAGTGGTGAAATCTTTAATAGGCACCAATGGGTATTCAGAATACGCCACTATTGGGTGTCAGGAGCTTCAAACTCCTCAGAGTAGTCACTCAACTATATTGATTTCAAAAAGAAGTTGCTTGTCTGTTACTGGGTGCTTTTTGCTAAAAGCAGATGACCCAGAGCCATACAATCACCCTTTATCCAGAGCTGCCTCTTTTGAGTTGGGGTTACAAGATGGTTCTTCTAACAAGATGGGTAGAATACAGGGGCTTTTACTGCTAAATGGAAATTGTACAATGGAAATCAAACCTGATTAGATTCCTCAAAATAACAGCACTCTTCAAAAACAGATGATGATTATGCCAGGGACTGAGGTTTCCAGACCTGATAATGGAACCTTGCTTCCTCTGCTAAGGTAGTAGATCCCAAATTACAAGGAGAAATTAAAAAAAAATGTATTCCTAATTTACTTGTCAGTGAAAGAAAATGGAAATGAACTGGTCAGTGAAGAAACTTTTACAGCAAGCACTAGTTGGCTGGTTCATTCACTTTAAAAACTAAGTTCAGGGGCAGCTAGGTACTCAGTGGATAGTCTGGCCTGGAGTCAGGAGGATATGAGTTCAAATCTGATCTGAGACACTTCGTAGGTATGTGACCCTCGGCAAGTCACTTAACTCCCTTACCTTTACCACTCTTCTGCCTTGGAATCTACCTAAGATAGAAGGTAACGGTTTTAAAACAAAATAAAACTGACTTCAACTGCATAATGTTAAAATTACCAGGGAGGTAGGAAGATAGCGTAGATGAAATGGTCAACTAAATACCTTGATATTTTGAAGAAAATAATCCTAGAAAGCATATAAACTAATCAACAAATGTTTAATGTAGATAAAAAAGCCTTGTTCTGGTAAAGCATGTCTTCTAGAATTTATATTTCTAATTAAGTAAAAAAAACCATGAATTTAAGTTGTCTAAGGACCACCTAACACTTTTATTGTTAGATAAAAATGCAGAAGAGGATTTTAAATTAATACCAATGCTTATTTATCAGTTTTGAAAACCTTGTGATATGAAAAGCTACAACCATTAATCCCTTCTACTTCTCTGGAAGTCCAATAAGAAAGCACTGGAGCTGTTTTTTGAAGCCTAGTTTCTGAGTTATTCTAGTTATCTGTTGGAAAATACTGGTAGGATAATAATATTACATTTAAAGTATCATTCATTTTATTTTTTTTTTAATTTTTATAAACCCTTAACTTCTATGATGTATTGGCTCCTTGGTGGAAGAGTGGTAAGGGTGGGCAATGGGGGATCAAGTGATTTGCCAGGGTCACACATCTGGGAAGTGTCTGAGGCCAGATTTGAACCTAGGACCTCCCGTCTCTAGGCCTGACTCTCAATCCACTGAGCTACCCAGCTGCACCCCCCCCCATATCATTCATTTCAGATAATGCCCAGGTCATCCAACTATACTTGAAGATTCTATGCATGCAAATTCATTGAAATGTAGATAAAGTTCTCTCTACTGAACAAGGCAAGAGTACTTGAAGAAAGATAAAACAATTCAGTCCACACAGCTATATTTTATTTTTCAGTTTTCATTATATGTTTCCACTGGGACTAAACCAATTATCATATTTTATAGATAATTAGAACTCTAAATAGTGCACATTCAAATAATATAAACACTTCACATGATTTTGTGTGTGTGTGTGTGTGTGTGTGTGTGTGTGTGTGTGAGAGAGAGAGAGAGAGAGAGAGAGAGAGAGAGAGAGAGAGAGAGAGAGAGATTTGCATAGAGATGACAATTAAACAATTAAGCTAGTAAACTTAATGAAAGTGTATAGGGAGAAGACATGAGGACCTAGGATTGAACTTTGGGGATACCTAAAATTAAGAGAAAATGAAAATAAATACTAAAGAGGAAGTTATCATCAATAAATGTTTGGTCAAAAAATATGAACAAGAAGTTTTCAAAAGAAGAAATATATGTTCTCAAAAACCATGCAAAAGCATGTTCCAAACCATTAATAATAAGAGAAATGCAAATTAAAACAAATCTGAATTTTCTCCACACTCTTGGGTGGAAATTGGGATACAGTATCTTCTCCCTTCAGTTATTATTGATCAGGCAGTTGCCTAAGAACTTGTGGCTAATGAGGCTCAGTGTGTAGATGGTTTGGGGCTATTCAGATATGGCTGAAAGTAAAGCTGCTTGGAGACAGATTGTACAAGGGGAAAAAAACCTTATTTAATAAATATTGGAAAGGTTTAAGGAGGATAAGGAAAAGTAAACAAAGGTTTGAGGATTAGGATTAATTCTCTAATCTAAAAGGGGATCTAAACTTTTATCCACTCCCTCTAGTTCAAGAGAACTTGCTTCTTGCTCAGGTTCCCTTCCTGTCCCCCACACTCCCCCACCCCACCCCACACTCCGCCTCCTTATCACTCCTTAATCTATATACTAATTCTCAGGGTCTATTCTAAATACACTATCCTAAATTATAATTTTCTTAGTTATAATTAATTTTACTGTCTCTGTATCTCTTCCAGCTTTGAAATCAGTTTGGTAGTTCTCTCTCTTTCTGCCAACTGTCAACTCCTCAGACCTAGATCAGGCTTCTGGGCCTAAGACAGAGCTCAAAATGGCCTGCCTTTGTCTGCAGCCTGTTGTGAGGAAGATTAATTTAGTATTAGTGTTGGATCTAGCAGGAAGGGCTGGAGGATTCCAAGATGGAATGAAGGAGCAGGAAGTGGGGCTTGTGCTCTGAGAGAGACTCCAAAGTGGTTGGACATAACTGTTGCTAACCCTGGGAGATTTCAGAGTTAGGGAAAAACTGCATCCAGATTCCCTGGAATCCTGAGAGGTGAAGGCTTTCAGCAAGTGGACAACAGACCTGCAGAGCAGCACCAAGTGGGGAAGTGGTCTGTGATCTGGTAGACAGCGTTGCAAACTCACTCTCCCTACCTGGGTACCTTGGATCACCTGGTGGAGTTGACTCTTGGCATCCTGTGACCATCCTTGGATTTACCGTGAGACCCCAATTGAAAGCCATCCTTTAGTTGAGCTGACCAAACTTGGCTGGAACCAGGTTTGGAGGAGCTTTCCCTGTGACTTCAGTACTGCTTCTTTTGGGCCCTGCCTGGCTTAGGTCAATAGAATAGTGTAGTCAAGTCCTTCCCTTGCCCCTGTGGTTTGCCCTTAGGTTTTAAGTATAGAATCCCTTATTCCCATCCTTCATTATTATTTTCCTCAATTAAACTGTTAAAAACTTTTTATCTTTTGCTTGCTGGTTCCATAGATCCTAGCCCAGGAGGGCTGATTGACCGTTGGGCCTAACTGCCATTTCTGTGACAGTTAACAGCTTGGCAGTAAACTCTGGGCTCCCTATCCTGGTTGGTCCTGTTAGTCTGTCGTTCCTGTCTCTCTCCCCCCAGTGAGAACACACAAATGGTAATAATAGTTAACATCCCTGGTGCCCCACCATTACAAGCCACAAGAGGAAAAAAACACAGTCTCTTCTTCACTTTCTGTTGTTCTTTTCCACAACCTTATTCCCGCCACTCCGACCTGTTTTCTCCTTCAATTGCCACTTGGTTCTCCAATTTTCCCAGAGAATCGATCCACTAGCCTCCTCCTCAGGCAAAACACCTCCAGGAGTGAGTTGACAGACTCCAAATTTCTCAGATTCCTTATCAAGGACTCTGCCCAAGATTCCAACTGGCTTTAAAGGAAATCCCCCAGTATCTTCACTCTGTCCCTAACTGCTAAAACCCAAATTAACCCAAATGTTCCTAATTAGTTCTTATGCTTAATTAATCCTAATAACACATTAATCAGACTGGCAAAAAATTAAACTAGCAAATGTTGGAGAGGCTAGGGGTAGACAAGTAAACTAATTAACTGTCAGTGAATCTATAAATTTGTCCAAACATTCATTGAAACAATTTAAATTATACTTAAAAAGTTACTAAACTGTATATATAACATTTGACTTAGCAATACTACTAACTGGACAAACACCCTAAGGTTAAAGACTGAGAGAAAGGACCAATATTTACAAAAACATTTTTTGTGACTACAAAGACCTGCAAGTAGATGCCCACCAATCAGGGAACTGGCTAATCAAGATGCAGTATACAACTTATACACTTAGGAATGACAAATATTAAGAAACCAAAGAAACTAAATGAAGGGTTTAGTAAGAAAACTAAAAGAACAATTTACACAATGATGAAAGAAAATAAAGGAAAATGACAACAAAACATCAGAACCCATTGTAACTTTAGAAACCTGATGATGATACTAACCTCTCTTGGCAAAGAGGTGGTAGACTAGAAGTATGAAATTAATCATATTATACTATAGGCACAATCAGTGCATTGTTTTGTTTGGACTTTGTTTCAAAGTAGTGTTCTACAGGGGTAGAGATAATTAGAAAGCAATAGGGAAGAAAAAAGCATTCAATAAAAACATTTATTTCTAAATGCCTATGGCTATTCAATAACACTGAAGGTATTTATACATTACTATTAACTTATTTTTGTGTCAACAGTTTTCCCCCCACATGAACACTATTAACAATATTCAAATACATTAACGTTATCAACATGTGAGTAGTTTGTTTGGGTATGGAGGGAGGGAGAGGGGAAAAGTGGAAAAGGGGGATAGAAAGAAAGTGAGAAAAGAGGGCAGGGAGGGGGAGAGGAAGGAGAGAGATTAATAATTAATAATATTAATAGATATTTTCTCTTAAGTCTATAATAAATCTCTTAGAATTTAGAAATTAGTCTACTCTTTACTTTCATAAGTAGTAAAATACATGAAATAATTATTGATTTAGACTACCTTCCTTACAAATAATACAACTTAATAGAAATAAGTCATATTGTCATTAAGAAAACTAAATGATATATTCACAAAGAACAGTTAAGCTACATATTTAAGACTTTCTTGTTGCAATAAAACTATAGTGATTAGATACTTTAGAAGAAAAATATGACTAGACCCTTTTTCGATCATTATAAAAGTTGGTGTTTTTTAAAGTATCATTGTGAATTTTCTCATTCATCCAAAAATTTAAAAAGCCAAAATGTACTAAGAAAGTTTCCTATTATTAAGGAATGCGTATTGTCTTTCTCTTTATTTATACAATCTATATGGTTTATAGAATCTATGATTCCATATTCCTTATCTTAAACTCAAACCAATTTTAACGTCACTCGCATCTTTTAAAAATTATATTCACTTTAAAACCAAGCAAGAGTTAGAGAAAAATACAAAATGTAAAATAAATAATTTTGATTATATTAAGCTAAAAAGTTTTTGTACAAACAAAATCAATGTAGTCAAAATCAGAAGGGAAACAACAAATTGGGAAAAAATCTTTATAATGAAAAACTCTGACAGGGGTCTGATTACTCAAATATATAAGGAGTTAAATCAATTGTATAAAAAATCAAGCCATTCCCCAATTGATAAATGGGAAAGAGACATGAATAGGCAATTTTCAGGTAAAGAAATCAAAAGTATCAATAAGCACATGAGAAAGTGTTCTAAATCTCTAATAATTAGAGAAATGCAAATCAAAACAACTCTGAGGTATCACCTCACACCTAGCAGATTGGCTAAAATGAAAGAAGGGGAGAGTAATGAATGCTGGAGGGGATGTGGCAAAATTGGGACATTAATGCATTGCTGGTGGAGTTGTGAACTGATCCAACCATTCTGGCTGGCAATTTGGAACTATGCTCAAAAGGCTATAAAAGAATGCCTGCCCTTTGATCCAGCCATACCACTGTTGGGTTTGTACCCCAAAGAGTTCATAGATAAACAGACTTACACAAAAATATTTATAGCTGCGCTTTTTGTGGTAGCAAAAAACTGGAAAATGAGAGTATGTCCTTCAATTGGGGAATGGCTGAACAAATTGTGATATATGCTGGTGATGGAATACTATTGTGCTAAAAGGAATAATAAACTGGAGGAATTCCATGTGAACTGGAAAGACCTCCAGGAATTGATGCAGAGAGCGAAAGGAGCAGAGCCAGAAGAACGCTGTACACAGAGACCAATACACTGTGGTAAAATCAAATGTAATGGACTTCTGTACTAGCGGCAATGAGTTCTGAGGAACTTATGGTAAAGAAGGCTACCGACATTCAGAGGAAGAATTGCAGGAATGGAAACACAGAAGTAAAGCAACTGTTTGAACACATGGGTTGAGGCGGACATGATTGGGGATGTAGACTTGAAACTACCACACCAATACAACTATCAACAATTTGGAAATAGGTCTTGGATCAATGACACATGTTAAAACCAGTGGAAATGCGCATCAGCTAATGGGGGGGGATGTAGGGGGGTGAAGGGGAAAGTAAGAGCATGAATCATGTAACCATGTTAACTTTTCTAAAAAGTAAAAATTATTAAAGGAAAAAAATAAAAATAAAAAAACAAAAATTATATTCACAAGTTATTTCCTATTAAACAAAATGAACTATCCAAGTGCAATAAAAATATCTTAACAAGGTGCACAAACACATATATACATAATACTGCATACATAAGGTTCCTAACTCAGATCTTTTTTTCCTGTTAGCATTTAATTTTTTTCTCGCTAAGTAAAGTCATAGTCCCTGCTGATGGGAAATGATTGGTTTACCTATAACAGCAGGGGACTTCAACTATCAGTACTTTAAGAAGCTTTGACAGTTTTTGACAGTTTAACCTGCTGAGCTCACAGCACCCATGGGAGGGTCTTAGCTGCAATTTTACTTCTGATGTTGCTGACCACTAATACTGACTCCATAGATAATGGATTTCAATAACAACCTCCTACAGGTTAACACTTTGAGTATAACCATGATATTGCTTTAATTAAGTTAATACATGAAGGTCACAGTTTGGGAGAAAGTTTTATTAAATTTGGCAGTGGTTACAAATAAAAAAAATATGTGTGCTCATCTGTACTCATAAGTTTGTCTACAGATATAATCCAGTCTGGTCAGGATTTATGCAGCATTTCAATTTCTTTTATAAAATGAACTCAGTTTATTAATTCTATTTCCTCAAAATATATAAATTTCTAGAATTTCTAACTGATGTTTTCATAACTAATATGAAATAGATGGCTTTAACCATGCTGGGTACAAAACAAGCTTACCTGGCATATAAATAGACCACCTACTAAAACTAAAGGAATTTTTTTTTTGCAGAGTTTGAAACATTGGGATGGTAAAAGAGATTACTGCTTTGATTTGTATCTCTCAAATGTTAACTATTAATATTTCACTGAAATATTTGAAATTACTTTTCTTCATAAAAAGGTAAGAATTCATAATTTCTTAAATTCAAACTTTTTGGCAGCAAAAAAAATGCTTGAATCGAACTATTTGAGATAAACACTTGAATAGGCTATACAACTAAATATAAAGCAAACTTGGGGTTAAAAGGTTGACTTTTAAATGTTACCATATACGCAGTTGTAAAATACACTACCTTTAAAATACAAACCTTATTTTCTCTACAATTAATGTAATATATTTAAATATGTGTCTATAGGACAATTTAACAATGCTTCATTTAAACAAAGAAATTTAGCTGACTGGATGAATCCAATAATAATAATTGTATTTTTAAAATACCCAACCTGACATACTATAGTAGATAATAATGAACCAGCATGGGAGCCATTTAATATACTTCTTGATTAACTCATTGCCTGTCCAGTTCTCATACAGACATGTTAACATGTCATAATCGTCATAATTCCCATCATCCCCACAGCTAACACACAAGCTCCTTGATTAGCGCACAACTCCCAGACGAGCCATTGCTAATGCTAAATAATTCCCTTCAGCCTCCTGCTACTATACCACAGGATCTCCAATTAAATATAATGTCCCTGATGAGACATATTAATGTAGACAAATTCCTACCAAGGATCCTAACCTACTCAGGTTTACCCAAATATGAAGGGAGATGAAATTCAAGATAGATGATAAAAATAAGAATAATAATAAAATAAGATGGTTTTGGAAAAAGGCTTTACAAAAGAAACAATGATCAAACATCTTAACTTGTTTCCCTAATGACTATTTGGCCTAATTCTAGTGGCTTAAAATGATATCTGGAAGTCCAAATACTACACTGTACTTTATATCTGAAATCAAGAAGCACTTATTATGTGCCAAGCATGAGTCTGAGCCTCAGGAGGGGAAAAAAGGCAAAAGTGAAATATTTCAGGTTATTAAATGTTAAAGTTTTAAGTTTTATGGAGTTTTGAAGCAAAAATGCTATTTTAAAAGCCTTTAACTAATTAAAAAAAGCTCCAAGAACCAAAATCACATTGATGAAATCAATTATTGCCTCTACCTAAATACTATTGTAGTTACTATTATAAACGCTTAACACCAGACTTTATGCAACTAATTTGAAAACTCCGTTGCTACGCTGAATACTGATACCCCTCTGAATTATCAGTAACACATTATAAATTCTATTATTTCTGAATAGCAAGATAAATGAGTCTAAAATTTTCCCATTTTATTAAGTAAAATCTAACTGGGAAACAAGGGGCATGATAATCACCATCATTTTAAAGTAAACAGATTTTAAACAAAATAATTAAGAAAAAGTAATTTTATCATTCCAGATATAAACAAATAGAATATCTTATTTTGAAAGTAGAAATTTTAACTAATTTTCAGTGACCAAATAAGTAAAACAATTATTATTCAGATTGTGGTTTTTCATTTATGAGGAAATAATGGCTTTAGTTGTATACTATTTGACTACTAGATTTTGTGAAATTAGCAAAATTTTAACTCTATAAAAATCTGGAACCTAAGAAATTACTATTGTGATATTTCTACTTTTAAATTACTTTAACCTCTACATACATCTAACATTTAAAATATTATAACCACCCAATAAAATTTTGATAAGTTCTTCCCTAAGGTCCTTGTACCTTTGCCTATACTAATGAGCTCCATCTTCATTTACCTGATCATTAGCTTCTAGTTTGTTCAGCTGGAAACCAACATACACTAATTACTTCGACATCACAAAGTCATCTCTGTCCTCACTACATCCCCAGACAGCAGGGAGAAATCATCAAGGGTAGGCATGATAATATCTTGATAAGCGATGATTCACTTTACCTCACTGTCAATCATCTAGGAGTGTTCATGCAAGATACCACTCAATCTCATTATTGAATCCTAGGGCTAAGAGTACAATACACACCAGGAGTCATATTCCAAACAGCAGGCTGGCAGGGTAAGATATGAGTGTCAATAGATACTTCCATGAATTTCAGTTTTGTTTTAATATGATAAATATCAAGTATTTCTCATTTTAACATACATTTGTTGTATAAACATAAAATGAAAACATGTTTGAAAAGAACAAGTTTTATTAAAAAATTTCTCACAATATATCAATTATTTCTTTTTTAACCCAATGAAATTCAGCCCATAAAAACTCTGAGTTTTCAAATAAACGGGGCAACACAATATTTTTTCTTTAAATTATTTATTTTAAAAATAATATTTTAGTACATCTTAATAATTTAACATTCTTTATTTAGGAGTATGTGTGTCTCCAAATCAAGGTTGGGATTTGTTAATTTGTACTTTTATAAGTATATGAGATAAACAATTTTCTTCACCTTTCAAATAATTTCCTCCAAAAAACAGGGTCCATGTTATATTGGCATGGAATATTTGGTCACAAGCATTCTTTAAGAAAAATACCAGGAGGGAGGTCGAGGGATGAAGGGAAAAGTAAGAGCATGAATCATGTAACCATGTTAACTTTTCTAAAAAATAAATATTATTAATTGTTAAACTAACAAAAAAAAGAAAAAAGAAAAATACCAATTTTACTCTGGTTGTAAGGGATCTGATAATCAGGGCTCAGTAAGAAATTTTTTAATAGCATTACCATAAAGTTCAGCCTTTACCTCAAGACCTCCTTTTTGCAAAGCAACTATTTACCTTTTGGCCAGTTCTGTGTCTATAAAATGTCTTGCTTTACATTTTACATATCACCTTGAATACTTTAATAGATGAGTTCTAGAAAGTTATCCTCATACAGGCCAAGTTTTGAGTTTGTGGCTAGCACATGGTTGTATTCAGTCATTTCAGTCAGGTCTGACCCCTAGTGACCCTATCTGGAGTTTTCTTAGCAAAGATATTGGAGTGGGTTGCCATTTCCTTTTCCAGTTCATTTTGAGATGAGGAAAATGAGGTACCAGGGTTAAGTGACTTGCCCAGGGTCACACAGCTAGTAACTCAGGAAGATACATCTTCCTGACTCCAGGACCCTATATGCTATCCACTGTGCCACCTAGTTGACCATGAAAACATGAAAAAATTAAAACAATACAGCAGCTCATAGCAAAAAACTCAATATCAATAATTGAGATTCACTTTCTTTATCCATAAAGATTCCTTGGTTTTCATTATAGTTTTAAAACTTTTTTAATTAAGATAAATTAGGCTCTACATTCTATGTATTCATTGGCTAAGAAGTAGGGCTGCTAGGTGGTACAGTGGATAGAACACTTGACTTGGAGTGATGAAACTCACCTTATTAAGCTCAAATCTAGCCTCAGACACATACTTGGTGACCTTGGGCAAGTCACTTAACCCTGTTTTCCTCAGTTTTCTCATCTCTAAAATGAATTGGAGAAGGAAATGCCAAACCACTCCAGTATCTTTACCAAGAAAACTCCAAAAATGGGTTCACCAAGAGTCAGACCCCAATGAACAATAACAAATAATAAGAGCCCAAGAATTCATTTTCCATTAAGAGGTTGAAAAAACATGTGCAGGCTTATCACTGGAAAAGGTATAGTCCAATGATAGTGCTAGAGTTGGTGTCAAAAAAAAAAAACCTAGATTAAAACACTAAGTCATAGATTTACATAGATTTACTGTATGAAACCTAAGTCAGTTAACCACTCTCAGATTCAGTTTCTTCAGCTATTAAAAGAAAGATAAAATCTGTAGCATTTACTTCATAACTATTGTGAGGATGAAATGAAAATATATATTAAGCACCTTGCAAATTTTGCAGTATTACACAAACCTCAATTGTTCTTATGTTGTTATTTATAGTATGAAACAGCATTGGATCTATATAGTCAGGGAATCCAAATCCAAGAACTACAATTACCAAAAGTGTATCACTTAAAAAATGTCCTGATCCACAAAACAGGGAAACTATTGCTTATGAAACGGCCTCTATCAAAGGGCTGTTCTAAGGAAAAATTTTGTAAATCATAAAATATATTTAAAGTGAACTATAATCAGCAGCAGCAGCACCTCAGTAATAGGAACGGCTTTTAACAAAACAATAATTCAGAGAATCACAGATGTGTAATCTTCCCAATGTTAATACTAGCTGCAATGGTGTAAACAACAACTCTTACAAGTTCTTTAAACTTATATATTTCTTGTCCAGGTTCTCCCAGAATCTCCAAAATGAGCTTTTCAAAATTTTGGGTACAAGGAAGAAAGGGAACCTTCCTATAGGATTCTTGACATTATGTGGATTCTAGTAACACGCCTGCAGTCCATCTGTGACCATAATTTTGATTCTTGGACATTGCAATATATCATGATTCACATCCATATAGCATCAATGGAAGAATAATGGTGCTTAAAATACAGAATTTTATTTCATACAAAAGTTTGGAGTCAATAAAAGCATTGTATTTTCCCAAGTTTCTCAATTCACTGCCTAATTTGTTGGCCATCTGCAGCGTCTATCCAAGATTCTGAGAGAAGATCAACTCTTCAGGCATCTAGATTCTCTAATCCTTAAAAGCTTAACAGCCTGACTTGACTTGCTGACAATTTCATCTTCAAAAGGCAGAAGAAATAATGAAGAGATCTCAACCCAAACTTAATTCTAACAGGAAAGAATTACCTGGTGAAGTGGAAATGATGGAGACATACCATGTCATCTTAAAATTCATTACTGATAGAAAAACTCTGAAATGTCATAGACTTTTGGAAAGTATACTGTAAAGAGTTCAGAAACACAATAGGTAGGAGGCAATATCTTATGACACAAGGCTCTCTGGAAAATTCTGATTACATTTGAAAAAGTATGTAAAATATCCAATTTGGTTTGATACAAAAGAAGCTTATTAACCAAACTCAGATTTAAAAAGAATATAGGCCAGAGATAGGAAACATACCATGTAACTTCTTTAAGAATAGAATTAGAGAGGTTAAGAAAAAATACTATGTAACTTCTTTAAGAATAGAATTAGAGAGGTTAAAGTTAATTATGAGCAGAGGTTAGCACTTTTTTTACCATGTTTAGAGACAAGAGGAAAAATCAAGAAAAGGATAGGACACTTGCTTAGATTTTATTTTAAAAATAGAGCAAAATAATCAAAGCAAAAATCCTTTTTTTCTTCCATTTTCTCTACCAAAAAATAACTTCGGATCAGGAGAAAGAAAAAAAAACATCAAAAATGAATAATGGAGGGGGACAGCTGGGTAGCTCAGTGGATTGAGAGTCAGGCCTAGAGACGGGAGGTCCTAGGTTCAAATCCGGCCTCAGACACTTCCCATCTGTGTGACCTGGGCAAGTCACTTGGCTCCCATTGCCCACCCTTACCACTCTTCCACCTAGGAGCCAATACACAGAAGTTAAGGGTTTAAAAAAATGAATAATGGAATAAATTCCAAAAATACAATTTGGGGAAGAGAACCAGTATTCATTAAAGTGCCTAGAATATGCCAGATAACTGTATTAAATGCTCTACAGAAGTGATCTCATTTGATCCTCACAACAAACCCCCATTTTACAGCTGAGGCTGGCAGAGAGCAGTTATCTGTCCAGATCACAAAATAAGCAAGCGTCTAAAGCTAGATTTCAATTCAAGTCTGCCTGACTCCAGGCCCAGAGCCCTAATCACTATGCCACCTAGCTTGGTCACAAGGTCTATTAGAATAAGTAGAAGAAATAAATTAATAAAGAAAAATAATAATACTAAAACAATATAAATTAAATTTAAAATCTCAAAGAAATACTAGAAATAAAAATGAATGAACTTTCTAGGACAAAGAAACAGAAGAATAAAGAGTTTAGTTCATGACATACAAAACTTTACCCAAAGTTATGAAAAACAGAAAGGACCAAATGGAAATCAGGTAAATCCATACAACAAAAACCTTTAAAATCAAGATTAAAAAAAAATCAAAGAAAATGTACTTATATAAGAAATAACTAAACAGTGAAATGTATCAAGGAGAGACCATTTAAGAATCACTGAATTAACCTTAAAGCTATGACCAAGAAAAAGAGCCTAAACATCATATTTCAAAAAACTCTGAAAGAAAACTAACCACATCTATTAGTCCCAGAGGGTCAGGTGAAAATAGAATATGCCAGCCAATTCACGTAAGAAACCTCAAAATGATGCCTCCCAAAAAACATTATAGTCAAAAATCCAGAGCGTCCAGGCCAAAGAAAAAAACATTACACACAGCCAAAAAGAAAAGTCTTAAGTACCAAGGAATTCCAGGCAAGACCATTTAAGAAATTAAACCCACTGCTGAAAAGCAAAGGAAAATAATGTTCCAAAGAGCAAAAATAACAGCTTATGAAAAAAAGTATCTTTTTCAAAACTGAGTAAAATCCTACAAGGTGTGGGGGGGGGAAGTTTCCTTAAATAGAGTATTCAGAAATGCTTAGGATTTCTCAAAAGAGCCAAATGTTAAATTTCCACTATGAGCATTTACACTTTGGCAATCATCAAATGCTACAAATCAGAGCCATACGTTGTTTTGTTGCTCATCTACACTTAAGAAATTAATGGAAACAAAGTAAAATGGATAATTTTGAGTATATTACATTGAAAAGTTTTGTACAAATAAAACAAACATTGCCAAGATTAGAAGGAAAGCAGAAGATTGCAGGGGAAGTGGATTTTGTAGACAGCCTCTCAGATATGAGGTTGCATATCTAAAATATAGAGAACTTTTTCAAATGCATAAGAATAAGGCCATCCCCTAACTGATAAATGAGCAAAAGATATGAACAGACAATTTGTTGATGAAGAAATCAAAGTCATATATACACATATTTTTAAAAATTCTACATCACTACTGAATAGAGAAATGCAAACCAAAGCAATTCAGAGGTATCATCTTAAATGACATGGAAGCAGGATGACAAAAGTTGAAGAGGATGTGGTGTGTAAATGGAATTAACTCACCCTTATTCATTCTTTAGACTTTAGTCACCAGGAATAATGTTACCCCACCCAACTTAGAATTAAGTAGGGAAGGGGGAGGTCTATGAACCACGTGTGCTAGTAAGTGACAAATCAAAAACATGGGGCAGTCCGAAACAAGGTTGAGACTGTCATTTGTCCATGTAGAACTGGAGGGTGGATGCAGGAAATGAGGAAACGAACTATCTTTTAAATATGATGTTAAGTTCCTGTGAGAGGAGTTTGCCTTTTGAACCTGGCCTTGAAGGAGCTCAGGTGAGACCTCAGGCTGCTTCCTTCTGAATTGTCACATAGGTAAGTTAAGCTGACTCCCTTTTTCTTTTCCTTGGAGTTTCTGGAGGTCCTTACTTACTCTCTCTCTCTCTCTTTCCCTACTTTCACTCTTCCCAAATTGTAAATAAACCACAGTAGAAATCACCCTGACTTGGGTCTTTTATTTTGGAATTGGATAATTCAATTCCTTGGTGACCACTCATTTAAATATTAATACATCCAATTAAAAAAAACCCTCTTCCCTCAATACCCAATAGTATTGGCTCAGATAGAGGGAGTCATTTTACTCATGCAGTACTCCAAGAAGTCTACAAGAATCTAGGAATAAAAGGGAATTATCATGCCATTTATCACCTGGAAAGCGCTGGGCAGGTGGAAAGATTCAACAGAGAAATAAAGACACTTAATGGCAGTCTGTACAGAAACTTATCTCAAATGGACAAATGCTTTGCCAATAGTGTTACAGTATCTGAGAAGCAAACCTAGCGGGGACTTACATCTTTCCCCATTTATAATACTATATGGCCAACCTGTTTGGCAAAGGGAAAGCTCACAAAACTTCATATGTTTCAATGTTGGGCACAGATTGCGAACTGCATAAATATATCCAGGCCCTGCAACAAAGACTCACAGAACTCCATGAACTTGGTTTGATTCAACAGAGAGTTCCCCTTCATTACGACTTGCATAATTTAAAACCAGGAGACACAGTATACATAAGAAACTTCACAAGAAAATCAGTTAACAGACCAAATAGTTAGGACCCTATCAAATTTTGCTCACTACTCCTACAAGTATAAAAGTAGAAGGAAAAGATTCATGGTTCCACATGACCCATGTGAAACCTGAAAAGAAACATACAAATGCAGAACACACAGGAAAAGTTCAAAATAGACAAATTACAGAAAGTGCTGAGGACTGAGAATTGAAATTCAAAATCATTGCAAAACATCTGAAAGTACATATAAAACACACTCAAAAAAATTGATTGACATCACTGACAAGCATCACAATTCACACTGTTCCTGCATCCAGACCAGAGAGCCCGTCTGACAATATGTATGACAACAGACAACATGTGATGGAGCAACAAAGAAGGGAAAGAGAATCAAGAGAAGAAAAGGAAATTAGAAAAATCACCAAAAAGAAAGATGCAAGAAAAGAATACTTGAAAAGACATTGTGAAAAAACTTTTGAACTTTGAACTTTGCAAAAATGGACAATTGCACAAAGAAGAGGACAGAAGGAAATGGACAAAAACGCAAATTAACCTCACACTTTAAGAAAAATGCACCCACAGTACATAGCATCAAGATACAAGAGAAATCTATAGACAACTTGAAGAAAATTGACAACTTGAAAACAAGAGTAAGTACTTTGCATGCACAGTACATAAAGAGAACACAAAACACAACACAAAACTGATATCTAGTCAAGACCTCACTCATGTAAATAAGCGAGTATCTGAAGATTGTGAAAAATACAAAGTGTATATATGTCTATAATGTAAATAATTGCAAGTTCCATAAGTTTTAACCACATAAGAAGATCAAGCAATTTTCTTGTCTGGTTAACATCAATATGCAGAACTAATGCTTGAACAAATGTATAATAGTGTAAGTAATGTAAATTTTATACATACCTGTAACACAGGTTGGAAAAGTAGAGTAAAATTGTAGTCCCTAATAAATAATAGTCCCTAACAATGTAGATACTGTAGCATACTAACAATTTAGCAAATAATTTGGACATTAGACATAGGGAAATTGCAGAAAGGGCTAGGGAAGTTAAAAAAAAAATTTAGCGAGCTAGTGCAGGGAAAGCATAAGAATAAAATATGTAAGTGTTGTTGGATAGATAACTAAGAATATTAACATACTAAAATAGATTCTCAATATAAAAACTAATATTGCATTTAAAACATAGGTAGTTTAAAGATAATTTGATAACAGATAGTTGTATTGCATTTACTTGATAGACATATTAAATATATAAGATAGTTGTATTGCATTACTTGATAGGCATATATTAAAAATAGAAGCAAGTTAAAATTCTGTTAAAATTATAGATATAGAAGAGTTTAAGGATAAGAAAATTGTTACACTGTAAACTTAGACATTGTGTTCAATGGAAAACTTTTCTTGTTACAAAATTGTTTCACACCCTGTAAACATTGTTATATAAATTGCAACCTGCATTCCCCACCAACCTCTCCGAAACCCATCTTAGAATAGGAATAGATAGAAAATTAATATAGTGATAAGACAAGATAAGGATTTATTATTTTCGAGGGAGGGAGAACATAAGATAGGAATAGGAAATAGTGATGCATGAATTAAGTGGGACTTTTAAGTCCCACAACACAAAACCAGAATACTGTAAGGATCAGATTTGTGCAAGGGGGATGGGACAAAAGGAGCCAGAAGAAGGCAGCTGGTGACAATTACTGACAGTTGAGACCAGAGAGAATTCTGGGAGTTTCTCGGAGGAAGGGGAGGAGGAGAGGGCTTCCGGTGAAGGACTAGGAAGAGATAGGAGGAGGCCATCCCAGCTCAAATCCAGTCCTGAGAGCTTCCTGAGGATCTTTCTTTGGAAATTGAAACCCTGATTCCCTGGTCAAAGCCATTCATCGCATCTCAACCATCAAGACTTCAATCAGAGTCAGCTAAGTTTTTGGACTCCATTTTGGGAGCAATATCTTAGTTTCTTTCATCCATAACCCAACCTTGCTGAGAGACCCTTTCCAATCTAAATTACAATTATAGAAAGGATAGAAATAGAAACAGAAAGAGAAGGGGCAAGGGGAGATGCTTAGGAGTGAGATCCCCAAAGGTTCCCACCTGAGTGGTGGGCCCCATAGAAATAGAGAAGAGGGCACCCCAAAATCCATCTGTCCTTCACCCCTTTCCCCAACCCCTAAATTGCAAATAATAAAAGCAACTCATCAGGCAGATAGCGTTCCGGAGTGCCTGAGAGACAACAAGGGAGAGGGGAACCACAGCTTAGTCTGGCTGCCTCCATCTTGAAGCCAGACCACCCGCTGTGAATTTAACTGATTGGGGTGGGAGGTTTGTGTGAGCCCTGTCCTTATTCAGAATCGGATTGGGGTACCGCATACCTCGTCTTAAAGGGAAGCCTTGCCCCCAACTCCTATGGGGCAGCACGACCATCCAGGTCACCCAGTTTCAGGGATATGCTCGCTTAAAGTCTCCTCGTGTATATTCGGCCCCAGGGGAGTGCTGGAAGAGAGACTCACCACATAGACTCTTTCTCTCTCTCTCCCCTCCTATCAAACTTTGGTTACAGGCTCTCTTTATTGTTACATATAGTGGGAAAATGGGGACTAATACACTATCGGTGGAGCTGTGAATTGATCCAACCACTTTGGTGAGCAATTTGGAATTATATCCAGAGATTTTTAAAACTGCATCAATTTCCAAAGAAGATCAGGGAAAAAAGAAAAGAGCCAATATGTTCCAAAATACTTATAGTCCCTCTCTTTTGTGGTGGCAAAGAACTGGAAATTGAGGGGAGGCCCATCAATTGGGGAACATCTGAACAAACTGTAGTATATTATTGTGATGGAATACCATTCTGCCATGAGAAATGATGAACAGGCTAATTTTTTTAAATTTTGTAAAGAACTACAAGGGATAATGACAAGTGAAATGAATAGAACCCAGAGAAGACTATATATAGTTACAGATTTATATTATATTTCAATAATAATCTGTGAATGTTACCTCCAGAGAATAAACTCAAAAATGGAAACATGAAAGACATGATCTATAATATCTATCTCCTAGATAATACCTTCTTATAATGTGAGGAGCAGAAGTAGGAGCTCAAATACTTGTAAATAAATTCCATTTTTTAAAGTATTTAATTAAAATTAATGGAAATATAATGAAAAAATGTTAATGAAGCAGATTAAATTTAAAAGCATGGCATGCTTGGAGGGAAACTATTAAATAGTTACCAGTGTATCACAGGAAAAAAGATTTTTATCTTTTTAGAAGGAAAAGAAGTGTCAAGAGCACAAAGGAAGGTCAATAAGACACAGGGGTAAAGGACTAGTTTCCTTATGGTTTAATAAAACTTAAGTAAAAGAAAAAAGGAAGCCAAAAAAGAAATATACTTATGGGGGAAAGAAATGAATTGAACTGTCTCATAAAATCCCTATCCCATAATCAAGGTATTCAAGAAGATTATACAGAGGCCATGGTAGAAAGAATGGACATTACTTGAAACTCAAATTCATCTAACCCAGACAAAGGGAGAAAAACATGTTCTAAAGATCTTAATACAGCTGTTCAATTTTAATAATATCTAAAGTATAAATGCTACAAACTTACCCCCCCCCAAAAAATTTGGAAGGTTATTTAAATTTTTTAAATATTGAAGTTTCTCACTAAAATTTAATATAGCTACAACCTTGTGAATATATTGATCACAACTATATTTAATTCTAGTTGATTTTTTAAACTTTGTAACAACTTTCATCAGCTGCTGCTCAGAGACTGAAATACATCGTAATCCTAGTTTTTAAATGCTCCAAAGAACAAGGTATTGATACATCCTACACAGTTCTGACACGATTACACAAGAAATGGTATAATGAAGACAGACCAGACAAATGAAGTGACCAAACAAGAAGATATGCATGATGAGGCAGCTGGGTAGCTCAGTGGATTGAGAGTCAGGCCTAGAGATGGCAGGTCCTAGGTTCAAATCTGGCCTCAGACACTTCCCAGCTGTGTGACCCTGGGCAAGTCACTTGACCCCCATTGCCCACCCTTACCACTCTTCCACCTAGGAGCCAATACACAAAAGTTAAGGATTTAAAAAAAAAAAGAAGATATGCATGATGCCAGGCTATATCATCTTGTAAAAATGACCATGTTACTTTAAAAAAAATGGCCTGAATCTATTTCATTGGCATAGGGAACTCCCAGATGAGAAAATTCTCTCCACCAACACAGGCTGTCACCTTCTCCCCAAATTACAGTCTTAAAGAATTACTTAATAGCATGGAAAGGTTAAGTGACATGCAACATCAAATGCGAGATTGGGTTTGAGTCCAGATCTTCCTGGTTTCCAGGCCAACTCTAAAAACCAATAAATCTACTTAGCATATTTGTTCAACAATTCTCCAATGGAAAAGAACCTCTTTTGTTTCCAGTTCTTTACCACTGCAAAAAAAAAAAAAAAAAAAAAAAGAAGGCAATATAAAATGCTTGCTCACATGGATCCTCCTTTTTCTATGGTTTCTTTAAAAGGTAAGACTAGTAGTAATTATAGCATGGTCAAAGTATATTGCAAATTAGTTATTTTGCAGGTATAGTTCATATTACTTTCCTAATGCATTACTAATGGCTATTACTCATCTCTCCTCCAAAACTGCAGTATATCTTTATGTTCATCTTTGCCAATCTGATAAACATAAAATAGTACATCTCTGACATGCTCGTTTCTCTTTTAATAATTTGTAATATTTTTAACCCTTTCTGTCTTAGTAACAACTCTAAGACAGATGAACAAGAGCTAGGCAAATAGGGTCAAGTGACTTGCCCAAGGTCACATAGCTAAGAAGTAACTGAGGCCACATTTGAACCCAAGTCCTCCTAACTCCAGGCCTGGCGCTCTATTCAGTGTGCCAGCTAGCTGCCCCTGCAACACTGTTTTTAATTTGGCAATTGAGAGCCAGGATTTCTTCATTTGAATTTTCTGTTCATATCTCTGACCACTTATCTATTGCGGAATAGTTATGGTATATTTAACAGACCACTTCACTAAGACTTTGAGATTACTTTAATAATTGATTCAATTTCCTAAATTTCTTGGATATCAGACCCATTATCAGAGGAAACTGAAAAAAAACTTTTTTATCTTATATTTCCTCACTTAGCATCCTGAAATCTCTCTGTATGCTAAAGAAGCAATGTGACCAGTACCAATGGTTTATAAGTGAAGTTGTCCATCTATTCTACCATCTCTCCTCTCTTCCTCTACCTCAGACCCCAATTATTGGTTCTTAATTTCTTTATTTTCCTTTCAATTTCTCCATCAACTTCTCTGTTGAGTTTGATTTATTTCCACAATAAATACTTGCTAGAGGGAGAGGGGAGTAATGTTATAGATATGTACATTCAAAATTCCTTTGTCCAGGTCAAATAATAGTGAGAATCATATGGTGTCTGATTCCTTCATCTCTTTCCCTAGGAGTTTATACACTCTTCTTCTTATGAACCCCAATAATAAGAAATAACAAGTTCCAACTCCTTTCTCATTGCTCTACTATTATGTTCCTTTCCTCTCCCCACTTTCTGGAATCATAATAGAAACAAATCTACCCCCAAAAATACTCTATTTGTCTCACTTAACTCTTTCAATACTTTTTAAAGCCATTAAGGTTTGGAAAGAACTTTTGTGTCTTCACTTTCTATTTGAATATTAGCATTTCATCATCATTTAGCCCCTTCTAATTGCTCAGATAAATTTATCATTTTGGTTTCTTTCAATTCTTATATTTGCATTTCAAAGTTTCTACATAACTAAGGTCTTCTCATAAAAAAAAACTTGAAAACCCCACTAAAGAGTCATCCCCCCATAAGATCATACTTAGCTTTGTAGGGTAATATATTCTTAATTGTAAGCTTCACTCATGTGCCTTTTAGAATGCGATGTTTCAAGATTTCCTCTAGTTTACAAAAGAGGCAGAATATGGCTCCTTGGTAATGGAACTGCTTCTTAAGGCTGCTTACACAATGCTTTCTTGAACCTGTGAGCTCTGGATTTTGGCAATGATGTTGGGGACTTTTTTTTATAACTTCTTTCAGGAGGTGATGTGTAAATCTTTCTTTTTTCATTTGCCCTTTTAGGTCTAATAGTTTTATTTGTAATTTTTTTAAAACTCTTACCTTCTGTCTTAGAATCAATATTATCAGTTCCAAGGCAAAAGAGTGGTAAGGGCTAGTCAACTGGAGTTAAATGACTTGCCCAGGGTCACACAGATAAGAAATGTCTGAGGCTAGATTATGATATCTTAAAATACAATGTTCAGGCCTTTTTTTTGGTCATGTTGTTCAGGAAATCAATTTTTAAAATTATCTTTCCCTATTTTCCTCATTATAGTCACTGATTTAGTTGGTCTATTCTGATTTTGATTCAGATTTGATTCAGATTATTTAGATACGGTCTACCACTTCATCATCTAAATTATTTATTCTCCTTTTGGTTCTTTCCTCCAGAGTTTTTATTTCATTTTTAAAATATTTATCTCTAGAGGCAAGTAGGTGGTTCAGTGGACTGAGAGCCAAGCCTAGAGACAGGAGGTCCTGGGTTCAAATCTGTTCTCTGACATTTCTTAGCTGTGTGACCCTGGGCAAGTCACTTAACCCCCATTGCCTATCCCTTACCACCCTTCTTCCTTGGAATCAATATACAGTATTGATTCTAAGATGGAAAGCAAGGGTTTAAAAAAAATTTGTTGCTTAATTTTTTTAGGTAGATATTTGTATCTTCTATTCATCTATTTTTTTACACTTACCTTCCATTTTGGAATAAATACTGACTTTCCTGCCCAGTCCAAAAAGGTTTCTGGATGCCTTTTTTTTCAACTTGGGGTGAAGTCACTATCTTCTTGTAGCCTAACTCATAAATTAGGATTTTGTGTTAATGTTAGGCTTGGTGCACTTTCTGGAGGGAATATTGGGATCATGTACAAGACACTGATCTATATTCTCCCGATCCACTGTAACTGCTGCATTCTCTGAGTATTAAGTGCTTCATTCGTTAAGGATTTTAGGACAGGCTCAGGTCAAATAGTTACAGACTTTAAAAGAGCCTTAAGACCATTTCGAGGGCACAATTTGATTGCTGACCTTCTCACCTGAGCTTTGCAGACACTGGACCTCAATCTGGGTCTGTGCAATACCACTGTAAGCTTGCCCCTGGTTGAAGGCTCCTAGATGGTTCCTGGCCCCAGATCCCATCCACTGACTGGGGAGTTGGGGGGGGGGGCTCTCTGAAGATTCAGAGCAATAAACTCACAGGCTCATTACTGGTTCATAGTTTGAAGTCTCCTACCCTTGTTACACTCTCTTTTGGGGGCTGAGAGTTTGCTCTTCTAAAATCCTTAAAGAACAAAAGCACTTAATACTCAGAGAATGCAGCAGCTAAAATGGATCAGGAGAATATAGATCAGGGATTTATACAAAATCCTAATTCATGAGTTCCCAAGTCCCAGTGGTTGATCTCCCCATTTTCTAGCAGGATTTCGTATCCAACTTGCACAACACAACATTCCTTTCTTTTTATTTTTGTATCACTATCACTACCCTTATAATTCCATTTCCACTTTCTGACTAATAAGTATGGTCAAGTAAAACCAACTTCTGTTTGTTTTGCCCTATCTGAAAATGTATGTCTCATCTATACCAACAGTCTCTCTACCAAGAGATGGAAAGCATTCTTCATCACTAGTCACTTGGAATGGTAAATGGTCAATGTACTTATCACAGTTTCTAAATCTTAAATGCCTTCAAATTTATTTCACTTTACAATGTTTTGGTCATTGTCTAAATAGTTCTCTTAATCATTTCAAACAAATCTTCCCAGATGTCACTGAGCCTGTCCCTTTTATTATATCTTAGGACATAATAACATTCTAGTGCATTAATATACCATTATCTGTACATTTGATACCCACTTGATGTGCACCCACTTTATTTCCAGTTCAACACTACAACAAAAAGGTTCCTAATCACAAATAGAGTGAAGAAGCAGAGCTGTGTGCTTACTGTCATGCTTTTTAACACAGTATTTCCAGAAATCTTGTCAGATGCCTTCAATGAGGATGAAAATTACATCAAGGTCAGCTACAGCACCAACAGCAAACTTTTTTTTAACTCTTACCTTCTGTCTTATAATCAATACTAAATATTGGTTCCAGGGCAGAAAAAGCAATAAAGGCTAAGCAAATGGGGTTAAGTGACTTGTCCAAGGTCACATGGATAGGGATTGTCTGGGACCAGATTTGAACTCTTTATCCTGCCTCTTACCTTCAGTTTATCCCAAAAATGTTCTCTCCAATGTGAAGAATCTGGTTTGAATCCTTGTTTAACAGTTTCAAAAGGAACTCCAGCTCCTTTCTGAAACTAGGAAAACATGATCTTGACCCTAGGTCTTTATCCTTTACTAATTTCCATATTTTCTACTCTCTAGTAAGAAATTATCCTGTGATTCTCACATCAAGCTAACATCCTATGACATTTTTAGTTACTGAACCTACCTGGGTACTTGGATTCACAGTTACGGTACATTCTCAATTACCTATTGTAAAAATGATATGGGGTGAGCTACAAAATTAAAAGATAAAAACTATGGAAATAAAGGTTCAAAATTGTTTTAGATACTTTGCATAGATGTAATCAAAAGTATCTTCAGTGATAAAGTGAAGCAAAGCTCATAAATAAACTTCCCTTCAGGGCCAGGCACAAGGAAGGCTAAAGAGACTCTTTTTAGAGAAAAATAAACAATTTATTTTAAATATATAAGAATAAAAGGATTTCTAATTCTACAGGATTCTAACTCCACCCAAGTAAAACTCCCAAGTTCCGCAAAGAACCACTTTTTCTGTGTTTCATAGGCTACACTAATCCTCCCTGATCTGACTAACCCAAATTTATACTATTCTAAATAAAACTACCACTATTATGCTTAGAATTCTTAACTCTGCCTTTAAGTTATAAAAATAACAAAGGCTAGCTGGTTGAGTCTCAACAAGAATCAAGTTAGGACTCTGAGCTTTAATAGACTCAGAGTCCAAACCAAAGACCAGAGTTTCTTTGGTCTTCTCAGAGTTTAATAAATCTATAAATAGTAATAGATAATCAATAGTTTGCCAAGTTGGAAAGAAAACACTAAGCTCCTTCAGGTCTTTCACTGAGAGAGAGAGAGAGAGAGAGAGAGAGAGAGAGAGAGAGAGAGAGAGAGAGAGAAAGGCAAAGATGTTACCTTCTCCAGCCTTGAGAGAGAAAGTCCCTGTGGGTGACTCTGCCAATCGCCAGAGACCAACTGTCAAACTGCCACACCCAGAGAAAGTAACCATTTTCACAGGAAAACAGTTAAACTTTCAGCATTTGAAATTAACACTCTCTCTCAGCTCTGTCTGAAACTCCAATTCTTTCTCAAGCCAGCTTCTCTCCTTATCTCTAAACTAATAAAGCAATACTTATTTTCCAATATCATCCTTATACTATCCTATTTTTCTTTAAGACTGCTACTAGATCTTGGTGCCCAATTCTGCAATATTTTTCTTATTACAACTTTATCATCTCAGTTTCAAGTGAAGAAATGTTTTAATAAGAAAAGAAAGAATATAAATTCAGAAGGAATTTAAATGCCTTCTGTGAGTCAGCATAATGCAATGAAAGTATACTTGATGGATTTGGAATTGGTTCAGATCTTGGCTCTTGTACCTATTTAAACTCTTCTGGCTTCAGTTTCCCCAACTTAAAAATGCTACAGTTAGATTAGAAGACTTGTTATAGCCTCTTCAAGCTCTAAGTCTACGACACTAAATACCAGAATAAAGTAAACAGAGATCTGACCAGTCTAACTGGATAGCATTCAGCTTCTCAGTCTTCCTAAGACTCCTTTGGCTAAGCCCATGGCCAGCATTATTTTCATTCTGACCCTAAACTCACAATGCAAATACTGCTTTCCCATAGTCCCATAAATAATATCAGCCTCCTAAAAGGAACTCCTTCCTACCACTACTTGTAGTCTCTGGCCTCAGATCTATTTATAACTCAAATTTACTCTCCAACAAGTATTTTCTTGATCCTTCCACATTCCTATGTAATCACTTAGCTAACTAGAATATCTCCCTTTCTACTAATGCCCAAGAGCAGACAGGATAAAAAGAATTATCACACAAAATTATCACCCAAGACATCATCACCACCCAGAAAGAATAATTGTTGAAACCAACTGCCAATTTATCCTCTCAAAGTTCATAAAACTACAGGATAACTAACATCACACCACCCAACTCTTGAATCAAGCTGTTCCTTCTTCCATTTCCAATTGCTCTGAGGACTTGCAGATCTTTCATCCCTGGGCTTCATTTCAAGATAAGGTAAATTCTCTCTCAGTCTTACCATGAAAATGTCTCACCTGACTATAGGATTTGCCTCTTAGAAAGCAGGATCAGAAGGGAGGTTCATAGTGTAAATGAACACCATCTAGTCACCAAGTTTGGTTAATGGTGCTTACATTCACAGACTATTGCTCACATAATACTACAATTCACAGGGGACGGTCATCCACTCACAGCCCTAGTAAAATCAGAGAGAGAAAAAGGCCCAGGATTCTCATACAACTAACATTTTTACATAATTATTGAACTTAGACCAATTAGCTAAAAAGCAAAGTTAATTTCCTAAAACAGTAAGAATTTCAGTTCCATAAAGCTACATAAATATTAATACTATGCAATTAAATTACTGAGATTATGTTTCAAATAGACAAGGAAAAAAGCTCAGAGATTCTTAACATTCTTTGTATGAAAGATCCTCTTTGACAATACATTTTAAATGTATACAATACATATGAATACAAAGGAAAAGAAATCAATTATGAATTGAAATAGTTATCAGTTTGTGAAATTAAATTTATAATATAGTTAATGGACCCCAGACTGAGAACACTTGATCTGGCTAAATTATTACTAAATATGTCACACCTAGGGCTTAGGTAATACTGAGAATCAACTGGTCAAAAAGAAACCCAGGAAAGAGCAAGGGAGAGGATAAGAGTCCCAGATCATCAGCTCTGAGGTAAAAGATACATGAGTCAATGGGGAAAAAATGCAGAGCAAGCCACAAAGTTATGAATATTAGTAAAAGGTAGAAAAAAATGACTAAACTTTATCAGTTAAAGCAGGCAAGAAATCAGAATTTGGAAAGCCAAGGTCAAACTTTAATATTAGGAATAAAAAAACAGAAGTGAGTCTAATTCTGAGGCAGGGAACATTTGCCATACACTTCTTTATTGTGGAGAAAAGTTACTCATTATATGTGGACAACTTGGATGCACAAAAATGGGCAAAGAAATTGCCCTCGCTAGTTAAAATAAAAGAACTATAACTGCACAAACAGTCTACTCCCAGTTGATAAAGGGAGAAGAAAAATGGTATATTGAACAAGATTTCAAGAAAAAATGAGAGGGAGATGGGTTACATTTGAAATGCTTTTCCAAAGAAAAGAGAAAAAGCTAAGTCCCCATTTTTCATGGCTTTATTTTTTCAATATCACCTACCCTTTGTAAAAGCAACAACCCTTGCAGTAGTAGAATTTTGTCTTATGACAATCGGTTCTAAGCTAGAGTGTCTGAGCATTCACTGTGGTCAGGGAAGTATCTTCCATAAACATATTCACCCATACATTTATTCAATTAATTCAACTAGTATTTATTAAGCACCTTTTATGTACAGATTTAGAGGTAGTCAAGAAGACTTGAGTTCAAATACAGCTTCAAATACTTATAAGCTATGCGACCCTGGACAAGTCATTTAACCTGTCTGCCTCAGTTTCCTCAAGTATAAAATGGGAATAATAACAACATCTACCTCCCAGGGTTGTTATGGGGATCAAATAAGATAATATTTGGAAAGCAATTAGCACCTGATAAATGGTCCATAAATGCTAGCTATCATTATTATTAGGTTAATGGTAATCAATTGATAGCCATTATCAGATTGGGCCTACATTTCTACCAGTTAATCTATAACAGTTCTCATTAGAAGCTCTTAAAATATGACGAAAATGTTTTCTAAATTAGCCTTAGAGTCAAAGCTAAGAGTGATCAATTATAGTTGTGCTTAGCATCACACTGACCATTTTAAAAACCATAATTTATTGGTTAAACTACATTTAAAGGTAGTGTTAACAAAGAAGAATTAACACAAATCTACTATTTCTTTGATCATAGAAAATTGTTAATTATTAGCTATGATTTGTACATGGTTTTTCCATAATGTTCAAAAATGAGAAGTAACTATGATAGAAACTTCCTGACTATAAGCTACAGAATGAGGGCATACCTAACAACACTGGATGTGGAAATGAAAAAAATCATCAATTAAGCAATTATTTTTTAATCTAACAGAAAAAGTAAGCTCATATTAGTTTTTGTGATAAAGACACTAATGCCTACTTTTTACAACTTAGTTTAGAAGATACTTTCCTTAAAACAACTCTGTGAAGGAGGTATTCGAAGTTTTTAGATCAGAATCTTGTTAAAGGAAAAATTCACAGGAAAGAGTCAGACAATCATTAGAGAATTAAAGATTAAAGTATCTCATATTAGCAAATTATGCTGACCTAATCATTACTACATAGTTATAAATGTAAATAAATGAAAATATAAGTGAACAACAGTACCTGAACTTGAACTTATAGGAGCAAATAGTTATTCATTCAATAAACATCTCTTTTTAATAAACGAGGTACTATATGTTCTAAAAATTCATAAAGGAACCTAGTCTATTACTAGCATATTACTATGAATAATTCAACAAACAGGTAACTCAACTTGTCACTGTTAAGTTTACATTTTAAATATTGATAGCAAGACTAAAAATTAAAGTAAACATATGTAAGGATAATATTGGAACTGTATCTGTATTTGTATATTCTCTTCTTAGTTGCTGATAAAAGGCCAGTTGATTAGCTGTTGAAGGTGGGCCTTATTAACTGGAGATGAACAGTTGATAAAGTTTCAGGCCTAGTAAACTGACTGGCTGCAAAAAGCCTCAGAGACAGATATATAAAAGTACCTATATTTAATATCTTAAAGTTGTAAGAAAATGAAAGATAATTGTAACAGGGTTCAAAGATAAGGGGTTCCCTAAAAACTATGGGGTCTCTAATTCAAAACCACACCCAACTCAAAGGTCCTCACAGGCCCACTTCTGTCTGGTAAACCAGACCTACACTCACACCTTATTTTCTATCTTATAACCCAATTACTACCTAAATAAACCTATTTCGAATATCCTTATGAAATAATATATGTCTTTAAAAAATACTGTTTCAAGATGTTATTTCTGCAACTGCTTTACTGCCAGCCTAGCCAAAAGTTGATTTTGGTTGAGACAGGAATGGCTACCTGCCTGGATAGGACAAAGTCTGTTCTATCTCTGCCTTCTCATTGACATCAGAGAAAAAGATCTTTTCTTCTTTCTGTCACTCTTTTCACTTCAGCCACTGCCAAATAGTCACCTCTCTCTTCCCAAACTGCCAATCTGGTATTCCCAAAGGTTTCACAGGGAATTTGCCAGAGAGCTAAGGGAAAACTGCCTTCCAGACCTTAACTCAGCCCAGAGAGCTCAGAGAGATAGTCCCCAGTGACAGTTGGAAACTTCCAACTCTTATATTCACCTGAGAATTGTACCAACAGCTTTGGCTCCAAATTCTAAACTGGGCTTGCCAGTCTGAAAGGATAATAGGATCCATTCCTGTCACTCACTTATAAAATCCAAATATCTAATTTACCCCTAATACATAGGATTGTCTTAATATGACAAACTGTGCACAAGGGGACTGATATTTAGCCAAAGCTTTCTTGGAACCAAATTAAATTGTGGTCTGGTGAGAATCACACTAGCAGTTGTTTGACCTTGGCTCTAGTTTTACTTATGCTATTATTTATATGACCTTGGACAAGACATTTAACTTGTTCATCTCCAAAGTTCCTCCTACTTTTAAATTCTTCTGGCTCCAATGTCATACATCTTTAAATGGAAATTAATTAATATGTATTATTCCAGATTAGACATTTTCCATATAAATCATAATCTTTGCAAGAGTTTCTTAAATTGCCAAATAGATATTCAAAATGGAATATAGGTTAATGAGTTAGTTTCAACTAACTAAAGAAAAAGTCAGAGCAGCCAGAATAAAGGGTTATAAATAAAAAACCTGATTAAAAATTTAATTGTAATTGTCGATTTCTACTTACATATATACCATACCTACATTTTATGCTTATTCTGCTTACTAATATTGAGGATCATTAAGCATCTTGATTTTTCAAAGTATTGTGATTGTTGCTGATAAGCTAAAAAATGTAAAAAGTTTTAAACTAAGAAATACTATACCCCCAAAAAATAAGCCATCAACACTATTATTGGTATTTAACTGAAGATATTCTCTTAATAAACATCAACCTGAAAGCAAGACCTATTTCCATATTATTGATAGTTACACTGGTGTGGTAGTTTCGAGTCTACATCCCCAATCATGTCTGCCTCAGCCCATGTAACTTGAAAGACATATCTTATAAGATCATAAGTTAGTATGGTAGAAACAATCCTGGACTAGATATTAAGTGATACTAGTCCAATTTTTATCTCTTCCACAAACTATCTGAATAGCCTCGGCTTGTTTCCTCATCTGTAACATCCCAGAGATTGACAAAACTGAATGGCTGACCTTCTTTTTAAGAATCATGTCAACATGAAAAACCTCTTAAAATTCAGTATACAAAATCTGACATTTCTAGGGTAAAGTATAAATACAGATGAATAGTTACATTACCCAAAAACTTAAGAAATTTTTAAGAGTCTTTGAAAACTGCAAAGGACTACAAAAATCATATTCTGGAGAATTTCTAGTTAAAACATTTATTTTATTTATTTATTTTGAGAATTTTAACTATCCATATTACTACAGTGCCTGGAATATAATAAGCACTTAATAAACGTGTTGACTGACTGTTGCCTGGCTACCACTACTTCTAACTTTTTTCTAGCTTATTTTTACATAAAGAATCTAAATAAAGAAAAAATATGTAAAGGCTATATAATTAGGTAGTGTTTTCATTAGAGCTAAGTAATAAAGTTAACTTGTAAATTGGAAAAAAGAGAAATTAAAACTTTTCATTCTGAAATATAATTGATGAGAAAATAACTGATCATCTATAAGGAAATTTCTTTGTGGGCAGTCTTACACTGCCCCGCAGAAAAGTATGGATAAGAAAGACAAAGAAGAACAGTCTGATTAGACTAGTTATTTATCAGTTAAAGAGGAGACTCTTATCAGTTTCAATAACAGAAGAGAAAGTAAGGAAATTACAAACACTGGAAGAAATAGAATAGGAAAGCTAAATATGTTTCATAACATAATTTTTCTGTACAAATCACTAAGAATTATCTAGTCATGACTAATTTTTAAAAAAGAATTATGGGGATTTTCCCAAATTGCTAACCATCAGGACCTGAACCAGTGAGAAGTATACCTCAATGACTCTTTAACCCAATCGCTCCAATCCCTCCATCTTCTAGGACAATAATGGCAAACCTATGGCATTAGTGCCAAAGATGGTTTGCAGAATGCTCTCTGTAGGCACATGGCCGCCCTCCCTACCCCTCCAGAATTCATTATTAGAAAGGCAGAGGGACTTGGGACGAGTTGCTCCCCTCCCCCTCTCTATACTCACTGAGGACATTCCTCACTTCACCCACCCCTCTGCTCAGCAACCCAATGGGAACGCTTTCTTTCTCCCTTGTGGTGGGGGAGGAAAATTTGTGGGGGATTCTAGAAGGGGAGAGGGGCTCAGCACTCTGTCTCTAAAAGGTTTATCATCACTGTCTAGGGCAGTGGTTCCCAAACTTTTTTGGCCTACTGCCCCCTTTCCAGAAAAAATATTACTTAGCCCCCTAGAAATTAATTTTTTTGTTTGTTTGTTTGTTTGTTTGTTTGTTTTAAACCCTTAACTTCTGTGAATTAGCTCATAGGTGGAAGAGTGGTAAGGGTAGGCTATGGGGGTCAAGTGACTTGCCCAGGGTCACACAGCTGGGAAGTGTCTGAGGCCGGATTTGAACCTAGGACCTCCAGTCTCTAGGCCTGGCTCTCAATCCACTGAGCTACCCAGCTGCCCCCTGGAAATTAATTTTTAAAATTTTAATAGCAATTAATAGGAAAGATATATACACCTGTGGCCACCATCGTTCTCCCTGGATCACTGCAGCATCCACCAGGGGGCAGTAGCGCCCACTTTGGCAATGACTGGTCATGGAGAAAGTACCAGAAGCCCTACTGGCAAAGTTTTGCTCTCAATAATCATTGATTATGTTGCTGTTGCTATCATTCTATATGTTAACTTTTGAGTAAGGCACAGTATGAGTCTCTGAGTAAGGCACAATACAAATAAATATACCAAGAAGTTTCTTCTTAAAAACAAGACAAAATTATAACATTTATATGACAAAAGTGGGCAAGCCTATCAAGGGACACAAACTGTTGAAAAGACGAAAAGACTGAGAGCCAGACCTAGAGATGGGAGGTCCTGGGTTCAAATCTGGCCTCAGACACTTCCTATCTGTGTGACCCTTGGGCAGGTTACTTAACCCCCAAATGCCTAGCCCTTACCATTCTTCTACCTATTCTTAGGTAGAAGGTAAGGATTTTTTTTTAAAAGATAAGAAAAGATGAAAAGTTTTAAACACCCAAATTTAAAATATGGCACAAAGCAGTTCTCAAACAATTTGGTCCTGGGCCAGAAATAGACAAATAGGTCACAACAGATATGACAGGTAGCCAACTAAATATATATATAAAAGATCAGTATTTGGTAAATCTAAAGAAAATAAAAACTCAGTAAAATATCTAATAAATGTAGTTATCTGATATTATATATAATAAATGTATATATACATATATGTGTATATATACACACATTTATATAAACATATATGCATGCATGCATGTATATATGCACATATCAGTAATTCCGAAAGTAAAACAAGAACTCTAACAAAAATGGAAGAAAATAAAGCATTTAAGCTTTATAAGCTTTACTGTGGCAACAAGTAGTAGGAATCATTAAAGGAAAAAATAGATATTCTTGCCTAAATGAATATAAAAACATTTCTGTACAAAAAGAACCTAACTAAACAAGAAAATAGATTTGGAAAAAATTATTCATTCAAATTCAATAATTATTGCAACCCAGAACCAATAATTATAATTATATTTGGAGAATATACTTTTATAAAATTACAGTCAAAACTATTCTAAGACCCAGAGTGAGTCTCACAAAATGTTTTCAAAGAAGAAAATAACAAAAGTTGCTCTAAAATGAACTTTTTACAAGGCAAATTCATCTGAGAGGGAAGTGGAAAAGAGACCTCAAGATGAAATATGAAAGCTTGGGACACAAGACTCCCATATAAAGAGTAGAGACCATAAGATATCGGCATCCTTGGGCAAAAGTCCCAAAACATTGCAAGGCCTTGCTAAAGAGACCACCACTTGAGGGAAGAACAGGGAGGGGCTGACTCAGGAAGCTACCTAATGATTTACTTCCTCCACCAGAAATAATAGAATTTGATTATTTATTTGTAGCTAAAGTTGTTTGTCCCAGCTTAAAGAATAAATACTATCATAATCCTCTAAAATTTGTGCCTTAAGGAAAAAACTATATGCCTCCTCCCTAGATACAGTTCTGTAAAGCAGCTGTGCTTATATATGACTAAACTTTAGGTAAAAGGTTTTACAAACTCTGCCTAAATACAAGCTCAAATCTGACTTTCTACATGTTTAAAAAATAGATAAATATCATCTAAATCCAATATGTGTTATGATAATTAGTCTTTTTTAACATTTTAGTCCAATAAAATGAATTTATACAAGTTTCAAAAAATAAAAAATATACTATTCATCTCCCATATCTCCCCACCCCAAAAAGAATCTTCTACGATTACTTTTTCTGAGAACCCAAAGATATCACAGTATAATAATAAGAGCTAATATTTACAAAGTGTTTACTCTGTGGCAGGCACTGTGTTTAGTGTCTTACAATTATTACCTCATTTGATCTTCAAAACCACCCTGGGAGGTAAGGGCTATTAGTATCATCCCCATTTTGCAGATGAGAAAACTGAGGGAGGGAGGGATGGAGGGAGAGACAGACAGACAGACAAAGAGGGTGAGAAATCAAACTTGAACTGAGATCTTCCTAACTCCAGGCCCAGAGCTGCTTCATCAAAGAAGTATCATCAATGAAGAAGAATAAAACAAATTCGTTATTTTGTTCAATTCGAAAATTCTTTTTTAAGAAAAGCAAAAATATACTTACAGAATTGGCATCAACATCACTATGTATGGCAACTGTCTTGATACCCATCTTCTTGCAAGTCTTAATAACCTATTTTAAAATACAGTAACTATTAACATTAGTATCTTTACAAAAGAAAGAAGAAGAATGGTAAAATTAATGAGAAGTTGTTGAAGAGAAAGAAAATAACAGAAGCTTAAAAATCTACTCACTCTACAAGCAATCTCTCCTCTATTGGCAATAAGAAGTTTGTCAAAAGTCTAAAAATGAGAGAAAAAAAATCAAATTATCAGAAAATGAAACAATTTTAAAATACAAGTAAAGGAACTACCCATACAAGCTAAAAATCCACTGTCTACTAAGATATAATTAAGAAGTGTTTCAAAACAATTATTATATTACTGAGAGGCAGAATCAAAGACCTGGGTTCAACACTAATCTCTTGAGACATGCTGGCTGTATGACTTTGAGTCACTTAACTTCTCCCTAGTCTTTAAGACAGCTGAGATAAGTTGCAAAAAGATGTCAATGTGCACTGGGAGAGGATGTTTCCTTTTCCAAGAATTCCCTATACAATGAAGACACTGATCCAGTCACAATTCCTATTATACTAATAAAGTGACAATATAATATGAATATTATAATCCAGTCACAATCTCTATTATAACAAAATAATATAAAAACACTGACTACTAAAATTAAAGTTGTACACAAAAGAACTTCTTTCAAACCAAAAATAAGGCTATATGAATTTTTTAATTCAGCAAATGAAACTTATTGGGAACAAGTTAAAAGAGTTTGACAATTTAAAAATTAAAAATTTATTGTATGATAATAAATGTAAAATAAAATTAGATTAGGAAAAAATATAAACACTAAATATGAGAGAATCTCACGTGCAAAATATATAACTGTTAAGAGTCACAATGCACAATGAATAAGTGGTAAACTGATAGCAACAATTTGATAGATAAAAATTTAAATTTTCCTTTTTCTTTTTTTTTAAAACCCTTAACTTCCTCTTGGAATCAATTTTATATTGGTTCTAAGGCAAAAGAGCTGAAAGGGCTAGGCAAGGGGGGTTAAATGACTTGCCCAGGGTCAAAGAGCTAGGAAGTATCTGAAGCCATATTTGAACCTAGGATCTCCCATTTCTAGGCCTGGCTCTCAATCTACTTGAGCCACCTAGTTGTCTCCCCAAAATTAAATTTTGAATAAGGAGGCAGGGATCTGTGTGGAATGCTGCATATAGCAAACACCATGTCTTTGTGCAAACATCATATTTATTAAAATGTGGTGGGATTTGTTTAGGGGAGGTTCTTTTAATCTTTTATAAAAGGAAGGCTGGCTAGGAAAGGGAAAGGACAGTTATATATTCAAAAACAAATGTGATACACAAACTAATGGCATCCATAAAACTTTATAAAATTCAATAATAAACATTTGATAATGTTTCATCTCATGTGATAGAACCAGAATTTTCCCGACCCAACTTCTTTGCCCCAGTTTCCTTGTGTATGGGTACAAAAAAATCCAGTCACATACAATGGAGGGCTCTCAAATGGTGGTTGCCTAAGACCTTGAGGGTCACGATGCCCTAATGAACGAGTCTCTACAGAGTCAAGAGGAGGGCACATTGAGAGAAACTAAATACCTCTAAATCTTTGTTGCATATTCCTGCTGTGTTAGGAAAAAGTAAACTTCCTTTGTTAAATGTTCAATGACTTAGGAGTGCTTCATTTCATCCCAACACTGAACCTGAAATAAAAAGGTGCTATCTTGGAGCCATGCCTCCAACAACTCACTACTAATAAAAGAAATGTAAATTAAAATATTTTTGAGAACTAGAAACAAAGTGGGTGCCTATCAATTGAGAATGGCTCAACAAATCATACGTTTACTGTAGGAAAGTATTATGGCTTCAAAGATAACTGAAAAGACATACAAATTAATGCAAAAGGGGCAGAATCAGAAGAGAAATCTATAAGGACTACAATAATGAAAAATAAAATTACTTTTAAAGCCTTCACAACTCTAATGAATGAAGTGACAAATAAGGACATTAGAAAATTGATTCATAATAAAGTTTGCTTCCTAACTTTTGAAAGAGAGTTGATACTACAGTGGTACATAATGAGATATATCAGACATGGATAATGTGTTGACTTAATGTTGCTAAAGTTCTGCTTGACTTTGATTACTGGTTGCTAGAAAACACTTCTATGAGTAATGGAGAGATTGTGAGTAAAGTATAATACAAAATAAAGCTATCAAAGAAAATGAAACATCAAGAAGGAAGTTCAAAAGAGAACAGAAATTTTATCACTTAGAATTCACAAGACACTTTTTAAAAGCAAGACATGTAACAAAAGTTTAGTTTCATGTACCAACCTCTTTTCTGTCCTTATTTGTTTATTGAAATGTTCATTTTTGTTAATGTTTGTTAAGGTTATAATCAAAAAGAAATTTTCAAAAAATTTGAGGTAATATCTTACATCTATCAAATAGGCAAGAATAATTACAATCAAAGTCAGCTAGACTACTAAAAAGTAGTATATTCATTCAATGCTTGTAGAATTATAAATTTGTAGTCTTTTTTTTTTTGAAAGGAAGATCCAACACTAGGGCGCAGTTTTATTTAGGAAAAAATTGTACCGAAAGATAAGATGGAAAATAGATAACTTCAAATAAGATCTTTAAAATTCATGGTCAAAATTCCAAATGGCCACCTATGTTTCATTTAATGATGTAAAAACTGCTCATGAAATGTTAAACCTATGCACAAGACAGTGAACATCTTTCTAATCAACATCCTATTAATTTCTGGCCATATTAAAACAAAACAAAATGCCAAATCAACAACTAGTATGTGATTTCACCTCTTTAAATAGGATTCTAAATAAAGTCACTTTAGATTGGCTTACATTTATCTAAATGTTTTAAAAAATTAATGTGATGAGGTGGGATTGCCTCCTTAAAAATGTGTTTCTAGAGCTACTAAAAAGTTGGCATTTACAAAATAGTTGATAAAAATATTCCTCTGAATTGTACAAGAAGGGAGGTGACAGGGACAACTGTCAAAAGACTTAGTATAAGATGTTATTCAGATTTGGCTTCTTTCTCTCCTGCTGAATCAGAGACTGGGACCTCTTCATTTTTAGTTTCTCCATTTTCTGCAGGTAATACAGATAGATGACTATCTTTATTCTCTTCTTGATTAGTCAATTCTGCTTGTTTTCCTTTTGCTCCTTTTTTTCCTTTTGTGTGAATTTTTTTGTCCTCAGATTTATCCTTTCCTGTTGTCTTTTTGGGCTTAGATTCAGCCTTTGCAAGGACTGGTTTAGCTGACAATCTTACTGACCTCCTCTTGGGCTCCTCCCTTACTTCCCCTTCTGCAAAGTTGGCTGCAAGTGGGGATCTATTAGGTCCCTCTCCTCAGACACGGCCGAGCACCAGCGCTAGCGACTTGGATCTGGGGTCGGAGGGAAGGGGCCGTGGCTGGGAACCCTTCTTCTCAGGCAGGGCTCCTGTGCCTCGATGCTCCTTCTCCCACAGCTGGGCTGCTAGGATCCGCAGCAGGAGCAGTCTAAGAACTACTGTAGTGTTTTTGGAAAGAAATCTGACATGTAATGTAAAAAAAAAAATAACATATCCTTTGACCCAAAAATTCCAACCCTGGGAATGTGTACTGTTATTTTTTTTTCAAAAGGCATGGAAGGAAGGAAGGAAGGAAGGAAGGAAGGAAGGAAGGGAGGAAGGAAGGAAGGGAGGGAGGGAGGGAGGACTTATTGAGTGCTTACTATGTGCCAGGTACTGTGCTAAGTACTTTACAAATACTACCTCCTTTAGGTCTCACAACAAGCCTAAGAGGTAGATATTATTATTCTCAGTTTACAGCTGAGGAAATTTAAAAAAAATTTTCCAATTACATGTAAAAACAATTTTTAACATTTGGGTTTTTTTTCAATTTTAAGTTCCAAATTCTCTTCTTTGCTCCCTCCTTCCCCCCATCCCCCAAGATGGCAATTTGATATAGCAATATCAATAATATATAATATTACAATATAAGCAATATGACATGTGCAGTCATGTAAAATAGGCCTAGAGGCAGGAGGTCCTGGATTCAAATCAGACCTCAGACACTTCCTACCTGTGTGACCCTGAGGAAGCCACTTATCCACCACTGTCTAGCCCTTGTGGCTCTTCTGCCTTAGAACAGTAATGATTCTAAGATAGAAGGTATTTTTTTTTAATTCAATCCCTGCCCTAAAGTTTTTATTTTTTCTGAAAGTGAAATGTATATAACTACCTTAATTAAAAAACTTTAAAACATTTACATGAAGTACAATAATACAATTCTCTCAACTTTTCATTCTGTTCCTACTAAATTGTAAACAAATCACCAATGGTGGAGGGGCTATAGGCAACACGCTAGTCTACTATTGGTGAACTATAAACTGGAGCAACCATTTTGGAAAGTAATTTGGAACTATGCTGGAAGTTACTAAATTGTTCATACCCTTTGACCCATCTATACTATTACAGGACCTCATACTCCAAAGAGATCAAAGAGGAATTAATGTCCAAAAAATGTTTATAGCAGTTGAAAACAAACAAAAATTATAAACTAAGGGAATCTGCTCCTATTAAGGAATGGCTATAGTAATTATTCTATATGTATATAATGGAATATTATTATGCCTTAAGAAAATGCCAAAAACAGACAATTTTAAAGTGCTATAAACTAATGCAAAGGGAGCAGAACAAGGACAATGTATACTATGACAACAATATGGAGAAAAATAACTTTACTCTAAAAGACTTTAAAACTATAATCAATTCAAGAAGGGGAGAATAATGAATGCTGGAGGGGATGTGGCAAAATTGGGACATTAATGCATTGCTGGTGGAGTTGTGAACTAATCCAACCATTCTGGCTGGCAATTTGGAACTATGCTCAAAGGGCTATAAAAGACTGCCTGCCCTTTGATCCAGCTATACCATTGTTGGGTTTTTACCCCAAAGAGATCACAGATAAACAGACTTGTACGAAAATATTTATAGCTGCGCTATTTGTGGTGGCAAAGAACTGGAAATGGAGGGTATGTCCTTCAATTGGGGAATGGCTGAACAAATTGTGGTATATGCTGGTGATGGAATACTATTGTGCTAAAAGGAATAACAAACTGGAGAAGTTCCAGGCGAACTGGAAAGACCTCCAGGAACTGATGCAGAGCGAAAGGAGCAGAGCCAGAAGAACACTGTACACAGAGACTGATATACTATGGTAAAATCGAAGGTAATGGACCTCTGTACCAGCAGCAATACAAAAACCCAGGACAAGGGATTTATGGTAAAGAACGCTACCCACATCCAGAAGAAGGACTGCAGGAGAGGAAACATATAAGAAAAACAGCTGCTTGAACGCAAGGGTTGGGGTGGACAGGATTGAGGATGTGGACTTGAAACTACCACACCAATGCAACTACCAACAATTTGAAAATAGGTCTTGATCAAGGACACATGATAAAACCAGTGGAAATGTGTGTCAGCCATGGGTGGGGGGGATGCGGGGGGTGAAGGGGAAAGTAGGAGCATGAATCATGTAACCATGTTAAAAATGAATATTAATAAATGTTTAAAATTTTAAAAAAACTATAATCAATTCATTATTAATAAAACCATGAAGGAATACAGAATGTTCAAGATAAAATTATTTGCCTCCTTCCATAGAGGTAAGGAATATGGAGAGAGAAAGATATAGGGCTTGGATCAGAATTTGTGTTGCTGAACTAAATGTTTATTATAAAACTTTCATATCAGGGATATTTCTGCTTCTTTTCAATGGAGAGGGAGTGGGAAAGATAGATTATACAGTCCAAGTATACATTTGTAAGTCCTTTACTTCCATGATAAAGAGATATTTACATAACCATAACACTAGCTTGTCCAGTAGGCTTTTGTTTTACTATTGTTGCTTTTTAAAAACAAATTTCATTATTTTTCCTACTAAATTGTTTCGTCCCTTCTGTCCTACAGTATAGTATCACTGCATAAAATCATTGTCTAAAATGAGAAAAACAAACAAAAATATATAAAATTTTTCCAAAGCAATATAGATGAAAATTCAAAAATGATGTTATGGTAAATATGAAAAAAGAGAAGTGGCAAAATAAACCCAACAATATACCATTATAAAATTATTTTACTAGTGCCATACAAACTTTCCACTGAAAATACAGATCATATTTAAGGGAAAGAAAGCCATAAAAAGTTGGTATTACAACATATTTTAAAGATTTTTTTTCTTACCTTTTCATTAGGATCATATTTTGCTGAACATAGACTACGAGAAAATCTCAAACGTTGCCTTGATTGGTGTAAAATAGGCTGTAAATAAGAAAAACAGGAAAATGAAAAAATGTAGATGCTTGAATGGGTAAGTTAAAGATGAAACTGATTTTAAATTCACTCAAAATTATTGCAACTACAAAATTTTATCACTGACTATGAGTTCTCATTGTGTGAAAAAGTACAAGAAACATATTATATCTATGAATGATATATAAACTGCTTCTACAAATAAATGAAACCAAAATGTACCACAAAAGCAAAAATCTGTAAAGATTAAGCATATAAACACACATAAGATTTGAAGAAAATACTCCTATTGAGCCATCCACAAATTTGCAGGATGGTGTCCTCAGAATCATAGAACACAGCATTGCATAAAATGAAAAAGGTCCATATGGTAAGGGATTTTTATTTTAACAAAGACAAAAAAGTGAAAATGAACTTTAACTTTTTATTCTAGAACTCTTTGGCATAAAAAAAATCTAATGGACATATAAACCAGTAACCCATGTTCATAACTTCAGAGTAATCTTTGACTGTTTCTTCTCCCTCATCCTACATATCCAATTACCAAATCATGCTATTTCAGGATGCCTTTTCAATTTCTCTCAAATTTCTCTTACTTATTATTTCCATTGGCATCACCCTAGTCCAAAGTCTCCCTAAGTCTTATCTGGATTCTCTTTGCCCCTTTTAATAGATACATATCACAGGACAAAGCTTTTTTGTCCTTTCTTTATACACAAGTATGATCACAATACCACTGTTTATATTTTTCTAAGAGTCGTGAAGAGCATCACCAAAAAAATGTAACCATAATCATCTATGAATAAAGTTGAACTTTTTAAAGATTAAAAATAACTGAACTATAACAAACAAACCAGGAAGTTCTGGGAAATCTAATGTTTACATTGTAGTAGAAATTCATGTGAATTTCAGAAGATTCAATTATACACTGTATTAATGAAATAAATATGCTCCATGACATTTTAAGAAATATAAAATGATGGTAACGTTATCAAAAACATGAATGTTCTCATATATAACCTTTTAGCATGCTTGTAAGGTAGTTGGTGGTAAAATATATAATATTGTGTGACTAATAACATGAAAGTGAAAGTACTAAAACATTCTACTGCAGATCTTCACCACTAAGGACTAAAATCAAGACTTTCAATTACTAATCATACATTTGCAAAATGACAGGGAGAAAAATCACAAATAAATGATAGACTTTTTTAAAGGGAACACTACAGAGCAGGATGTGGATAAATAATGCCTTTGATGTAGGTTTAGATTTAAAAGAAAAAAAATTCCCCAAAGTACAAAACTCTCCACTGATCAGAGTTGTCATACATCTAATTCCATAGTTTGGGTTGTCAAGCACACTGTTACACTTTTGTCACAAAGTACACAATGATAACAGCCAAATCATCTGAGAGCCCAAGAAATTATAATACTAAGGTTTTGCTCACTCTATTGTTAAAAAGCAATGCTATTTTAATTTTACTGTATGCATATATACTGTATGAGTGATTGTGCATTTTTAACATACCAGAAAAGGTAATGGGTTAAATGTTTTATTGAGAAAAAAAATCTTAAAGACTTTTCTATATGAGATGAGAAGAACCAGTATTCTGAATATAACATGCTTTTTCACTTAACCTCAGTCTGCCCATTTCCTCAACTATAAAATGGGGAAAACAGCACCTACCTCAAAGAGTTATTGTGAGAAATAAATGTAACGTGTGTAGCAGAGTGCCTGGTACATAAATCCTTTCTTCCAAGTGAAAAAAGCACTAGCCTGGGAATCAAGAGACCTGAATTCTACTCTAAGTTCAGCCCCTTCCACTATTTAACTGTATGACCCTGGAAAAACAACTTAGCTTCTCAGGGCAACAATTTCTACCTCTCAAAAAGGAGGGGGATCTCACACCCTAAACCAAGATAAATTCAGAATGGGTGAATAACTTAAATATAAAGAAGGAAAGTATAAGAAAGTTAGGTGAATATAGAATAGTATACCTCTTAGATCTATGGGAAAGGGAAAATTTTAAAACCAAGCAAGAGTTCGAAAAAATTACAAAATGTAAAATGAATAATTTTGATTATATTAAATTAAAAAGCTTTTGTACAAATAAAAACAATGCAACCAAAATCAGAAGGGAAACAACAGACTGGGAAAAAAATCTTTATAACAAAAAATTCTGACAGGGGTCTAATTACTCAAATATACAAGGAGCTAAATCAATTGTATAAAAAATCAAGCCATTCCCTAATTGATAAATGGTCAAGGGACATGAATAGGCAATTTTCAGATAAAGAAATCAAAAGTATCAATAAACACATGAGAAAGTGTTCTAAATCTCTAATAAGTAGAGAAATGCAAATCAAAACATCTCTGAGGTATCACCTCACACCTAGCAGATTGGCTAAAATGATAGAAGGGGAGAGTAATGAATGTTGGAGGGGATGTGGCAAAATTGGGACATTAATGCATTGCTGGTGGAGTTGTGAACTGATCCAACCATTCTGGATGGCAATTTGGAACTATGCTCAAAGAGCAATAAAAGACTGTCTGCCCTTCAATCCAGCCATAGCATTGCTGGGTTTGTACCCCAAAGAGATCATAGATAAACAGACTTGTACGAAAATATTTATAAATGTGCTTTTTGTGGTGGCAACAAATTGGAAAAGGAGGGTATGTCCTTCAATTGGGGAATGGCTGAACAAACTGTGGTATATGCGGGTGATGGAATACTATTGTGCTAAAAGGAATAATAAACTGGAGGAATTCCATGTGAACTGGAAAGACCTCCAGGAATTGATGCAGAGTGAAAGGAGCAGAACCAGAAGAACATTGTACACAGAGGCTGATACACTGTGGTAAAAATCGAATGTAATGGGCTTCTGTACTAGCAGCAATGCAATGACCTAGGACAATTCTGAGGGATTTATGGAAAAAAAGTGCTACCCACATTCAGAAGAACTGTAAGAGTGGAAACACAGAAGAAAAACAACCACTTGAACACATGGGTGGATGCGGACATGGTTGGGGATGTGACATTAAACGACCACACAAATGAAACTATCAATAATATGTAAATAAGTCTTAATTGATGCGTGTTGAATATGGGGAGGGGGGTAATGAGGGGTGAAGGGGAAAGTAAAAACAAGAATCATGTAACCATGGAAAATCTTTCTAAAAAAATAAAATATTAAAAACAGGAAAATAAATGAGGGGGGTTAGACTAAATTAGATTGCTACAGTCCTTTTCATATGTAAAATTCAGCAATTTCATGGACTGCTTAACTAATAACTAGAAATTAAAAACCCAGAAGCAGAGCCAAGATGGTACAGGCAGGAATTCACCTGAACTCTCCCAAATTCTAAACAACTTTAAAATAATTCCTCAGATTGAAATCTGGTATAGCACAACCAACAAAAGGTTGGAGGTAAAAGAATTTTTTTGTCCAAAATAACTAAAAAGTTTGATAGGAAAAATCTATCTCATTTTGACAGCTATATAAGCACAGTAGATAGAACACCATGCCTGGATTCTGGAAAAACTGGACTCAAATCTGGCCTCAGACACTTCCTATCTGTGACTGCCTAGCCCCATATTGGCAAACCTATGGTACATGTGCCAGAGGAGGCTGTTCCCCTACCCCTCTCTACACATTTTTCACATGACCCATCCCTCTGGCCAGCAACCCAATGGGAGCACTTCCTACTTCTTCCCTCCCCTGTCTGGGGTAAGGGGGCAGGTGACACACAGCATGAAAGTTACAGTTTGGGTATTCAATCTCTAAAAGGTTCACCTCCACTGCCCTAGCCCTTGCCCCACAGATAAGGGTTTGGTTTTTTTTTAAACCTATCTCACCAGGGTAGCGATTGACACTAGAGTAAGCCAGCAGCAGGTCATGGAGGTGGCTACATCAGTCACAACTACAGCTTTGGGAGCTCTCAGCCCACAGAGGGTGGTCAGATAATTGATCAGAAGAAGATTACAGAGGACTCTGTTAGCCCTGTCTGCAGGACCTATAGCAATGCCCATTCACAGTTCCAGGTCTCAGGCTCAGGGTGAAAAGGAGCCTTGAATTACAAAGCCAAAGAGGGGAGCAGAAAACCTGCTCATCATAACAGGGTAGAGAAGTGTACTTGTTGTTTGTAGCTCACAAGAGCACAAGGGCCCTGGACTCAAATCCAAGACAGAAAGGAGAACCAGCTCTTGCAGCCCCAATCCCAAGAGAATAGGGGCACTAGCTACATTTCCAGGGTCATAAGATTATTTGTGACCACAAAGGAACAGGAACCTGGTTACATTTCCAGGACAAGAAAGAATTCTTGTGGTCACTCACAAACCAGGAGAGCAATGGCCACACCTTTCCTTAATAAGATCATGCCTTCTTAAAAGCATTAAAGACAAAGAAACTCCCAGAACTAGCTCTGAAAACAATTGCACAAAAAAATTCAAAACTTGGGACAGTACCAACTCCACCCTGGGAGCAGAGAGCAATGTCAACATGAAGTTAAAAGTCAAGAAATGGGCTGGAAAAAATGAGGAAACAACTAAAAAAGAACATAATCATAAAATGTTACTATGGAGAAAGGCAAGATTAAGAGACAAATTCAGAAGGATACAATAAGTCAAAACTGCTATATACAAAACCTCAAAGAAAAGTGTGAATTGGATACAAGCCCAAAAAGATTTGCTAGGAGAATTCAAAAAGGGTATTAAAAATCAAATAAGAGAGAAAAAAAGAAAACTTGGAGAAAGAAATGAAAATGAGGCCAAGAAAATTATGAAAAGATAGTCGACACAGCAAGAGGTAGAAAGAGAAATACCATTTAAAATCACCCTAGACAATATAAAATACTTAGGAATCTACCTACCAAAACAAACACAGCAATTATATGAAAACAACTACAAAACACTTTCCAAACAAATAAAACCGGATCTCAACAATTGGAAAACCATTAATTGTTCATGGGTAGGATGAGCTAACATAATAAAAATGACAATTCTACCCAAATTAATTTACCTATTTAGTGCCATACCTATCAAATTACCAAAAAACTTCTTTACTGAATTAGGAAAACCTATAACAAAGTTCATTTGGAATAAAAAAAGATCAAGAATATCAAGGGAAATAATAAAAAAAATGTGAAGGAAGGGGGCCTAGCAGTACCAGATATTAAACTATACTATAAAGCAGCAGTCATCAAAACAATATGGTACTGGCTAAGAGATAGAG